>NW_008794542.1:2256061-2321039 GCF_000699145.1 Aptenodytes forsteri | reverse complement strand
GCGTGGCAACTACATCAGCCAATTCCCTCATGACTCTGGGATGTATCTCATCAGGTCCCATAGACTTATATATATTCAGGTTCCTCAGGTGGTCACGAACCTGATCTTCTCTTACAGTGGGAGGGACTTTGCTCCCCCAGTCCCCATCTTGTGGTCCATCTACTCAAGGGGTGTGGGAAGAGAGGTTGCCAGTGAAGACTGAGGCAAAAAAGTTGTTGAGTACCTCAGCCTCCTCCTCATCCATTGTTGCCAGTTTGCCAGCCTTGTTCATCAGTGGGGGTACACTTTCTTTGATCTTCCCTTTCTGGCTGACATACCTGTAGAAGCTCTTCTTATTATTCTTTGCATCCCTTGCCAAGTTCAGCACCAGCCATGCCTTGGCCTTCCTGACCCCATCCCTACACAACCGGGCAGCGTCCCTATACTCTTCCCAGGACACCTGTCCCTGCTTCCATTGCCTGTGCATTTCCTTCTTGCCCTTCAGTTTGACCAGCAGGTCTCGACTCAGCCATGATGGTCTCTTGCCTTCCTTTCCTGATTTCTTACACCTGGGGATCAAGAGCTCTTGTGCTCTATGGAAAGCATCCTTAAAGATCTGCCAGCTCTATTCTGCTCCCTTGTCCCTGAAGGCAGTTTCCCAAGGGGTCCTATTGACTAACTCCTTGAACAGCTGGAAGTTTGCTTTCCTAAAACTCAGGGTCCTGACTTTACTCTTCGCCTAGCCCATATCCCTCAGGACTGCAAACTCCACCAGTCCGTGATCACTGCAGACCAGGCTGCCTCCAATCTTGACGTCACCAATTAGCTCACCTGCGTTGGTGACCAACAGGTCCCAGTATCGCATCCCCTCTGGTAGGGCTGTCTATTACCTGGCTTAAGAAGTTATCCTCAATGCACTCCAGGAATCTCCTGGATTGCCTACAGCTCTCTGTGCTACTTTTCCAGCAGATGTTGGGGTGGTTGAAGTCCCCCAGTAGGACGAGAGCCTGCGAGCACAATGCCTCCTGTAGCTGGAGTAAGAAGGCTTTGTCAATAGGCTCCTCTTGATCAGGCGGCCTGTAGTAAACCCCAACCACAAGGTTCCCTTTGCTGCCTTGGTCTTTAATTCTTACCCATAAGCTTTCAACCTGCTCGTGGCTATTCTTCAGAGACAGCTCTTCACAGTCTATCCATTTCTTGATGTAGAGGGCAACCCCTCCACCCCTCCTTCCTCACCTGTCCCTTCTGAACAGCTTGTAGACGTTGATAGCTGCACTCCAGTCATGGGATTTGTCCCACGAAGTTTCAGTAATGGCTACTAGGTCATAGCTTTCTAGCAGCACGGTGGCTTCCAGCTCCTCCTGTTTGTTGCCCATGCTGCGTGCATTGGTGTAGAAGCACTTCAGCTGGGCTGTCAGCCATGCCACCTTCTTAGAGGAACACCCCTTAGTTCCTTTGAGGTATTTCACTGGTGTTTCCCTCTTGGCTCCTATTACCTCAGGAGCCCCTGGCTCATCTCCGTAAGACTTCAGGTGTGTTCCAGTGTAGCCAGCACATCTCAGAGCAACAGGCTGAGGGCCCTTGCTAGCACCCTGACCCTCTAACCTTGACGTATCATCCAACAGCTTGTCACAGGCAAGCCTGATATTATCCACACACACCCCTTCAAGTTTAGTTTAAAGCTCTCTCAATCAGGCCCGCTAGCTCGTGAGCAAAGACCCTCTTCCTCCTTTGAGAAAGGTGAATCCCATCTGACGCCAGCAAGCCTGGTGCCGTGTAGGCCATCCTATTATAGAAAAACCCAAAATTGTGGTGGTGACACCAGCCATGGAGCCATGTATTAGTAGACTGGATCTGTCTGTTTTTTCCAATGTTGCTTCCCGCAACTGGAAGGATAGAGGAAAAAATAACCTGTGCTCCAGATTCCCTTACCAACCATCCCAAGGCCCGGAAGGCTCTTTTGATTGCCCTTGGACTACATGTTGCAGCTTCATTTCCACCCACAAGGAAGAGCAGTAATGGGTAATAGTTTGAGGGCTGTACCAGGCTAAGAAGTTACCCGGGCCACAGGGAGGCAGCAGATTTCCCTAAGAGGAGGGTCTGTCTGGCATGAATCTGTATTTTAGATGGAGTACATTTTAGCTAACTAAATCTGATTCTAAAAGGCAGAGTGCTGGAATTTAAGCCAATTTAAATAAGATTTGCTTCAGTGATTCTAAGGAAGCACATCTTTTATACAGAAAGGTTTTCAGCATGATAGATGCCATTTTGCACACATTTTTCTAACCTATTGAGATTATTGCCTTATATGTTATCAAGATAGAACAGTATATTGTGTTATCATATTGTCAAGTTAAATAGGAATATTTTGGTATTTTGCTTTAACAAATTCATTCCATGTATATATTTAATTTAGGGAAAAAGGTTAATTGGTTTATGTTCACTGAAATGTTTTACAGAAAACAATTTGACTTTACTGCAAAATAAAACCATCTTTTTTGGGAACCTCATTCTAGTGCTTTAAGGATTGTCATTATGTTGAGCATTCAGTGGTAAATGTGTCTCACTGGAAGTGAGAAAGAAAGTCTATAAAGTCAATATACTGTCATGCCAAATATCTTCCCAAAGCAAGATGGGCTGCCAATTCCTCCTAAAGAAATCTCAAAGGGAATTAAATTATATTCTTCACTGCCTACAAGTCCCTAAACACAGGTTAGAGCAGGTTTTATGAGATGCTGTGCTTGCAACTATATGCAAGTACATCTAAAAGAGCACCTTGCTATGCTTGCAACTGCCTCACTCTCATCAAATCCACGTAGTAAGCACTGACCAGTGACTGAGGTGAAAAAGTTCACAACAATAAACTATTAAGTAGTTTTATACAACACATGTTAAAATCAACAGAAAACTTTCCAGTCACTTCAGTAAAAATTGAATTTGATCTTATAGGAATAAGGATAACGATTAAGGAAATAAGATCTTGTAGGATATTAAGAAGGTCTGGGATTTTGGGGTGTGGGCTTTTTCCCCTCAGTAGGACGTTTTAACTTCTGTCTATGTGGCAATTATAGTGGAGAGCACAAAAGAAAATACAAATTTCAAACATGCAAAAGGCCAATTTAATTCCTGATCAAGCCTGAAGAAATTAAAGGGAAGTTTTTGATGCATAAAAGCAATAATACATTGTATTAGAACCTATTATACTCTCACTTAAACACTTGGCATTTTTCATTTATTTGTAAGGGAGCAAGAATAGCTCCATGACTGCAAGTGCATAGGGATGGAACCCTGGACCTTTAAGCTCAAGAGGCCAAGTCTATTTTGTTATTCACTCTGTTGCTCCAAAACAGAGTAAGCTATACCTGTATTATTCCTCTGGTGTGAAGTAATATTCTGTCAAGTACTGGTTGTTACAAGACCTTGGCCCAAAGCAGCTAGGCATCCTTTTTAAATTGAACAAACCACACTGACCTGAACACTCACTGATAATGTCTGGGATGACTAAATACCTCCTCTGATCTTCCTTTAATTGTCTTTTTTCCCCTACTAACAACCACTGAGTCTCCTCATGAAACAAAAAAATATTTCATCAGAGAAAAGAATGAAAGGTATCTTTGTTTTGGGAAAACACAGAAAAAAATCTCTCCGCATAAAACAGAGTACCTTTGACTATAGTCCATTGATCTACACACCAGTCCGAATATCCAGTAGCCAATTTCCCTTTTTAGCATCACTGCCACATCCCCAAGTACTATCATTAGTCATGCAGTCTCAGAATCTTGAAATATTGGCAGTATATTAAGAAAATATTGCTCAATTCTACCTAGTGGCTTCATCTCAAGGCAGCAGAAATGTTGGACACAATTCACCCTCTCTTCCATTCTGTCCATGGCTGCAACAGGGTAAGCCAAATAAAAAAAAAAACCATTTCCCTAGCTCCCCTAATAGTACTTTCATTTGGTGGATTGCCCAGGAAACCTCCTGTTGCTTCTCTTCTTTCTGGAAGATTTTGAACACCATGGCAGTCTATAGTCACCTGGGGACAGGACAAGAGACTCTTAAAAGGCTGGGCAGAGGTACAGAGTGAGCACATGAAGCTCAAGAAGCCTTTCCCCGTTCTCTGTTCCTTGCTTTGAGAGGGATGGTCTTGTCCATTTAAATGGTATCTGTTTACTCCAGAAGCTGATTGCAATGAGATCACTAACAGCAGCCTGGTGGCATATTCAGTCCTATTTTGCCAAGCTTGCATGTTCTGGAATTACATCAGTTGCACTATTTTAGTAAGGTTAAAAAAGACAACAGTTAAGATATTAGCCATATTAAAGGTGATCAGACATTGATCAGAACCGAAAGCTTAACAATTTGCTGAACAGCTTATGGTTTTCAGACATCCTTTCCATATAAGCCTGAGTTTCTAAAAAAAAACCTCTCTTTTTTTCTTTGAGTCAAATTTTGCAAGAGAAGCATTTTACATTTTGAAGAATTCTATCTAAATCACTAGAAATTATTAAATAGAAATATCACAAGCTTCTGTACAACACAAAGATGTTAGAATGTAATGGAAAACAATTAAGATTGGGATAAGGATCAGTGGAGCCAAGATGAGTCAAGTTACTTAAAGGCAATCTCTTCAGAACAATGCTTCTATACAATATTTTTCAAATTTTACAAGTTATACATATCTTGTAGATGAAATTGTTCAATATTTTTCATAAAAATTCATTTTTCCATTGTGTATTCTTAGCTGTAGAGTAGATGAGTTGGTGATCCTATTGCTAAGTGCAATTAATGCTGTTCAGACAACCACAGTTCTTACATTTCTTGTGTCTTGGTTGTGTAACTCTTCAGTACTAAATTTCTTGTAATGCAGATCTTCTGAACATACAACACAAACACTCCAAGTTCTTCCCTTCTGAGAAACCCATATTCTAATGCAGACATACATGTGTTACACAGGAAAGAATTCAGATATGTAGGAACTGCATATCATTTGTAAAGAGAACAATGATGAAAGCCTTTCTGAAATCAAATACATTTCAAGCAGTATTGAAAGGACTGGTTAAGTGGTTAGCCCAAGGGCTATTTCAGGGAGGAGGTGAAGCTGGTAATAGTCATATATTTCTTCAGTGTCATTCTGTTTATTTACAAAGAATGCACAAAGTCTGGTTCCCCTGAACGCAGAAGAAATCAAACAGCAAGGGATACAGCTCCTTTGCCCATGGTGTCAAGACTCTTTCTAGCTAGCACTTAGCCCAAAAGATTGTTCTCTAAGCTTTTCACAAAGCTACGTTCTCAATGTTTGTTCTCACTGTGCCCTCAAATGCTTTCCTGTCCACTTCTCTGCCTTTTTTCTTGTTTCTCTTGGAGATAGATACATTCACTTTTACCAAGCAATGTCACCACAGTGTGCCCATCTAAGAAAAGCTCTGAAGTTGCCTTTGTGCTGGGAAGTCCTATGTTTTCAGTGGGTGCCTCTATTGTTTCAGCTATCCAATTCCATAGATACTTTAGCTATACTCACACGTATTTATTAGTAATGACTATCAGATTGACTACATTTCACACAATTCATAAACACACAAGTCTCTTTCTACACGAGAAAAGATTTCAATCACACAACGTACTTGAAAATATTGAAAAAACGACGACTGGATTTTATTACCCTTAGGCAAGTTTGCTGGTATTTAATTACGTAGTCTCATTGGGTGAATCTTAAAAAGGCTCAACATACAGCTGGCAGCCCTGGAGCAGAGATAGACAAATTTTTAAATGTTTCCAATATTAAGCATTTCGAAGGAATAATTCCTGACATAATGTAGACAGATGGAAGGTACTGCCTAAAACTGCAGAGAGGCCTCCCAGCACCTTAGAACTCTGCAGCTCCTGTGCTGTCATGCTCTCAGCAGATCTTCCCTCCTAAAGCCCTGTACCTGGTTAAGGCAGCTAGTGTTCTGAAGCACAGTGAGTACAGCTGTTTTCCTGAACAAAGTTTTCCCCTTCCAAAACTACTGCTAAAGTAAACAATATATTTTCAACAAACATTTATATACAAAACATAAGCTGTATTGATTCTATCTTGGCTATTTCATGTGAAACGTATTGCTGTAGGTTTACAGGCACTGGGAGAGAATGCAATTAATTGCTTCACTTCACTTGTGCATAATTGTGTAATAGAAAGTAAGTGTCTAGGTGCCAATAAAAGTGCCTTTTTTGTTTCTATACATATTTGACTTTTTGACTGTTGCACAGCATAACTGTCATGGACCAGTCAGAGACACAATATGGAGGACAACTACACAGCATGTGATTTTTGTGCTGTTATTCCCAGCTGTCTATTTGCAGTTTTCATTTACACTGATGCTTACTGCTAAACCAGACACTTATGCTTGAAACAGCATTTTTATGGGCTTTATCTATGTTACCCTCTGAACCAGAAATCACGTGGAGTTTTTATGCAAAAGATAATTCTTAGCCTATAGCTAGGAACAGTCATACTAAGATGCACACTCCTAAATATTACTGTTTGTCAATGGAAAGTGACACAAACATTAAATGAACTGATTTGTACTAGTTTGGCCATAATGATTAATTTCTCGCTTGACAGGACATTGTGATTATAGGGCCAAATGCAGAAGATATTGATCTTTTTTTTTTTTATTTCACTTTCCTTCAGGGCCACATGAGCTTTATTTACCAGGTTTATTTACCACCATGGGTTTTCTTCTGCAAAGCATTGTTTTGATGATCACATAACTAGTGAATGATAGCAGGTAACATTAGGTAAACAACCAAGCTAATTGTCTTTTAATATGAGCAAAGACTTCAGGATGTACCCAGCAATGTAAAGTCTATTAAAACAGGATGAATCAAAACACAGAGGTGAATTTCCTTTCACTTTACCCGTGCAGAATGCTAAAATTATTACGTTCAAATTAATACCACCTTAACATCTCCTGCAGAGGTATTTCTGGATACAAGGAGCTCAGTAGGAAAGCCAATTTAAGGACTTGTTGTCCTTTTCCTCAGGCACAACCACTCTTTTCCTCCCTTGCCCCATAGCACAAAAGGTACTCAGGACATGTGGTCCACTCATACCAGAATAACTGCTCTGGAGTTCTGCAGTAAACTGGATCAGTAACTGATCGGGGGCAAAATAACCCAGCTTTTTCCTGTTCCAACAAGAAGACTAATCCTAATGCAGTCAGCTGTGTGATTTTGAAGCAGTGCAGGGGTAGGAATCAGAGGGTCTTTAAGACTGCTCCTAAAACACCTGTATCCAAGATCTACAGCTTAATTGTCCCCTCTGTAGAGCAGACTTGAGAAATTAAAGGAAATCATTCTGCTGACAGCCAAGAAGCAGATTGGCAAATAAGAACGGCCTCAGTAAATGGATAAATACAAATCTTTCTTTTTTTTTCTGATAAAAATACTTTTATCAGAGTAGAAATCTAATCATTTGCATTTCCTACGTTGCTCTGTAGAATATTATCCTCTACCAATAGTTATAGGTCGGTTTTGTGGGGTTTTTTTCTGGTTTTCCTAAAGGAAACAAACTGGATACTACAAACATAACAAATGTGATGTATCACATTTAACTCTCTCTAGCTATCTGCCTGTTCTTCCCCTGCTCTTCATAATATTTGAACCCTACTGTCTGTATCAGCTATATATGAAAGAGAAGTATTGAAGATAGTTATGTTCCTTCAAGTATTGTCAAAATTAGCAGTTAGAGGGAAGGATAGGGTGTAAACTGCTGTCCTGCTGAGAGAAAGACAAACAGATTTCTGCCCATATACACTCCATTTGGCAGCAGCTTTCTAATGAGTCAGCAAGTGCATCCTGGCTGGCTGATCAGCACGTAGATAGTTCCAAACTAGGTATAGTATTGCTGTCTCTTGCCTGTAAGGGATATCATAGATGACATGAAAGAGAACTCAGCTGTAAAAGGTTAGAGGCAAAAGACACAAATTATAACAAAAAAGACTTCATTAGTTCAGCTCTTCATGGAGTAGCCAGTAATCTTGGACCATATGAATTACTTCATGCAAGTATGTCTCATACAAGAATATATTTTCTAGAAGATTAATTATTTGGCATGGTGCAAGTTATGTGGCAGAAAAGAAATGTTAACAGTAGGAAGACTGAAACTTTTCAGCCATACCAAAGTTACATTGTAGAATATGATTAAGTTAGACATTTTGTCCTGTTTCTCCTGCTTTTTTTTTTTTGCCTTTTTTCCTGACTTGGAAAGTTCTGCTCTTTGCTCAGCTGTTGCTGCATTTTTATTCTCTCAGACGTTTTGTAGGTCACAAGGGTATCGTTCTGACTGAGATGTGGTCAGAGAGAATAAGAAAAATCGATTTTGGAAAACCTCTGTTAGCACTCTTTCATGAACATTTTGTTATATCCATTGTGAGCTTTTAAAAGACTGAACCTGTGAATTTGCTATTGCCATGTCTTTGTATGATTTTCATAGGCTTATAAGCTGAGAAAGAGCAGCACAGCATAGAAAACACCCCAGTCTTCGTGTGCACTGGGACAGATTCCCTTTTGTATTAGATCGTAATTTAATATTCTGTGCACAGGCATGCAGAATTTCTTGCTGGGCACTGAATTATGCAGAGAACTGTAGACCTGCAAACAGGAAGCTAAGCTTAGAAAAGATAATGTATTAAAAGTGCCAGTGAAAAGCTGTTCTGCTTTCTATGTTCTTTAACTCCCCCTACAAGTCCTCTGTCCTTTACTAGATCTACAGGAAGATATGTGGTACAGATGTATTGAAAGGTAAAGTTTTTTCAAAGACTTGAAAACTACCAGTCCTATCTATCTGCCAAGCTTTTATATGGTTCCCTTCACCATAACACCTTGGAATTTCCACTGATCAGGTCTCCGAAAAATCAATGCAGAAGATGAATTAAGTATATCTGAGTGTTTGTGTGAGACTGAAAAGCCTTTTGATTCACAATCTCGGCACTGTTTTTTAGTTTTGTTCCACAGCAGCAGAGTGGAGGAAAAAAGTAAGGACTTGTGATTAGATAAACTCCTTTTAATTTTTCCATTCTGTCTTAGCCAGATGGAAACACATGGACGATTGGTTTACAGAGATCTTTATCCTCTCTCCTTCACTAGCACCGCGGGGAAGTTTCTACAGTGGCTAATGCACTTACTGACATGGTTTCAACAATTTAATCACCCAGAAGCCTCTCTGTAAGGTCAATGTTCTCTACATTTGTTCCAACTCATTTACTGAGTAGAAAGGTGAACTTTTTCATTCCAGGTATGTCATTATGGAAATCATGTTAATGAATCAAGACACTGGAGTGCACATGTATCTCTGTTAGTGCAAGATTAATGGAGAGTTTATCAAGGAGGATTCAGTCTTAGATTCTTCTGGTAAATCCAGATCTGAAGTTTAATTGCTAATTAATAGTCTGGATTTTATACTGGCATAGCAGCTTCCATCTCAGAGAAACTCAAAACATTTTACCAACATCAATACAGTACACATAAGGAACAATTCTTCTATTACTGAAACACAGCCACCTGAGGGCACAAAGAAGTTGTGGCATACAGCACCCCATAGTAAACTGGGATGGATGTCACGACACGCATATTAAGAATGCTATTCCTGACAGAAAAAGCTTTTGGTCAATGAATGGCAAGCAATTTTTTTTTTATATTCATATATCATATATATATAAAATATACCCTATATTTGTTTTTAAGCTTACTGGTATAGAATCTCTCTTTGTTTATGACTGTAGAGTGAACTGAACAACAAAGTTGGCATGTTGTCACAATGCAAATATTCACATAATGTTCCCTAAAAATGTGCTGCAGAAATGATTCTCTGATTCCAGAAAAAATAATGAAAAGTGTTTTGTGATTTAATCATCTTTCCTGCTCATGAAAGCTTCCAGATATTAAACAGAACAGTAAGAATAGGGACTGAAAAGAGTAATAAATAGTAATCTAGAATTAGTGGGAAGTGACATTTCTAATTCTTCCCGTACTACATATCATTACTTGTTGTTCCTTCATGATTCAAAGGCCTAAAGGAGAGAAAAGGAAATGCAGGTGCACTGAATATAGAAATTCTGTATAGTTGAAAAGGATGGATAATTTCTTTACTTCCAAGGTAGCTTCAGGTCATAATGTGATTTTGGGCTCTACATCCAGCTCTATTTTAGAGAATAATTTGAATTCATTTGCAATTAACAGAAAGCTATATTCTAAAAAGACATGGTTTCTGTGGTACCACCTAATCTTACTTTTTATTAATAGAATTCAACACAGTGCTATTCGGAATTAGCCTTGCTTCTTCCCTTTGCTTTACCACTATATTATAGGAAATTGGTAAAAATCAGACTGACATCTGTTAGAGTTCATGTGTTTAGGAAAAAAACACGCACTGCTGACGTTTTCATTTTAAATCTTTTCCCAACAAAAGACACATAATCAGTTTAAAAAGCTTTCTATATCCAGAAATTCTGCTCCTTTCAGTATTTTTTCCCTTTTTTTTTAGTTTAAAAGCTTTGGTGACAGAAAAGATTTACAGTTTTTGTGTTTGCTGTAGTTTCAAATAATGAAAAATAATCAGGCAGATCAATATAAAAATGTAGGTAACATTCAAAGGGCAGCACAGATTTCACATTCTGCTTAGATGTATTTATGTATGACTGTAACACTGTCTTTGGAGAGAGAGCAAACATTTTGATCTTTTCATGTAGTACAGCATTATATCATATGCAGCGGATCTGATGAAAGAAATAGGCAGCCTCTACTAATAATAATTGTTGTATCAATTTTGTTTCTATATGTTTAAATATATAATTATTATAGTAGAAGTTAACAATAAAGTGACTCAAATCCTCTAATCCTGACAGAAACCTGAATATGTGATAACTATGGCTCTGAAAAATAGAAACGAAAAAGACAAGGTGTATACCTTGTTCTGCCATATAAACCTACCTCTGTGCTCTGGGATCAGTGACAAACACTGGGAACATATTCTACACATATTCCAGCCAGGGTTATACTAAAAAACAAATGCCAGGAGAACCATTTACCATTTTAGGATGTACAGTATTTCCCACAGAACTACCTTCTCTCATTCCTCTTATGGCAATTCCTTCTGTTTTTCTCCATTGTAGCAATAATGTACTGACTGGTGAAGAATATAATATTTTAGAGGGTTGCCAGGACTCAGGATGTGCAAGTGCCTCTGCATCTTAGCAATCATAGATCCTTTGTTCCTGTGCTATGTGAATCATGCACGTACAGAAGCAGAACGATCTATTTTGCCAGGAGGACTCAAGTAATCTGGTTAGTTGCACATATAGCAGTACAATGAAAAGAAAGAAATCTAGGGTGAATGTCAATGAAAGGTTAAATCTGACAAGTCTGACATGCTTTGCACAGAAGTGAAATAGTTTGCTTGAAGTACAGCAAGCTCATGTTCAATGCCTTGGTTTCCTGTATGTATTGTTGTGAAAACACAGTTGAGAGGGACTCCTCCCTCCTATATATGATGTAGGTTCCTATATCTGATACACAGCAATCAGATTGCTTTGTAGACAATGGAGTTAATAAGCATTCTTAAAGGTTTGGGTTTTTTTTTTCTCCAGTCTTAATCTTTTCAGGAGTCAGGTGGCCCATAAGGAATTCCTTACAGATGGAGGGAATAGAGCCAGAGATGGAACCAGCTCTCTGGGTTTGAACCCAGACAGTTTTGTCACATCATCATTTGATATATGGTAATCTAAACCAATATAGACCAAAGCCTCATTGCCACTAAAACTCTTTCTACAGTAACATCTCAGGTACCCATGTGCTGGGAAATATGTTAATAGATTTCTCCCTTCATTAATAGAATTAACTCATTCCCCTTTGAACAGAGAAGCATTGCTGGGAGGACAGTTTCCCCACTCACAGCTGTAAGTTCCTGACAGCCATCTCTGTGGATATAAAGGATTTGTACATCTTGGATAAGAAAAGCAGCGCAAATAACAGAATTTTCCTCCTACACCTTGCTCAGTCTCCTGTCTTTCACAGTAAGGAATATGCATGACTAGGGGAAAGTAAAAGAACAGAGCCAGCATGCATTGTAGTTCTACAAAACACCGTTTCCAACCTTCAACCATTTGTGGTTCATCCTGTGCTAGATGTGTTTTCCACACATTTAGTAGCCCCCACCATGGATCTCTTTTCCATGATTTTCCCCAGTCTCCCTTACTCCCAAGTAAACATTTAGTAGCTACAATGTAACACGGCAAGGAGTTCTATAGCTTAATCAGTTTATTGTTACAAAAAGAGAAATTGCACCTGACAGTTAAGATGGCCTCCTGCTCCCACTCTGCATCATATCTTACAGTTATCCAGATCCTGAATTCTCTGGAGTAACGATAAGAGGCAATGGTGAAAGGTGCAAGAATAGAGACCGAATGTCTGTCTTCTGCATTTATCAGCACCTAAGAAAAAAAAAAGGCAATTTTATATGCAAATGCAAAGGAGCACAAACTAGTGGCTACCGGTTCACCTTTAATCTGTTTCTTGATAATTTGGGGAGGGAGTTAATGGTAGAAAAATATCTGTCTGCACCGCTTAAGAACTCATCTCTTCTGTTTAAATAGAAAGTGAGTCAGAAATCATCATTTTCTACCCTGCTATATGTTTTGCATTTGTGAGAGTCATGCTTATTCCTTTCTATTGGTCCTCTATTTGTATTTTCTATTGTACCCGTTTTCTTCACTGCAAGATAAAGTAACTCTCAGCTGTGCATTGCTGCGATAATTGAAGTAGATTGTGAGTGATTTGATAGATATGACAGAGGTAACCTTCAAATCATTCTCTTTTATGATAGATACAACAAAACCGCCGCACATGCTGCCTTAGCTAGGGGTTATAAAAAGGGTACCCCCCCCGCCCTTGCCAATATGGAGTTCACAGAGCAACGTCTTATCAATGCCCACCTCACTGCCTAGTGTTATAGACTGTCAAAAAGTGCAGAGGTGCAGAGGCTTGTTAAAACAGCCATAGCCCTCCAATGATGGAAAGAGACAGGGACTTCCACGGACAATGCCTGCAAATACAAACCAAAAAAGGGAAATCTGGGTCAACAAAGACTGCTGTATCCATGTTATTCCTAAGGCAGTAGTCTACAGATCGGTACCTTTTGGATTCAGGTGTTTAATAAGCTTGAAGAGCACTGCAGAACAGAAGAGTCTCTGACTGACATTCAGGGATCTTGCGTCTGCTTCTGTACAGAATGAGCTGTGATACTGCAAAAGACTCGATACAAAAATGCTTTGTTTTGCATGAGGTGCTCAGATTCAGCTATAACGTACAAGCAAGAACTCTGGGCATCTTAGTCAAAAGAAAATCTAATTTCTGGGTTAGAATTAGAGTTCTATATGTGAGAGAGCAAATGGGGCAAGGAGGAGGAAGACAGAGAAAAGAGGAGGCAGGAGTGATACCTTATCATCCATGAATAAAGAACTAACTTCAATTCACTTTTATTCAGGGAATAAGGAATAGACCGTACAAGGGACTGAGAAATTATACAGGGGTCCTTTCCAGGGCTTTGTTTCAGAGTAGAGCCACAAACTGTGAGTGTTTGTTCTTTTTTTTTCCTTTACATTAAATCAGTATATTTCTTGCTAAGAATGCTTTCTTTGAAATAAATATACAGGCTGACTGCAACACTATTTGTTTTACAGCTACTGTTCCACAGATTTACAGCATATGATTGAGTACAACAGCATGAAGAGTCAAATTGAGCCTGTACTACAGAAAGTGAATGCACGCTTTTTTTTTTTTTCCCCTTCTAACAGAAATGTTCCTAATATCAGCAATTTATTTATCAGTTTGCAACTCCCACCTGCTTGCTTTTCTCATTGGTTTTAATTCAAAACAGCTGCATGAAAACTTACATATGGAGTAATATATTGAAGAGAATCAATTGCTTTGAAAAAATCACCATCAAGATTTTTTTTCTGAACCTAAGTCCTACTGCTTTTATTATGTGTATTGGAGTACATTGAAGTTTAACTCAAACATTGGGTGAACATCAGACTCACAGAAAAGTTTTAAAATAATAATGGGAGTTATTAAGTAAATGGTTTATAACAAATACAAGATATAACCTTATATTTAGATATTTTTAATTTTAGGTACTTTACTATTTTATATATATTTTCATATTTTTATACAAAACAGCTACTGTTACGATTCTGAATGGTAAAAGACTTGCTACATCTTCAGAGAACATTTATTTTCCTCTTGACAATGGTAAGAAGAACCTTTTCACAAGGATTTTGCAGAAAAATACAGTCAATAATTTGCTCCAGTAACCTTCAGAAATCTCAGAATACCTCAGAATTTACACTAATAACCTCTTGGAGTCTCAGATCTCCAGAAAAGTAAAATTCCATTTCAAACATTTGTCAAGACATTTTTTAGTTTCCCCGAGTAATTAGTGTTGATTTGAGAAGAGAGATAAACACATAAAGTGGGATATCAAATTATTCTCTCACACACAAAAAAAGGAAGTAGCAGATTATAATTCTATCCCTCCTGAGTATCAAAAATAGACCGGAAGGGAAAAAAAAGTAAAAGTTAAGTTCCCAGTCAATCTCTTCTTAATAAACCTGTTCTAAATGGATTTCCACTTGCCAACAGTATTCTTCTGTTTTCATCTTTAATTCCTTCTTTTCAGAACCACTCATTGTTTTCCTTCATCGTACTCTGTCCTCCAAACAAGTTCTACCCCAATACATCTCATTGATTTTGAGTGGTATCTGTTAGCTTGCACCTCTTCAGTACTGCTCATGTGCATCCCAGTCCCCCATTACTTCAGTTTGTTGCCATGATGCAGGATTGCATTGAAGCTTTTTGGTCTTCGCCATCATCCTCTGACTCTCTGGCCTCTCAGCTGGAACTCATTATTGCTTCAATACAGAAACACTCAGCCCTAAAACTCCTCACATTTCAGGGAGAGATCTGGCTACATTTCAGATGTAGCATAACTTTGATGAAGCGCAAAGCTCCTTTCCAAAATCCATGCTGTTATCTAGAGAGAAAGTGGGAGACTGGGAGAATGATTTAGTAACCTAACACAAACTTGCGCAGCACAAAGATACACGTGCTCGTTATGGAAAAATTATCTCCCACAGTAGACTTGCTTAGAGCAAGCTCTTTGGCATGGAGATTGTTTCTTCTTCTCTGCTTATGCAAGGATAGTACAATGGGGAGCCAAACTTCATGGGCACCATGGGGCATCAATATGACATAGAAAATCAGCATCTGAAGGAAAGAGCAACTCTCATGACAGCCTGTGTGAGAATGATTGCCGCCAAATTTAGTTTCAGTCATCAAATCAGTCACCTGCTCCTACTTGTTGCTACGTATCGGATTGAAAAGGAAGCATTTTTGTTTCCAAATGAAAGTGAATTAAGAAAAGCCAGTGTCTGAGACACTGCAGCTTCCCCTTTTTCCACACTTTTGGCTGTTCATCTCATTTTCAATTCTGATAATTAACAGAGCTAACCTCCAGTCAGTACTCTTTTTTCCAGTTCATTGTTATAACTGGCACACTACTTATGGTTTCTGTGCCAATCACAAAAGAATTGCTTTGCCGCTTCTCTGCCTTGTGCCTTCTTCATTTAAATGATATAGGTTTTTGTACATTTCCATCGGCCCAGACTTCCCTTGCTGCTGGCTGCCGCCTCTCTCCGCAGCGCGCTCTGTTTTGTTGCTCTGCCTCCAGAGGTATGGATAGGAGGTTGAGCTCTTTCCAAAGCAACTCAATGAGCTTAGCTGGAGTGAGGCAAAAACAATAGCAATTGGCAGCAAGGGGTAGACAGACTGACAGAGGCTTTTAAATATTATGGTGTTAGAAAGCATACAGGAATTATAGACAGGAAGAAAATGGAAGAGAGAAAAATATAGGACAGGAGAAAGCAAAACATAAAGACAATGAAGTGGTCAAGTGACAACTTCAGCAAGCTAGGAACAGCCTATTGTATTAGTCACCAGAAACCTGGTTTACATGTAGACAATACTGCCTAGGGAATGTTTCCCTTGTTCTGCTTTCGTTGTCCTCTCTTTGTTCCCTCTTCCTCCTCTCTCATTTCTTTTTTCCTTCTAGTTCTTTGAATTACTTCTTTAGATTTTTCAGCTCTTCAGTTTATCTCTCTCAGCTTTTTGCTCCTGTGTATGAAGCAGAGATGAGGAAGAGGAGAGGAGTTATACAAGCTTTCAATGCTGAGGACAAAAGCTTGGACTTTGAAGTAGCAATGGAGAAGGAATCAGTAGAGAGAGGAAAACACTTGTTTATTTCTCTAGCTCTGGTGTTACATTTTGTTCCACTATCCTATTAAACTTTTTTGCAAACATAGCACACATTACTTTTCGCACATTCTTTGCTCATTTCTAATAGCACACAATTATATGCGTACGACCCTGGCAACATCAGGCCACTACTGTGCATAAGTGTTATTACCAGTTCTCACAATCTTATCATATTCTTGTAATATTTAATGCTTTTCTTGAAGCCCCATCTCTCATATTCATATCATTATGTGACAATCTCAAGTTATATTCTTTGAAAAATAAATGAAGGGTGGGATTCATCTCACCTAATTTAATATGTGTAGAATGTAGACATCTACATCTCAGCTAACCCCCTAGGCTGACTTTATAGTCAATGAAGAGAATTAGGCAATTTTAAAGCATGGCTCTTCTGATCTATTTTAGAAATCTATTTTAGGATGAGATATGCTGCACCCAAGAAGTGCCTATTTCTCCCCACCGATACAGAGGAAGCCCAGGATGAATAGCTGAGCTGTAGATGATTACATTTGCTCAGATGACTCCTTTTTACCTTTGCAAAAAAAAAAAATCAGAAAGTAATTCTAATATGGATGACCTTCTAATTACTATAACATTAATATGCAAATAAGAATAACCCCAAACTTTTTATTTAAAAACATACACAACCTACAAGAATTTCAGGCTTTCATTTCTTTGATCTATTTGAAAACCAGTCTTTTTTTTGTTGTTTTTTTATTATTATTTTTGAATACCTGAAACTGGTATTAAATACTGCTTTATAAATACCATTTCCCCTTCTCTTCAAATATTTCTTTGTCTCTCACTTCACCCACCTTGCAGTTCACTCACTTTTCAGGGCTTTTTTCATTTTCTGAGATTCACTGTATTGACTTCTGCAAGGATATGTGGAAGGCAAGAACATCTGCTTCACAAGGTTATCTGATTAAGGACCTTTTCAATGCAAAAGGAGATAATAAGTAAAGGGGGAAGGGATAACACAAAAAGACAAACATGGTAGACAAAGGATAATAGAGACAATGGCAAAGACCAAAAGTCTCCAGCTACTAATTGCTGGACCATTAAGAAACTCCAGGCACAGCTTTGGAGAGGATCAGCCTGTACTTTTTAGCTGACAAGAAGGGGGAAACATGGGTACTCAAGATATTTCTGTGGGACTGTGCAAAATTTACTAAGGAAAGTTTAGGAGAGGGGAATAAGGGAGGAACAAAGATGGATTAGACAGAGACAGGCATAAAAGGGAATGAATGGCTGCATGTAAACCATGGCTGGTCAACATGCTTGTCTGACCCAGCCCTGTGCCTGATCATCACAGTCTGTCCTGTCTCCTGATTAAATCCTTTCTTAACGATCTCTCTGTGTACTCTCACTCTCTATCCTGTGTCTATGTGAGTGCTGCAAGGACTAGGTGCCAGCTTCTGGGGAGGACCAGAGTGAGTGGATTTGGGGCCAGCAGCTGGAGTCAGACTGGAGGTGTGGGCACCCCTGGCCTGTGGCGTCGGCTGCTGGAGCCAGTGGGGTCTCTGTGCCACCCACTGGAGCGAGTGGAGGTCTCAGCCCCAGCCACTGGGGTGGGAATGGTGTGTGTCCCGAAAACCAGCTGCTGGGTGAGTGGGGCAGGCATGAGTGAGGAGTGTGAGGGGCTCAGCGCTGGCGGCTGGAGCAAGACTGTGGATCACACACAGCCTGTGTGCCCAGTGCTGGCTGCTGAGGGGGACGAGTGTCTGTATCTCCCTCAAATTATGCGTGTGGGGCGTGTGTATTCACTAGCAAACTTCATGCAGGACCAGCCAGTGAGTAGGGGACCTGTGGGGCGGGTAAGAGGGCCCAGGATCTGGGCAGGGGTGTTGGACAGACAGAGGGGCTGTGCCGGTACTTGGGGGACTAGCGAATGTACAAGTGCTTGTGAATCTAGAGTGGTGCATATGTGCATTCACTAGTTCACTAGAAAACTTTAGAAAATAACTGAGATTTGTATAACTAGCTTAAAAAAAAAATATATATATCCCTCCCTCTCCCTTCTTTTAGTCAGAGTTTGAGTTTTTTCTCTTGTTTATGCACTACATCTGGCTGCATTTGACACACCTTGTAATACGTACCCCAAATAGAGCTGTGTGCAACTTGGCAGTTTCACTTCCCAGGGGCTCGTACAATTACAGTCTGTCAAATATATATCACTTAGCTAAGCAACAACTAAGGAGAGCAATAATAACCTACAAATTTTTCATGGGAAAGCATTACAGAAGGAGAGGCACTATTCCAAGTGACAAAAAAAGGTTATAGCTCCAGGAAGAATAATGAGATAAAATTAAGGAGGGTGTTTGATTTGATTATTTTGCTAAATATCAGGGAAGGAAATCATCCTGACTGGGGAATTATTCACCTTGTTACTCCTCTAAGAGAAATATTAGAATCTCTATCACTTGGAAAATGCATTGGCAACTGGACAAAGGGGAAAAAAAAGAATAATCCACAGGATAAAAAGACAATGAGTTTTAGGAGGAGTTGGATGCCTTTTCAGGCTTTTAAAAATTGTTTTAACCTGTGCAGCATATTTTGTGAATGTGTGAGCAGCTTCTCACAAGCTACTGAATTTGTGATTTTTTTTTTAACAGAATGCTAGGGGAAAAAATATTCAAAAACATTGATCATAAGTAATTTTTTTTATTGTCTGGTTTAGATTGCAAGGGAGAATTTTAGTTTTGCCGTAGTATTAAAATGATAGGGGATGGAAAGAGATAGGAAGGGATGTGGGGGTGGGATGTTAATACCGTGCTGAATAATAAAAACTATTCATGATGAATAGGTAGTGAAGGCTGGACAACAGCGTGAGTAGGGGGAGCAACACTGCACTGTGAAGGATCCCCAGAGCAAAGCTGTGGGGAAGAACCTGTCCTCACCATGGACAAAGTCTAAATATCTATCACCATCTTTCAGGCTGATGAACAAAAGGGTTCTTATAATTTAAGCACTGTTGGTCCAATGCCTTGTGGGCAGGATTGTAAGCAAAGCCCCCATGTCTTCTTATGTGACACCAGCAAAATCCTGGCTTTTTTGGGGCAGAAAAGATTGTGAAACTATGTTCTTTGTTGTCTCTGGATATTCACTCATTGTCTACCAAATTCTCAACAGATTATACAGCCCTGTATTTTCTTCTGAGTTGGTGTTTGTCGTACAGCTTCACTCTATTTTCTGGCTTCTGAGAAAACAAAATATGTACTTGTTTTTCTTTTTTTTTTCTTCTTATTTTTCAGTATTATTCTTGTTGTATGCTAAACAAATCACTGTTCAACAGTTTGACTATGAAGAAAAGAGTAAGTAGTTATTGTAGTTTCATCTCAAAATGAAAATAATAAATAGTCTGCAAAGGGCAAAGGTTGACTCTTTCTTGCAGAATCTAATTTGCTAAGCTTTGCAAATTAGACCAAGAAAACTGAATGTGTGAGGTTTTTACCTCATTCTGTACTCTGCTATTCCATAAATGGCTGCAAGATAAAACTATTCAATTAAGATAAGGTACTGTATATTGTTCAGAAAATATATTATGCCTTTTTGAAAGTAAGTTTCTGTTTTCTCATCTCTTTTTTGAAGTTTTCTTTCTTATGGAAAAAGTTTCTGCTTTCTGTGTTCTTGTTTAATTCAAAGTACTTTTCGTGATCTTAAATAAAAAATCTGCATTAAAAACATTGTAACACATTAAAATATTATGTATTAGTTATGTATTATACTGTTATTATTATATCTTATTACACAAGAATAATATAATTTTATAATCAAAGAAAGAAAACAGGACAGTTATTACAACACAGTAATCTATTATCTATTAAAAAGCACATGGGTCATAAGTGAAGATGAAACCATGACTTGAACAATTAATGTTTCAAACTTTGTAAAACCCTCTCTGTCAGCAGCTTGTAAACATACATCAGAAGACATTTGCAAGATATCTTCCTGGGAACAACTGCTCAGTGAAGAAATAAATGCACAAATTTGATCATTAGCATCTACAGCTGAGTTGATGAAAAGGACAATAATCTCATCCCACTCATTTTTATTTCTCCACGTAACTCCAGAAAATTCACAATCATCTTATATTCATGGGGTTCCCTTAGCCCACCACCATAATACCAGAGCATGTACCTACATACATGAACATGTTCTCACAATACATCTCAGAAGTATATATGAATTATCAGATATAACATACATAAAAAATTAAGCATCCCAACATTGCACAGAAATTAGACAGATTTGTCCCACTCTACAGTAGCAACTCAATATAAAAAAAACCCCAAGTCCACATTTAGAAAAGAGCATTGTCCTGTAAGGACTGAGCATCCCTGTGTTTGATTTTCAGATGCTCAGTCCTGCAGGTGAAATTCAGAGTCCAAGCCCAGTTATCATATTGTCTTAGAAACTAAAGTGCTTGGGAATGGCACCCATTCACAAACACATTATGTTAAGTTAAAAAAATTATAAACACTGGAATGAGAAAAAAGAGTTGCATGTAAAATCCTACTTCTGCTGTGGTCATAAACAGCTATGTCAGTGGTTACATGCATCTGGTACATCTACCTGAAGCTAGAGTTTACTGGGTGTAGAGTTTACACTACAGTCCAGCGACTTTTCCATGAAATCTCAAGTCTTAATGTCTGGCTAAGAAAAATTTGTAATGTTATCAATGTTTTCCATTAAGGAGAAAAGCAACATGTAAGGGAAGTTGCTTTTCTTTCTTCCTTTCCTTCCTTCTCTTCTTTTCTCTTCTTTTCTCTTCTTTTCTTTCCTTTCCTTTCCTTTTCTCTCCTATCCCTTTCCCTTTCCCTTCCTTTTCCCTTTCCCTTTCCCTTTCCCTTTCCTTTCCTTTCCTCTCCTTTCCTTTCCTCTTCCTTTTCTTTCCTTTTCCTTCCTTTTCCTTCTTTCTTTTGTTTCTTTCTTTTCCTTCTTTCTTTCTTGCCTTCCATCTTGCCTTCTTTCTTTCTTGCCTTCTTTCTTTCCTACTTACTTTTCTTCTTTCTTTCCTTTTTTTTTTCTTTCCTTCTTTCTTTCTTTCTTTCTTTCTCTCTCTCTCCCCCCGCCCCCCTGTGTCTCTCTTTTTTAAAAATGCAAACGCTGAGAGAGATTTGTTGCAAACTGTTCCGGGGTTCTGGTTCCTCCTTTCAGGACTGCCTATGTATTCTGCATTGTGAAGACACTAAGTAAGTATAGAAAAAAAAGTAGAAGCCAAATGCATGTTTTCTGCCTCCCAGCTGCGAACTGACAGTGCTAGGCCACCGATTCCAGTACCTTGAACCCTGCATCCCCTTCTGCATAGCAGGGCAGCTTCAATAAAAGTCCATGCTGGAATCTACAAGCATGTTTCAGTTTCAAAATCTATAGTTTCAGTAATAGGCTACTGATCATTATAGCGGCAATACACACCAAGCCGAATTAGTGCTAATGTTCTGAGTGGTAAGACTGGTGCAATAAGAAGAAAAGTTATTTTGCTCTTGCTGTTACAACCTTCCGTTCCTGGGGAGAGGGGAAGGCAAAGGTTGCTTTCCTGATCAGACATCCCAGAAGCAATATATTCTCTGCTACTAGAGGTTAAGATTAACTTGAAAATTGACAGCAGGAGGCCCCAAGCTTTCAGTCACAAAAGAGATACAGAATTATCCTCCACAAAATAAATCCTTCCACGCAAAAAAAAGCCCATCCTCTGTCTATCATTTGACTCAGAAAACTGATGAGCATTCCCTACTCCTGCTGATTTTAAGAGGTAGATATGACCTGAAGATGTTGTACTTAGTTGTACAATCATTAATTACCTTCAGTTACATGGCATAATGTGATCAGTGGTTTTCAGCTTATCTTTCCCACAAAGGAGTGGCTTTGTCTACTAGCTGGTGGTGTCGGAAAGCTTGGGGAGGACACTGAGGAGATAAAGTCACCTGCTTAGGTGACTTTAGACGCTCAGTTCTTGAGATGGAATCCACTGCCATTTCACAGAATCAGTCTTTCTCAACACGACTGGAGTAACACAAGAAAAAAATTTAAAGCGCATTATAGTGATGTAATTGCATACTATCTACTCAGCTAAATAATTATGAAATATAGGTAATATACTTTGTGGTCAAAAAAGTCCCACACTCACCATAATTTAGTCCAGTGGGGTTTTTACTAGGCAGAATTCAGCTTGCCCTGTCAGAAATAGACATGTAATATGTTTTTATCCTGAGCAAGTAGGAGCAAAACAGAAGAAGCTATGTGATAAAGAATATGCAGGCAGAAACTGAAGTCAGATGCACGTGGTCTGCACTGTTTTCCTTTTCCTAAGGCTCCAAGACACATCAAAATGCCTGAAGCGCTACAGAGTGCGCAGGCCCACTAGTGGCAAAGTCTGTGCATAGGTAAAAATAAATTCTATGGCATCACTGCCACAAGAAAAAATTGGTGTAGGTAATTTGGCTTACCAATTAGTATAGGCACCCCACAGAAGTACAGTTTATAATAAGTAATTTAAGCAATCTGCATGTAAAAATTAATGAATAGAAACACATGGAATCTGAATAATTTTTAAGCAAGTGAAGTAAGCTATTTTCCGTGTTGCACAAACATAATAAGGTCATTTAAGAAACAATTACAAGGCACCACGGGGTGAATAAAGTATAAAACTAGAATGACTGATGGCCAATATAACCTTTCTTAGTTCCCATAATTGCCTATGTGTTCTACAAAGTTAAGTAAAGGGACACATGCAATTTAGTTCCTCCAGTATGATTAGCTATTACTGAGGAAATAGGATGATTCCAGAGCAGGCGTTTGGCTCAGGGAATACAGAATTAAGCAATGGTTTCTTCATACTGCTGGTAGGTTTTTTTAAACCGTATAACTTTTTTAATTTATACTTTGAGGAAATGTTCTTTCTCACTCTAAAATGTCCATCAGCCTTTCAGAATCCATCACAGAGTGCTAACACAGTAGCTGTCATTCTGAACATAATTCTTGACAATTTTCTACCAGATAATTCAACCTACCATGTTATCTTCTCCAAGGGAGTGAAATAGCACAACAGGAACTTACATGGCGGTTTTATCCAGAAGATTATTTTGCTTGTGAAGCAGCAGATTTTCAAAGGCTAGAAGTCCTACAGATGCTTTACATTCTGCCAACAACACAACGTACTGATAAAAGTAAAATTAAAGCAGCCTCTCCAATTATCATCAAATAGCACAGGATATATTCGTACAAAGCTTCCAAAGTCTGCTAACTACCCATGCTTCTCTGATTCTCAGATACTTAGGACTACATGGTTTTGCTTCTTATAAGGAGGAGTAGATTATACCTTATCAGTTGCTTGGAAAAAATCTTGATTTTACAGTCTATCAAAGTCTGACATAAGAAAGACTTAAAACATTATCATATATCACTACTGATAGAAATATTGATCTTATTTTAAGCTAGTTAATATAACTCTTAATTAGGGCTTTTGCTTAAAGAATGATAGCCATTTCTCTAGTCCGTTACAGTTACCAGATTTGATGCACTCAAACCACAAAGATTTGTGAAGTAGAAAAAAATAGTGCAGAAAATGTAAACATTCTTATAATAGAAGTGTTATGTCCTTGAGATTCAAATGCACATATTTCAATAAAAACTATGATTCCATGCAAAAATCCAACAGCAGAGTTGGAATGTAGCTGTCTTTTGATACATTAAACCTGGATGACTTATTTTAAATTAATCAAAAATGTAGAACTCAGCAAGAGAATGCTTATTAAAATCCCCCTTACGTGGATATTTCTCATTGACTTTGAAAAGCTACTTATAGCAAACACTTCTCTAAGCTGAGCACCTTTCTATTTTGTTTGAGTATTGCACTTTGTGGTTTCTTTTATAGAATCTGCAAAAAACTTTAACCTATTTTTTTCTACTCCATTGAATAAAGGGACTATCATAAATAGCATTTCTAACCAAATTCATAATTTGTTGTCCAACTAACTGTACATCCCTCCTCAGCACTGCCTTATAAGATTAATACCATTTATCTTTACAATATTCTTGTAAGTAACTATAATTTTTCCCATTGAAGAATTGAGGCAACGGGAAATGAATGCTTGATCAATGATCCCACCGAAAATCAAAAGCAAGATATCCATGCAAATCACCTAGGTCCCAGTCAAGATAAAATCAATAATCCAAAATATTTGACACAGTACGAGAAGAAAGCTGACAGTTTTTACACAGCTCACTATTTTCCACCATAACGCGTTCTGGTTTAAAGTATTGTCATGTCTCTCTCTAGAATCACATTTACCAAATTTCCTTTTTTTTTTACATAAACCACCTGCAGTCCCAGAAACAAGGTTCTTCTGTCTCTGCTGATGGAAAAGGAGAGATTTTAGCCAGTTTGGAACTTTGGGGTTGTGGTCTGTAGTCCAGGCAAGAAGAACCTGCGAAGTGATAATTTTTTCTTCTTGCAACTTCAATCCTAGAGAATTTTTGAAAGGCAAATTAGTATCTAAATAGAAAGCACTGATTTGGGTGAACTTTACTATGAGAATTTTGAAATCCAGTGGGCTCGGCTCTAGAAATCTATTCCCAAATATCTTTATCTCCCAGCCAGAATGAGTCCCCCAGTCTGCCAAGCAACTATGCCCCATAGCAGCCTCAGAATAATTTACCTGCCACCCCTTGAGCTTAGCTTCCACATATGAAGTCACATCTATTCTTTCAGCAAAGGAGATTTGCCTCTTAACAAACTATCTTTCTTCAAAGGCTTTAGTTGAAATAAGAATGAAATTTCCCCTTTGTGTTCAGTTTTACCACTTAGGTTTAAAAAAAATTAAACTTTCATTCTTCTGAATAACTGTAATCATCTGTTGCCTCTGATCTAACTTGCTCTTTGGGGCAGGAATTGCCTAAGAATTGTCCTCAAAAACAGACACTTGGCCCAAATGGAAAGCAAACCTGTATGCACAGCCTGCTTGTGCCTTCTAAATCATGGAAGCATGCCAGACAGGTTTATATGCTGCTAGGCACGCTGCTTGCACTCACGTCTGTGTTTCAGATATGTGGATGGCAGTCAAGCAGGACACAGAGCACATTGCATTCAAAACCTCTTCAGGGACAGCTCTTTATGAGCAGTACAGACATTCGCACCTCAAATACTGTGTTCAGTTTTGGGACCCTCACTACAAGAAGGACGTTGAGGTGCTGGAGCGTGTCCAGAGAAGGGCAACGAGGCTGGTGAGGGGTCTGGAGAACAAGTCTTATGAGGAGGGGCTGAGGGAACTGGGGTTGTTTAGCCTGGAGAAAAGGAGGCTGAGGGGAGACCTCATCGCTCTCTACAACTCCCTGAAAGGAGGTTGTAGCGAGGTGGGTGTCAGTCTCTTCTCCCAAGTAACAAGCGATAGGACGAGAGGAAATGGCCTCAAGTTGTGCCAGGGGAGGTTTAGATTGGACGTGAGGAAAAATGTCTTTACTGAAAGAGTGGTGAAACATTGGAACAGGCTGCCCAGGGAAGTGGTTGAGTCCCCATCCCTGGAAGTATTTAAAAGACGTGTAGATGAGGCGCTTAGGGACATGGTTTAGTGGGCATGGTGGTGTTAGGTTGACGGTTGGACTCGATGATCTTAGAGGTCTTTTCCAACCTTAATGATTCTATGATTCTATGACATATCCAGTGGGTCTCATCCCACATAAACCCTAAGCCACTATGGAAATATAAAATGATGGAGAGGGGATAAAACATTTTTTAGATAAAGGGAAAAAGTCTATTCAGTCCTACACCATATACTTGTGTTTCACACAAACTTTATAATGATCGCTGAGCTGTGCTGTTCAAGAGAAAGAATACTAAATATAATAATAAATTATAGAGCTTTATTAAATGGTCTTAACTAAATGTTTAGCAGCTAAACAAGTTAACCAAATGTATAGCCCTCTCACTTTTTGTAAGATAAATCTAGGGTAATATATTTGCACATAAAATAGTTTTGACAAGATTCTGCAAGTATATAGGAGAGGACTTTGACCTCCACTCTTGCAGTCTTTAAGCTGCAGGAGGAAAAACTTCTGTTACATGAAAATACTTACAATGAACACATTCAACTTTTTTGTACCTCTTAGAAAGTATTTTCTAGCTCAGGCGTAAAAGTCCTTCAGAAAAAATATCCTTTGTCATTATTTTTCCTGCAATGTACAAAGGGACTGAGACCTCTGGCTGTAACTACTGCAAACAATAAGAATGCAGATGAGAAATGTCTTGCAAGTCTGCAAACACTTTCTGACTTTAAAGAATGTAGTCTACAGTATGTAAGTATCCAGACTTTCATCACGTAGTCTTAAATTTATTTGGATGATGCAAAGTGTTCTGAGGGATCTTAAATTCATCTCTTATTGAGCATTGACAGTGACAACCTTGGAGTATTTCCCTCTCATTTGGCGTACTGATGTGTAGGCAGTACACCTGTCACTGAAAATATAAGATTCTCCATGGGTTATAAGAGCCTTTTATAATGTAAAACTCAGCATACAGGATTAGGATTGTTCACTGGCACAAGTACTCATCTGGAGATTGGTAGTCTCAAGGGCCCCATGCATGTTCTGCAGTTTGTAAATCACCTCTCACTCTATTTCTGGCAGAAAGGCCAAACTGTTCACCTTCAAGAAGTCTCTTTCCACTGCATTAGAGCTACCAGTTCTAGCACCAAAACCAGAGGAGGAGGCAATTCATGACGTTATTTTCTGCTTCTCATGCCTTGGGACCCTGTCAGTCCAAAGGTGTAGCTGGATAATTTTTTTTTATATTGTCTTACGATTTGAAAGTAACATGGAATAAAATATTTTCTGGAAGAACGGAAATATCTATTCACAAAATCAGCATGGCACTAATTCTGAACAAGGAAGAAAATCCCATTAAATTAAGGCCTGATAATAGACAAGGCCATTTGAGCTCTGAACAAAACCACATACCAGCATATTTATTTTCCTCCCTCTAGGAGTAGAAGAGAAATGGTTATATTCAGTAGCTAACTTCCAGTAATGCACAGGTGCCCATCATCATTGTATGATTGCTAGTCTGTCTGACAATTAGCCAATACACTGATTTTTATCACTGGCACAACAGGGTCACATTTTCTTTTCCTGCAGAAGCTCTCTTTAAACAGCATCTTTTGGAGACAGCTGAAGTTCATCAGTTGATGACAGGAACTAGACAGTGCCATCTGCCTTAGCAGAAGTTCAGGTAATAGCAAAGAAAAGCTAATTGCCAAATGTGAAATGTGCAGGAGTGGATTTTTTTTTTTTTATAACTTCCCATTAAAAGTGGATCTATGTGGCACTATGTGATACTTTGAAGAAGCACTTAAGTCTGCTCTAAAAGAGCTTTGCAACTAGTTTAAGTATCCTGTGTTGAATATTATGTCATCACAGTTTTATTGCTTTTGATATCTGAAGTAATTGGAGATCTTTGGTTAATACCCCACAGCACTTAGATGTGAGCTTTATACCAGCATGATAACTGTACTTGAGATATGCACTTTTTTCCTCCTATCTCAAACCTACCTCATCCCAGATAGATTTTCTAAGTTTGAGGTGACAGATTCAAGCTTTTTTCCCCTCAATGTTTCCTATCATAGATATATCATTTTTTTCACACAGTAGCCCAGGTTCAGCAGGATAAGTTCCTTAGCACCAGGTAGTCTGCAGCGAAAGATGGGAAGTACAGTGTTTGCCTACCAACAGTGAGGCTATCCATGGATCTGGACCTACTCCCCGAGTGATCATTTATTCCACCACATAAGCTAGTATATCAAGAAAAGAGCAGCACTGTTTCAAAGGGGAAAAAACAAGCTATGGTCACTCTGGGTGACTTACCTGTGCTCAAGAAGAGGTTGGACCCCCTGGAGCTGCAGAGTTCTTGCCAACCTTGCAGTTGTGGTTAGGTGGGCCTTGGAGAGTGCTCCAAAATCACAAATGTTCCTGCACTTAGATGAATTTTAGCCCGCAGTATGTAACATCATGGAAAAGGTAGGAGCCTAGGTGCCTGGTGCAGGCCTGTGAATACTAGGGAATACTCCAGGGAGCCAACTGCTTAACTCTGAGGAAGAGTACAGGTAAAAACAGAAGTTTACGTGAGAAGATCTTCAAGAAAGAAAAGTTGTTGGGACTACTTCCTGTTTCTTAGAGGTTACAGTAGTAAAAATCTGTAGTAAAATTTAGCATACATTTTCAACACTATCTTCTAATCAAGCTCCAGTAGATACTTATACTACTGAGTAAAACTATTTCATATTTAGAAGATCCTTTTGCTGGCATGTACACAAAATTTCTTGGACTCCTGCACTGATTAGAGTATAATTTCTATATTGGGGATCATTAGAAAAATTAAAACAATGTCTCCTGTAAAATTAAACACAAGCTGCATGGGGAATCTGTACAGCCCTGTTCTCACTTTAGAGTTTGGCAATAACGCTCAGCCCTTCGGGCCAATATCTGTGTAATCTAGATGTATTTTTATTATTTCTGAAGTGTCTATAACACTGGTATCTACGTACTGAAGTTTGCCAAGAATCTGAACTCCCAAAGCAATGCCTTTTAAAAACTATTCAAAAAAATACCTTTTCTACTACATTCTAAACTGTAGCACACACTTAAAAAGGTCACATTCTGAAAGTTTGCATGGAATAGACTCCACACAGCAGACATCAAGAGGAGAAAGGCATTACTTCATCTTATTACTGCCTGTACAGAGACATTCAAACTAATTAAAAACATAAGAATTTTTAAAGAAGAATCATGTCCTGCTCTTCTTCTGAGTCACCAGGGATGAGAACATTTGGTTTTCTGCCCACTAGTTTTAAGTTTAGCATCAGCAAAATCTTTGCTCCGTCACAGATCTAAAAATGAAACCCTGTTCTTTTCCAGAATACAGTATGCCTGTCCTTTTATTGAAATTTTTAATCTTTTAAAAAGTCTTTTTTTTTTCCTCCCCCTCATCCTCTGAATCAGAACTGGAGATCTGAGAAAATTCTATCAAACTAAATTTGTCTTTAAGATAACACTTTTAATCAAGATTTTCTCCAGATCAGTGAGAACTACAACCTTCAGTCTGTGATAATGCAGACTGTCTTTGACAGGATTACAGGAACCATGTCTAAATTATGCTTCTCTATGAAGTTGTCTTGGACTGCCACATTCTCTCTGATCCAAATTCCCATGAGCCAAAAATGTTGGATTTGGCAAGTTTGCAGTTACACATGGCCTCCAGCTGTTCTATGATAGGTTAGAAACTAAACTGGCCTCCAGCCAGCCCAAGGGATTCATATCAAAAGCTGTGTAGTAAGCATTGTATGTGTGCAAATATAAACATTCACATTTTATTCCCCATTTCTCAGCAGTCCACAGATAATTTTCATGTTACTAATAGAACAGGAAATAATGGCCAGGACTTGAAAAAGAAAAGGATATATTTAACTCAAGCTGAGAACTATATGAAGTCTTCAGCATTAAGCACAGCCTCCTAACAAGCATATAGAAAAATTATAGCTATTCCACAGTTGAAGCAACATATACATAGTATTCATACAGAAATAGTGGTTCAGAAGAGACTCAGCATTCATTAACAAAAGTATAAGCAGTTGTATTTTTGTTCCAAACATTAGCAGTAGTTTAATGGTATTTCTCAATCTTTTAAAGCCACACATACATTACAGGAATCTGTGCACATTTTGTTATAGGAAATTAGAGTGAGTTTAGTGATACACTTTAGTGACAGGATGTATGGTCAGTTAAAAAAACCCTTTTAAACTTTTAAAAATGAAATAAAAGTGTCCATAATCAGCATAGAAATGAAAATCCATCCATTATCCACTGATCCTTATCACCAGAAGGCACTATAAATAGCACCTAATAAAAGGCCAAGAACAGTGCTCTCTGGCATGCTGTTTCTGAAGCAGCAAAAACAGTTGAGTTAGATACAGAAACCACCTGAACAGGACTCACAAGATTAAATTCAAACTACTTTGATAGTTAAACAGAATGTATGGCATCAGTTCTTAAGTGAAATAATAATATAGAGTGATAAATGGTATCAGAAAGATGACTAATCAGACTAAAAAGTCTAGAAAAGTAAGTTAATAATTGCATTAGTGCTTTTTGCGAGTAAATCACTGGAAGAATCTGAGCAGGTCTTACCATAATAGTGATTTTGCTAGAATCTTAACTGAAATTTGTTAGCTACTCAGCATGGACCGAGAGCATGATATACAATGCAGGAACTGCACTTCATAAAACTTTTGACAAATAACAATATTCTGAGACTGGTATGTGCCTCGAATGTAACTGGCTACATTTCAGTAAGATTAAATTTTTATTAAAATACTTTTTCCTCTCTTTTTTTTTCCCCTACTGTGAAAATTTGTATGTCTTACTGTTGTGACACAGTTCTTTTTACCAGAGAAAAAATAAAAAGTATTAAGAAAAAAAATGACCTAAATAATAATAATTTACATTTCCAATAATAAAAGATGCAATTTGAAAAGTATTTGTATCATCACAGCTGTCTCTACACAGCCCAGTTGAGATTATGTTAAACCTTATATCGACAAATGGTGAGATATAGACCTAACCCTAAGAGTTTACAGAATAAATGAGAGGTAACGGGGACTACAGTAAGACTGTAAGTGGCAGCTATTAAGTTTCTACTAGGGATTTCACTACTGCTGCTGACATCATGTAGAAAGTATTACAGAGCGTTCAAATAGTATGCTGCTGGCTAGAGCAGAGTCTTAAAATGGATTCCAGGATCCTAGGATATCTAGGATGAGATAATTAAGATACAGAGAGAAAAAAAAAAAAGGAGGAAAGTGTCTACCCAACTGGGAGATGTACATATGCACCACCAGCCCTCTATTCGCACTCTCACCCATATTCGGGTACCCTGGGCACTCCCGCCACTGCGCACTGCCTACGAATCAGAGGAACCGAGAGATCAGGACCCTGCCAAGTGCCACAGCACCCACCCACAGATCACCTCAAATGTAGCCTAAATGACTTGTTTGACGTCAGAAAAAAAGTTAGAGATCATTCTGGAGGAGAACCAAGGATTCCTAGCTCCTGGCCAAAAGACTGTACAGATTTATATCGTGAAAGCTGACTGGGAAGAAAATGAATATGCAGTTTATGAGTATCACAGAAGTGCATGGAATTAAAGGACCTCCTAGCACAATCAGCATGTTACCAGATGCCCAGTCAGGCTCTGGCTGCACTTCGCAAGGAACGTTACACTACCTCCCTTAATAGATTTACCTTCTGATCAATAACAAAGAATTTGCTTTCCCCAAAAGGCCAGGCAGACTAGAAGTAAAACACTTTTGTGTGTACTCAAAGGTAAAGGAAGCACATGGAGCTTTAGCTGATTAGCAATTACAAGATTAGCCCTGGGAGGAAAAATTCTGTAAGATTTATAACGGGAAAGCACTTTTATGGGCCTTTGTGGACCATCTGGTAGAATTTAACAGAAAATTATGCTTGCATCATAGAATTATTTGCTGGCACTTTCCATTACATCTAGGGCTTTTTCTGTGAAGGATTTCTCCATACATTTTGCTGACACAAGGATTCCCTGGGTGAAAGAATGAGCTCTGCACTCATTATAATGGGCAACTTCTCTGCACTCTTTCATTCTATCACTGGAAATGAAGTAGTGACACTAAAAAAGGACATTTTGGGCCATTTACTGGCAAGACATTATGCAGTTTTGTTCTTTCCTTAACCTACAGGGCAATACACACTGCACATCAAATATGCCCTATAGCTTCTCTGCTGTCCCCTTTACCATACTCTTCAAAAAAACCAAAGGCATGGTATTGCCATTACTTGTGTCCATAGGACAGCAGACTATTGCAAGCTAGCCTGTGTTTTCAGTACCTGAAACTCTGCTTCTTTTTCCTCTCCTTCAAACTAAAGTCTTTCCTTCCTGCTCCCTGCTTGAGACCAGTTTCTCATAGGAGACCTAGTCTGGCACAGCAGTGCAGTAAAAAAGGCATCATGATAGATTCTCCATGACGTAAATTAGAGTGCTGCAGTCTAATCACATCCCCATCAAGGTCCTCAAATGAAACCTCCCACTGAGATAGAAGCTATTGGATTTCCATCTGTGTGTCTCTTGCTGTCGGTGGCTATTGTTTAAGTAAACATTGGTTTGTATTACTTTCTTTTTTTTTATTCAATACATGTTGATGCCTGGTTAAAAGGAAAGAAAATTGCAGTATTAAAAGACTAGTATTTTCAGCGTCTTGTGATGTAAATTGCTAATTTAAAACCCAAAATATTGTTAAAGTGTCTTTATTTAATAGCAGACGATTGCAAGCTGTAATTTGCAAGCTGTAGTTGCAGATGGCAATGTTTTTCTCTCTTTTCAGCAGTACAGTACGGTATTTACTGCAGTGATCTGCAGACAATGACATACCAACTGCGAAAGAAATGCTCAGGCGTAATACAAACTATCAAGATTCCCATGAGGTCCAGCATGTGAGGTACCTGCCACTAAAGCATGAAATTTAAATGCCAATTAAAATGTTAAAATCTCTTACCTGGTCTCAAACAACAACTCTTTGCAATACACATTTTTAGAAGTTTCAATTGCCAAGCATGTTTCTAATACAAAACAACAGCACTTGTTTTCTTTCCTGATTTTTAATCCCTTTGGATTGAACATGCTTATTTTCCAGTTCAGACCTGGAGGCCCAAGTCTGGATTTGAAACTGACAGCTACCATCTGGACCACACTAGCAGAAGGGGTTGTATGAGATCTGGCACACGTCTAGCATGCCGTTCCACTTTTTGTATGTAAGGACATGCCAAAATACCAAGCATGTAGCTTATCTTGCATGTATTAAACAAAATCTTTGCCTTTTATTTCATTTTGTTAAACAACTCATTAATGTTTATTTTTCAAGAGAAAAAATTTTTAACATTGTCTATTTAACAGCATTGTATAAAACATTTAAATGTTATATTCTGTACTCCCATCTAGGGGATTTAAAACCTGGAATAAAATGCTCATCTGATAAAGAAACAATAAACACTAAGAAATCAGCTATGACTGCCAGGGCAATTTCTTATGTATATCCAGTGTTTTGGTTTACTTTTTTCTGTTACAATAGGAATATTTGAACAAGGTCATGCATATAGTGTCATATCTGTAGAATCCATGAATAGGAGAAGATGTATTATGTTATACTTCTGCTTTATAGCCCAATAATTCACAAAAGCAATCTTAAAAAAAATATCCGCAATAAAATCAGTGTCATGCTCTGAAACAGGATTTAGAAAAAAATTTCTAGCTTTAGTTCAGTTACCAGGAAATATATGAGATTTCTTTGCACTGAAGATATTTATAAAAAGATTAGACATGTTATTGTATAAAATTATAGGAAACTGAAATAAAACAGGAGAGCTACTGGCACTTTCTTCAACACTCAACCTCATTCAGGTTTTTTTTGTCTTAAGTTTCCTGAACCAGATTCCATTACGTAGTAATTTCCAACACATCACCAAGTAAATTGTTAGAAATAATTAATTTTGTATCATACCGATAGCTAGAATGATCTATAAGCTCTTTGATCACATTTGCGTTCTGTGATCTTAAAGCAACCAACTATAACAAGTTCGCACATTAAAAAAGTGATCTTTCAAAAGGGAAACGCAGAGCAAAAATCAGAGACTATAAAAACCAGAGAATTATAAGCCTATCTTCACTCAGGCCACAGAAATGGTTCATTAGTTCATACCAACACATAAAAAGAGATATCTCTGGAACACCAACAGGCATCAGCTGCCAAAACATCATTGAAATTGTTAGATAATTTACACAGGTAGAGAACCTGGCTACACACTCACATGATCTTGCATTTTTCAGTCCATGTAACAGGTCAGTTTCCAACCACCAGGATGAGAGACAGGACCACTACTTTGCTTTTGAATCTCCAAACCTCACATTTTGACACTCTGTCTGGAAACCATGTGCATTAAACATTTACAATGATGTGCTGAAAACTATTTGTTCATAAGGCTAAGATTTGAAAAGCACCTAAAAAGTGTCCTAAGAACACATATACAATGGCTTTAGATGTGCCTTTTATTTGGAGCTATTTTAGGCAGTTGTCAGCCTTTGATCCTGAGAGTAGCTTCCATATTTAGCTGATTGCCCCCAGCTCCCCCATCCTCTCATTGCAGACTGTCATCTAGATTCATTATCCTTTACATCCTCCAGTCACCCACTCCACATCATAAAAAACCCACATTCCTCCCTTCTCACCTCCCTAGCCCATGTTCCTGTATCATCTTCTCCACATTTTTTACCACATTGCACCAACTCAGTGCTACACTCCGTGCCTGCTACACACCTCTACCCTGTGCTCCCACTTGGAAGGACAAATCGCAGCACTGCCTTGGGCACCTGAGAGTGCATAAGGGAGCAGGCAGTGGAGCCAGGCTGTCACTGTGCATCTTCTCATCAATAGTAATGACAGTTTATTGGGCTCTTGCCCAATGCAGATCAACAGGTATACCAGAACTTAATGAAAGGAGAGGCAGAAGGTTCCAGATGCATATTCCTATACAAGGTCATTCTGCTATCTGTACTTAGCCCACAACGCTCTAAAAGGGATTTATAAGGGATGATGCAGTATCTGAAAGTTTGATTCTGGTAAGTGATGTTAGATCCACTGCCACCTCCCCCAGCAGCTCCAGCTCAGGACCCTCCTGCCCAGCTGTTGGAGTCCAGCCCTGTGCCTGGGGACCCAAGGTCTCTGTCCAGGCTGAGGGACATGGCTGCTGCTTTCCCAATTGCACATTCAACCAGCAGCGAAGCTGCAGACATATCCCAGAGATGCACACAGACACAAACACACACACACGCACACACAGGACACTGACATGGCCGGTCATGGCTGCCTTCAACAGCACCTACATACAGAACTCAAAAAACACAAGCCCAGACAGCCAAGTCCCCTCCTCCTCTTCGGCTGCTAGAGACAGGAGGTCACTAGTGCAGGCACACACATGACATTCTCTAGATTCACAAGCACACACACATTCGCAGATCCCTCGAGTACCAGCACAGAACCTCTGCCTGTCCAGCACACCTACCCGCATCCCGAGTCCCCTTACCTGCCTCACAGGTCCCCTACTCACCAGCTACTCCACCTTGATGCTCACTAGCAAACACACACACACTCATCCCTCACGCACTCCACATTCGCAAGTCCCCCTGGGCGTACCATCACAGACCCTCTGCCCACCTAATACCCCAGCCCAGACCTGAGGCCCCCCTCCTCTCTGTCTGGACCAGCTTGAGGTTTGCTACCAAATACACACCCACACACCCATGCATATCTGGTTTGAGGAAGATACAGACAGCCCCGCAGCAGCTGGCACTAGGCACACAGGCTGTGACCCACAGTCCTGCTCCAGCCGCCAGTGCTGAGCCCCTCACATGCCTTACTCACACCAGCCTTCCCCCCCCGCCCAGTACCTGGGAACACACACTGTTCCCACCCCAGTGGCTGGAAGTTAAAGACCCCCACTCGCTCCAGTGGGTGGCACAGAGACCCCACTGGCTCCAGTAGCTGACACCACAGGCCACAGGCACCCACACCCCTGGTCTGACTCCGGTAGCTAGCACAAAACCCACTGACAAACGTACAGGTCTCACCAGTAACTGGCACTTAGTCCCTGCAACACACATACACGTGGGATAGAGAGTGAGGATGCACAGAGAGATAGTTAAGAAAAGATTTAATAAGAAGACATAAGAAGATGGGACAGACTGCAGCAATCAGGTTCAGGGCTTGGTCAGACAAGCATACTGACCAACCCCATTTTACAACTGACCAGCCTCCTTTTATACCCTTTTCTGTCTACCCACCTCTTTGTTCCTCCCTGCTCCCCTTCCCCTGCACGTCCCCCATGGGTTCGTACAGCTCTGTCCATTCCTGCAACACCTCCTGGTCCAGGGTCCCCCTGCTTTACAATTTTATCAGTTGCAAAGTCCAGGTTGATCTTCCTGGAAGTGGCATCTGTGGTTTTTTGATAGCCCATCAATTAGTGTGAGTGGTGAAGTTTGTTTCTTGTCATTGTCTCCATGTTTGCTTTGCCAGGTCTGTGTCTTGGTATATTTTGGTTTATGGTTTCCCCCTTTTTCCCTTGAATTTCCAACTGACAAGGTCCCTGATCAGGTCCCCAGATAACCTCACTGGAATAAACATTCTCACACTCTCACAGGCCCTCATCAATTAGTGTGATTGACCAGCTTTCGTTCCCATCACTGTCTCCCCTATCATTTGTCGGTCAGGTTTGTGTCCCTCTATGTTCTTGTTTATGGCTTCCTCCTCTTCTGATTATCCCTTGCCGCGCTGAAAAGGTCCTTGACCAGATACCCTTAAAGCAGCAGACACTCTCCTGCCACACACCCTTGCAGATTCTGCCACCTTGTGAAAAGGCATACCAGAGGCTCTGCCTTCCCCATGCTGGCTGATGTTGCTGACCCAGCTGCCTATTTCTCCTCACTTTCTCTGTGAGCTGCTTTCATAGTTTATTCATAGTTTACTGTTTCGTTTACACCAGTGCTGACCATAGATGGAGTAGTGCTAATGGAAGAAGGAAGTATCTTCAATTTTTTCCCAATAAGCACAGAACAACTATGAAGACTATAGCATGAAAACAGAAAAACAGTCGATATGTTTGAGATTCTCCAGGGCACAGGACCTGGATTGGCGTGAAAACTTTGAATGAAATAAAGTTTGAAGCAGTGTTGATATAGACAAGGATGCAAAATACAGCCTTTACAACAGCAATTATTTTTGAGGATAACAATCTGTTCACATAAAACACCATCTATATTTAAAATAAGAAGTCACAGGAGATCAGGGGAATTACAAAGCAATGAGACTTACCGTGGTTTCAGGGAAAGTAATTAAGAGCCTAATTAAGGACAAAACCATATAAAAACAAAAGCAAAGCTTGATGGGGGAAAAAACAGCAAAGCTTCCAGAAGGGGAAGGCACTTTTTCCTACCCTGATATATTTCTTTGAGGCAATGAACACTCAAACAAGATTTTGTGGGCCAAACTCACAGAGGAACTTGCAAAAAGGCAACTAATCCATGGAAAGGGCAACTTTTACTTCATAGTAGTATAAGGTAGAGTAATGTACCCAAGCAGTTAGCTGACAGCCTGGAAAATTAGATCTTACCATACTCCACCATTACCAGATTGTGTACCCAGAATCTGATATCCATAATGAAGTAGGAACTTAAGGTGATTCTAATTGACTTGTTATACTTTGCATGACAAAACTGACAGTTAAGGTATCTATAACAGTATGTAACAGCTATAACATCCCCATATGGATAGAGTCATGAATTATACATTATGGTTTTATTTCCCCTATATGGGATAGGAGTAGAGTGGAGTTATGTATCTGGTCTAGTGTCACAATAAGTGTCAGTTTGGGAATAACACCTGGGTCTCCAGATTACCAGTAACAACTGTATTTTTTACTTTTCTTTACAGCTCTATACCAATAGTCAAAATATGACGAGTGAGGCTGGAAACTGACTGGAGCTTCCAGCATGTTCCCATAGAAGACTGTAAGAGATCTCACAGGGTCTCTCTAGATTGACTGAACAGGGAATGCTTTTGAAAGATGCCAGGGAATAAAGGCAGAGGGTGGTTTTGATGGACAATCAAGGGACCAGAATTGTGCAGGCAATTTAGACACACTCACTGAATCCTGTGCTCCTGACTACAGGAGGATCAAGGCAAAAGCTATGCCCAAGAATATATCACAGTTCAATAACATCCACATAGAACATCTGTATTGAGTTTGTTCATTTGTTTTTTCAATTAACATTTTCCAACCAGGACTTTCTGTCAATAAGATTTCTGACAGGCTTAATCTGTATTGCTTCAGGGGCAATCAAAATGTCAGGAACTCACAGACAACATAAGGCATCCCTGCTGAATGGGAAATCTCCTGGAGACTCATCAAGGGTAGACTACTGCCCCTTGCTGCTAGGGATAATGGTGCAAAGGAAATGCAGACAGAAGTCAAAGTGGCATTCTCTTCTATCCTTCTGGTCAAGGGGAAAGACTCAGAGAGGAATAGACATTGGCAGAAGAACAGCTGGATGCATTCCTGAGTCACCAGTCAGGCTTTGTTTTCTTTCTTCAGAGTGCACTAGGAGACAGACATGGTGACCTAATGAGGAGAGCTTTGAACTAGGGGGTCTACATCCAGAGGAAAGTTAAAAAGCAGTATACATGGAGAAAGTCTGCATGGAAGAAGGCTTCAAAGGCATGTTCCTGCTTCATGTGCTTCCATACTAATGCTCACAGCTTGGGCAAGAAACAAGACATACAGCCAAAGTTTTCTTGGTAGAGGTAAACAATAACACAAGACGCAATAGCCAGAAGCTGTAGCTTGGGAGGTTCAGAGTGGACTTCTAAAGCACTTTTCACTAGGAGAGTAGCGCAGCACTCTCTCCCTAGAGAGGCCATGGAACCTCCATTCCTAACAGGTTTGGATATTTGGCTAAAAAAAAACATTGCTGAGCCTGCCAACAATAGTCCTTCACTAAGCTGGAGATTGGACTAGAGGACTTCCAAGCGTTCTTTCCAAACAATATTTCCAGGATCCTGTGATATATTTAATGTGCTCCAGCTGCTAATTTGAATTTAGTCTATGGGACAGGACCAGAGATCATCTGAAGACAAACTCTCCAAAACTAAATAATGTGAATGTCAGCTTCTCAGCATCGTTTTGCTCTACAAATCTGCTCCTACTGTGTTGCACTACTTACTAAAATAGACATAGCCAAAGAAGACACTTTTAATACCTGTAGAAACATAAAGGCTACTGATACAAACCCAGTATGATTTTCAAGAATTTCAATACCCACCTCTATTTCTTCTAATACAAAGCTGAATGCTTCTGAAAAATCCCCTTTGGCATCTGTCTGAATCTTCAGGCACCTTTTAAAATTTAGCACTAAATTCTCTAAGCTCCTTTGGAAAATCCCAGCCTTTATCCTTTTAGGAATGAAAAGAATGAACTGCACAATTTGAACTTAAGAAAAAAGTAATAACTCATGCGCATAGTATCAGCAAATTAACTACAAATACGTGCTTAACATTCTTCAAGAGAAAAGCCCTGCAAGAGATAGGACACATCAGAAAGCTTATAAAGCAAGATAACAATTATTTTCAATATAATTCTCCTAACCTGATTCTGAAGGCCTCATTTTAAATTATTTAATGGTTTTGATCAGGCCACAGTGGTTTTTTTCATCATTCGTTTCGCTGACTAACATAAGAAACATAATTATCTGTCAATTTTATAAAGTTTGCATTTCATCACATTTTTAATATTATAGAACTAATCATGCAGGAAACTCAAGTGCGGAGACTAGAATGGATCATATTAAATGAATGATAAAACTAGAAAAAAAAAATCTAACTTACTTTTTAAACAAAATGGCAGGCTAGCAAGACTTCATGTAAAAGCTCTTACCAGTTGTGAATTATTTCTTATTTCTACCAAGTAGAACAAATAAAACTTTTAAAATAATATTCATAAAGCTGTGAGGAAAAACATAAAAATAATACTTTAGAGTTGTACTGCATCTTTCATCAAGGATCTATGATGATCTTCCCAACCATTCAACTGCACTAGCTATGCAACTCCTCTACAAGGCACTTGTCAAACAGAACTGGGTAAACTGAGGCAACAAGAATTCTCATGGTAGAGGCTGAAATAGAAAATAAGTGTCCTGCTACTCACTACTGTACTTTTATTTCAAATAATTCTTTTGCTAGCTCATTTAAGAAAAGTTAATCACTAATTTATTTATTTTTTGAGCTTCACCCAAAGCCTGCCAACATCCCTTGGGGAGAAAACACACCGATTTTACATGACCTTGGATCATCCAATCTCAGACTTCTTTAGGTCAAGGAGAACCATAACCTTCAGTTTACCAGTTCATAACTTTGTCCTTCGCAAAAAGGAACTACTTATAGAGTGTGATACACAATAGTCTCTATTAATATTTTCATCTTTTGACACATTACACATCCCCACTGTAATGAGACAATGAGAAACACATTTGTAAATTTGCTGCAGCAGCTGAAATATTCTGAATGCTTGGAGTCCTGTATTGAGCAGCTAGCTGCAAGTCAGCCACTTGGATGGGTGAAGCGGTCATTATTACAACAGGTCAAAAGAGTACAGAAACCATCAGTGAATTAAAGATCTGGAAGCACGGTAAGTGATATGTAGAACACCTATTTGCTGAGTTCAGCAGCACTTAAATTAAACATTGCTTATGTGACTTTCCTTTCACAGGAAGTATAGTGTTTCAATGTCTCTTTCATCACCTGGCAGCCCTACATATATTTAACTCTTTATACCAGCCTGTATCCCAGTTCTCTGCAGCATCCCATCTGTGTGCTATTCTTCAAAACACCCCCAGCTTCTCTGTTTCATGCTGCATCATCATAATACCCAGAACTGGCATCATCTAGCTGGCATGATACCAAGGACAACAGCCCTCAGACATGGGACCCCGCATACCATGGTTGCTACTGAACTGAATGAGAAGCAGGAAAGGAGTGACCCTACGGCTGGGGCCAGCTGCAGGCCAGTTATACTGAATCTTGCTAGGGCTAAGATCTTTGATATACAACTGTATACCAATGCCAAGTGACTGGTTATTTCAGAAGTGTTTAGCCTCCCTTTCAGCATTCTCTGGGTGTGGTACATGCAGGATCCATGGCAGCTGTCATCTCTCACAGTTGCTCATCACCTCCATTTTGACAGGTTCTGCTCACTTAGGAGTCATTACACAGGAAAGAGGAAACAATAAACAAAATGGGCCAAATCATTCAAGCCAATACAGAGGATAACAACATATTCTAGGGAAGAACAGCCAGCTGAGAAAAAAAAAAATTTCTCCCTTGTTCTCTTTTCATGCTCTTTTCCCTCCCATCTATTTTCTATTATTATAATATCTTTCTTTTCTGTTGAATTTTGAACTCAGAAGCAGTAGCTGTGTTCCTGAAGTGATTTTCCTTTCTTTGTCTATTGCCTCCTTTGTTTCTTCTTTCTCACTTTTTGCCCGTCTGTTTTTCCCACTCATTCATTCACTCCCTCATTTTAGCTATTTGTTTGATTCTTCAATATCCCTCCTCAATATTGTGTCCCCTTTTCACCTTCACAGAGCTCTCTGCCTGTTGTTAGTCATAGAGAAAAATCTGTCTTACATGATGTGCTGTAAAAACTTAGACACTAAGCAGAGGCTTGTCCATATAAAACCATAATTGTGTAGATATGTATGTGATCAGCTGGATCCTTCTATTTAATTTTCATCTCAGGCAAATGAGATGCTGTGACTTCATTTCATGCTTTGTCTAAAAAAAGCAAGATTACCTTACTATAAAAAAGAGCAATGGCACAAAAGGAGTAAATGGCACAAAAATCTACTGAACATGCTGATGCTGTCCTTGATACTTGAAGTTAAAACATACCATTAGTGCCCCAAAATAAATAAGCTAAGTGATCATATTTCTACAGTCATTTTTCTCAGTCAGGTATGTGCAAGTTAATAAATCTGTTGCCTGACCCTAGTACAGATTACCTACCTAATGCTCTGTTTATGATGGGTAAAGATCCGGAAGGATTTTGCACCACTAAGAAGCTATGACATTGGTCCTTCAGGAAGGCAAGAAAAAAAGGAATTCTAAAAGCATAATGTATATTCTATGCCAAGAGTTAGTAAGCCATTAATTGTACTTGTCACAAATTTAATAAAAGAAACTGTAATTAAAAGCTATCAAGATGCTGAGCAATTCACAAGCAAGCACTATCAAGATGCTGAGCAATTCACAGAATGAAATACTGACTATCCTCAAAAGCAACACACTAGAGGACCTACACGTATTTCATGAAACAGTTGAAAGGTCCTGGTAAGCTGCACAAAATATCTGCACAGATGCCAACAGTTCTTCAAGATGTCAATTAATCCTAGGATCAGTCACTTGTGTGTTTTTTAGGAATGTTACAATGATTTTTGTAGGTACGGATTAATTATAAATATTTAATTGATGCTGTATTTTGACACTTTTTTCCTGGCAGTATCTGGCTTCTCAGGATGCACTTATTTCTTGTGTTCTGCAATATGCACTTATTTCTTCTCTGGAAACTCCTCACCTAAGTTATACAGCTTGCCTAATAATTCGTCATTGGCTATTTGTTCTGGTGTGGACTATCAGCCTTGTCCCTGGCTGTAAACGTCAATCCAAGCATTCCCAGCAACATCATTACAACCAGAAAATCATTAGCAGAATTAAATTCAGCAACCTTATCAAATGGCATCAACTCAGTCAACTCTTTCAGCACCCTCAGGTGAATCTAATCTGGTCCAAGGTTTTGAATACATTCAGTTTCTTTAAGCAGTCCCTAACCTGTTGTTCCCCTATCCCCTGTTGTCCCTCCCCACCCGCAACTGTGCTGGTACAGAAAATGTTGCTTGTGAAGACAAGAGGCAAAAAAGGCATGGAGTCATTCAGCCTTTTCTGTACCATCTGTTTCTCCTACACTCATCAATGGACCCACATTTTCCCCGAACATCCCACTGATTCTAGCATATTCTCCCATTACCCCTTATGTTCCTCAGCACTTTTATCTGCAGCTGGGCTTTGGTCTTTCTGATTTTGCTCCAAATGTTCAAGCAATTCTGTTTATATTCCTCCCTTGTTGCCTAGTTTCCACTTCTTGTGTGTTCTTGTGTTTCAGTTCATCCAGAAGCACCCTGCCTAGCCAAGCAACTCTTCTGCCAAAATTTCTCATCTTCCTGCACAAATGGAAGAGAGTTCATTTCTGAACTCTCAGTAAGTTTTCTTTAAAAAACAACCATTTTGCTTATTCACTTTTTTCCCTCATGGTAGCTTCCAGAGGGAATTCTGCCTGAAAAATCAAAATTTGGGCAAAGAAATTGCCTAAACAGATTTAAATCTGCTTTCCTGAAGGCCAGAGTCCTGACTCTGCTGCGTATCTTTCCAGCTTTCCTTCAGACCCTGACCTCAGTCACCTGCGAACAGCAGGTCATGTACACCATTATACTGTTTGACCCCTCCAGTGTTTGCACTGGGAAGTAGCCAATATGCAGTGTAGTAGCTTCTTGGATTGCTTGCACATTGCTGCCCTTCCAGAAAATGTCTGGATGGTTAAAATCCCACACAAAGATGAGGATGTACAAGCAGCAACATCCTGCTAGTTGCTTTTAGAATTCCTCATCTCCTCTTGGTCAGGTGGCCTGTAGCATACCCTCAGCACAATATCCCCAACATCACTCATCAGAAGGTCTTGACAAACACATTTCCAGTTTCATGGCAGAGGTCTCTAACACAGCGACAGAGGCTGCCTCTTCTTCTTTTCCTAATTTTCCTAGATAGGCTGTAACCACTCATGACAGTGTCCAAATTGTGCATGGTATTGCACCCAAGCTTCGTGATTTTGATCTTATCACAGGCTTATGGAAGTGCATGGGCTTCCAGGCCTTTCTTGTTAACCAAGCTCTGCACGCTGGTGTACAGGCACTTGAGGAAAGCCACATATTGGCTTATTTACAACCTTCCCTCCTACAAATTGTTTTGTTCCCAGTTATGTTTGTTCCCTCCCAAATTTGCAACAAAATAACAGAGTTTCCTAAGCCATTTAGATACTTACCTTTCTTTCTCTAACCGTACCTTTGTGCTTTGACTCCACACGTTAACATCTATAGCAGTACATTTCTGCCAGATTTTCCTTTTGGTTTGATCTCAGCATAAAGCCAGGTCAAGAGCCAATGGAAACAAGGCAAAACGCTAAGGGATACCACACCAGTGATGTCAAAGTGGTTGACAGGAAGGAAGTAGCAGTAAATCAAAGCTCAGGCCATGTGAGCACCAAACCACACCACTATAGCACAGCTTGTTTCTGTGCATTTCACCTTGAAGTTGTCTTTAAAATATGCCCTAAAAAAATAGCAGCCACTTTGTTGAGTTGACACCTAGAAAATGCATGGTTTCCTGGTGAAAATGAATGTTTCCTCCTATAAAAAAAGCAAAGGTGATCAAAAACCTTCCAAAAAAACCCTGCAAACAATGAGAAATTTATTTTTAATCTCTCTCTCTTTATGATATGCCATTTCCTTTAAAGCCTACCAACTAGTTAAAGCTAAGCAGCCTACCCCCACAGTCTGTCTCCCTAGGATACAGAAAGGCTAGAAGAAATATCGATTTTTAGATTTGTCCAAAGTAGAGTACCTCATTTTAGTTTTACTCAATAATAGGAAAAAAGCACATTAAAAAAAAAAAAAAAAAAAAAAAAAAAAAAAAAAAAAAAAAAAAAAAAAGAGGCAATTCTCTCTATTTCTTATATTCCCCATGAGGAAACTGAAATATGTCCAGACTGGATGCTACAGTAAGTCTAGTTCAAAGAGGTATGTCTCAGCTTAATAAGGTCCATTTTATTTGTCAACAAAGAGACTCCTGAAGGATGTGAGAGAAAGAAATACCATAATTTGCTCTCCAGAAACTGCTAGCATCACTTTTGGTGCATATTAATGCAGCTCAGTACTGCCAATGAGGTGATTATTTGCTCCCTAGAGAGCTCATCTCACAGCTAGTTTCTACGATCCCTAGGAATTTTCATTTCATGTGGTGCAAGGTATGAATTCTATTCTACAGCTGATTCCAGCAAAGCAGTCTCACAGAGAAGCCATCTCCAGTTCTGCTTTTAGTCACTAATTCACAAAGGTACAGAAACACATGCGTAATTTTTCATTTTACAGAGTTAAATCAAATACTTCTGCTTCTTATACCTGTGAAGCCATTTTACCTTGTGGTAAATGGTATAGGTACTCTGGCACTTCTCTGGGTACCAATAGCTGTAAAGATACAGTGATATTGACTTCAGCAGAGCCAGATTCCCTAAGTGCAAAGGGTTCTGGTATGCTTGTGTAAGCAAGTTTCTCTGCTTTGGTACACAAATCAGATCAATTGAAGCTAGCTGAGATGTGCCTAAACAGGCTTTGATCACATGTAAGTATTTTTTTAATGCTGGGCTGAATAGAGTTACTGTATTGACTGGGGGCAATGGGGGCTTAAAGGATGCATCTACATTAGTGCTTTAATTCAGAAGCATGCTTTGAAAGGATTACTTACTGCACTTCAGCTCAAATCACAGAGGAATCTTGGAGCACACAATCTGGATGTCTTTTGGATGAAACTCGAAGAAGTACTCCAGGAGCTCAACTCACACACTCCAAACAAAAATGGGCATTCAGTCCACTGGGCCAGACTAGTGCTAATCTGAAGCAATTGCTTTGAAATTCATGCCGCAAAGACACTAGCTCTCAGCACTGATCATATCACTGTCAAAACTCCTCTTGAACGTAGTACTGTCCTAATACAAATATAACTGAACTACAATGGACTTCACAGCTTCTTGTGTTATGAAGAAATAATATTTCAGCCATTATTCTATTCTTTCAAGCCACTGCAAGATATAATCTTTTGTTAATAGTTGGATGCAGTTTACAGCAATGGAAACAGTTAAATTTTAATGAAAATACATCTCATTTCTTATATCCACTTCCCATTTAAGTCCTCCAAATTCTTTTTGTAATCATAACTTGTATATAATAGCGCACTCAGGCCAACATGAAGATACTTATAACATCTTTAAAGCAATTCCTTTGTCACCCAACCAACTGACAGCAGTATTTCTTTTAGTTGACATGTGCAGCGTAAACACACTGACACCTACTGAAAACCAGCAACCTGTTCAGAGCTTTGTCTGGAGTATATCTGAAAGATCATCCAGTCCTGGATTGTCAAAGTAGGAAGGAAGCACACCTTGCCATGTTAACAGCTGCTTTAAAAGGCAGCCAAATGGGCATGAGAAGACAGTCATACAGGATGGGAGCTCAAGACTCTCTTCTCCTCAGCAAAACAGAGGTTATATGACCCTAGAGCTCTCATAACCAGTTGCCACTATAATCCTTATTTCCTCCTTTTAGAAGGGAAGCAAAAGGGATAGGTCCTGGTTATGTAAGTAGCTGATTGTGTGTAATACTCGACTACAAATAAGACTCAGAATAGGATTTTGAAGTCAGCTACACAAAGTTAAGTAGCTACACCCTATCTATTTCCTCTGCATTTTCCTTTCTGCATTTAACAGATTCTTGCCTGGCTAGTTTTGATGTTACATCAATTTCACAGCCCCTCTTTCTTGCATAGCAAGAATGGTAGGGCAGCTACCTACGCAATAAACATTTCAATAGGAGAAGTACCAGTTCTTCCAGATTTAAACTTAGGTAAACTTGTTTTATATTCTGAGGACTAAGGCAGAACTTAGCACAGATGTATTTCTGTCTTCTGTCTTATTAAAATGAAACAGACATTTTGAATGTGTTTCTTAAAATAAACCCAAATAATTTCCTCTGCAGGATAACAAAGAACTACCATGATCTGAGAAACTCTGTATAAAGTTATGTGATTCTCTATGTTCTTGTGCCATTTTCAAAGGGAGTACCTGTGTCCAAAGGTTGGGTTTTCAGCTGGTTATTGGGTTTTTTCATCATCCAAATTAACTAAAATGATAAGGAAATGCTGTACCTTAAGCACCTTTCTAGAGGCTTCCTTTTCATACCTTATATAAAATATTGCCTTCTTGTCACCGAAACACTTAATAAGAAGCCTCCACTTTGTATTCCACAACAGTTCCTCTTAGAGGCATAAGATGCTGCAGTAGTTATGGAAATTAGCTCTGTGTCCCCACTAGTACACATTTTAAAACAGCATTATCACCACAGCTTTGTGGCACATCAGTTTCTGCCAGTGTTTGTATATCTTCCTGTAAACAGTCCCTTTTAAGCTTCTGAATGCAGAATCTGTAAACTCCCTCAACAAAAGAAATAGTCAAACTGCCTGTTCACAATGTCACATACACAAATCTATATATGCCTGCATCTACACACACAGACCCATTAAAACAAATCCCTTATATCTAATTTACAAAAGTTAACTCTGCTTGGTCTCAAAGAACAATTGATGTTTACTATTGCTATAGATAGACTATAGCTAAGTATCTTCTTTATTTATCTTGTTATTTTTCTAGTCTCACCCATCAGTGTGTGCCATTCTAGGAGTCATTAGACATAAAAAATGCCTCCTGTTCATAATGGCATTTAAATGAAAAGGTGAGCTTGATTCTAGTACATGCTGTATAAATTTAGAACTACTGCATGTTTGTCTACATCAGCAAGCACAAGAGTTACCAAAGAACATTAATCCCAGCTCATGAGCACACTGAAATCAACAACAAAGTTTTCTTAGCTTTTTGTTGCACAACTCAGATCTCCTATAACTGACTATGAAAAATCCTCCTCCCTCTACCCCCAAAAGCCTCTTTAAAACTAACCCCTTAGAATAATTACCTTCCCGTTGTAGTATTTGTCATAGAATGCAACACTGATGTGTGTGAAGGAAAAGAAAATGCTGTATTCCTTCCACAGAAAATGAAAACAGAGTTCTTCAAGCATTTTATCTTTGCTACCTAAAATCCTTGGACATAAATGCTATGCCCATTACCCTATTCTATGTTAGTCATAGGGAAAATCTGCTTAGATTTTTTATCAAGCTCTTCACTACAGTGCATTAAGTGACCTGATTAACGTGTTCTCTTGTCAGAAGAGCAAGGTACATGAGTGCTTCATTTAATAGGATTCTTAAAGTACTTTTAATGTATAAATATAAGCATATTGCCATCTATTTATTTCAGGGAGGAAAGGCCGCAGAAATATACAGTCCACTTAGAGCAAATATGAATTAGTCAGTACAGCATGCACTTTGTGTCATTTGACAGCAGAGAGCCTGCACAGTTCTATCATTGCTGTCCAGCTGCAGCCCAGCTGAGAGGTGATGGATCTTTTTGTGATCCATATAGGATCACTAAATCATGCTATAGTTACAAGCTCAGGTTTTTGAACAGCTAAGCATTCCACTATCATGGAGAGTTTTATTGTGTCAGAGTGAAGTTATCTAACATCCTCCATCAAGCATCTTCATCCTGGAGCTTCAGGTGGTTGGAGCGGGCTATGCTTAAACTGCAGCACCCAGTAGCATTTCCTAGCTCCTGGTCCTGGCACACACTCTGGTCACATCCAGGCACACAAGAGCCCCAGCTGCTTGCTCCCTATTTCCCATTAGAAGAAAACATGTCTATATTAGTCAAAAGAAACCTTCAGTATAATCTAGCCTGGCCCCAATTTGGACAATCAAGAGAACAGAGCTACAGGACAGACCCTAGAATATATCTGCCTACATGCAAGCCTAAAATATCTTTTTGTCAATGTTCAAAGGGAAGTCTACACAGACAGAAGAGAACAGAGTTCTTTAAGAAAATACGTAGAGTTAAAGAGCACTGTAAGCTCACTGGCTTTCCAAAGCTTTCTGTTCAAGGTGTCATAGTCCATGTGAGACTCAACAAAGGCATGGTAATGGAGGAAAGAACATCTGTCAAGGTGAGATAGAGTCTCCTAGCTAACGAAAGACAGTATAGAGCAAAACTGAATGTATGAGTGGCCTCAGTACTCATGAGTCAAATTTCTCTATATTGCTATGGAAATTAACTGCTCACAAATTGTGCAGAGTGTCCCATACTCCTCTTGCCTAGCAAAAATAGAGTCAACTACCTGCAGATGTAGCATACAAATTCTCTGAAACACAGCTACTCCTCAGAGCTCTCTTGAGACAGTATAATTGGGTCTGATTAAAGACTCTGCCTAAATAATATCCTAGTTATAGAGCTAAATAATATATTACAATGGGCTAAAAAAAATAAATCAAGAGAAGGCAAAGCCATTTTCCCTCAACCAGCAAAGTTCAGGTGTTCCTGTGCAAACATGCTCATTGTTAAACAGTGTCAGCATATTTGGTTCTGCAAGCTTTTTTGACTTTGGCTTCTTCCAGTTAGCTCATTAGTGAACAGCTCTTATAATCAATAAGTTGCCAACTGGGAAGCTGAGAGTTTCTTATCCGCAGCTTTGCATGTTTCAGTGTTCTCAGAAATATTGATGAAATTGCATCCTGTTTTCCTTAAACACCATCTCTCTTTTTGGTTCATTTTACCCTGTGTATCACAGCAATTGGAATATTCTTGATGTCATGAATAGTCTTACTGTGCCCAGAGTATTTTCTCTATATGCTGAAAAAGCTAAAAAAGATGCACTATCTTCTGTATTTTGATTTTCAAGAGATATTAGTTGTCTATCCCCAGTGCCCCCAAATTAAATCTATGGACATGTAAAGAAGTTATTGAAAAAATTCTAGGGTTTGAACTTGCAGCATGTCAATTATTCCAGTGGAATTATCTGGCTGAGTACATCTTCTGACTCTGTGACAATTCCTGATAAAGTATCCCTTTCCATATACTGTGGGGTAGAAAAATGGACACTAAGGGCACAAGCTTTAATGCGTTCTTAGTTCACACCCCAGCTTACCCAGTACTAATTTGTCCACATCCATGCTTTCAGCAAATAGATGTTTAGTGTGAGATCTTTATAGGTTATGTAAGGCAAAACTGAAACAAATTCTATGATGTGTTTCTTAAGAAACACATTTATGGCTTTCCACATGGCTCTAACAGGTTTTACAGCAGCCAAGAGTTTCTCATCCACAGTACTGCATGCTATAGTATTAATAGGGCTCCAGAGCATCTCTCATAAATTTATCCCACTTCCTTGACAGGGGAATTGTTTATAATGGATACCAGGGTCTGGCCCTATATATTCCTGCATACGCTTGTCAAAGTACTTTAAAACTAACAACCAAAATAGGGAGCAAAGCTAAAATTCAGTTCACTTTTTACTGAAATGGATGTTAATAAAATTTGGTTCTGCCTAAAACATTTTTTATAGCCAGTCTGACTATCAACAAATTATGTTGACTAACACTTTGAGTTCTCTAACTACAATCTCTCTCCAAGCAACCCAAGTCATTGCCCCATACATGAGTTGACAGTGCATCTGGCTAAAATTCCTTACCATAAGGATGCCTGTTTGAAGCAATTTTGCTCTCTAATGATGCAAGCTTAATACTCAGTGCTTCTTAACGCTTTGCCTCATAATAATTCTGCTTTCCCAGAGGTAGATGCCAACATATTTACTAATATAGAAACATAAGATTCAAAATATTAAATCACACCAAGGTCCATCAAGTCTTAATGATCTCTAAAAGCATCCAATGCAATTGTTTCATAGGAAAGTATAAAACCAGTAAAGGCTGGAAATCATCTACAATCTACACCAAGTTTCATGCTGGTCTCCCATCATTAGATATAAGTTTAAGCTCTGAAATGTAAGACATAATATGGTTTACAAAGTTCTTATAGTTAAATGTAATGACTGTATATCATGATTATCATTATAAACATGCAATCCCTTTTTGGTTTTGCTAAATTTTTGGTCTCATCGCTTTCTGTTGCACTATAGTTCTACCATTTAATTACATTATGAGTGGGGGAAAAAATATCAGCTTTCAATTTACTATCATCTTTATTACACATGCTCCTGAACTGTTTTCTGTATAGCACATAGATGACTGTCTATGGCCTTGTGGAATAGGTTGCCCTGATGCTGCTTAGGTTTTATGTAAAGATATTAATTGTGTAATTATGTAAGGAAGCCTAGTGACTTTGATAGACATCTCTATTCTAAATCTAAATAAACAAAATGTTTTCATTAATGCCCCTTTTGGTTTTGTATTATAAAACAGGAGCAAAAAAATGCTCTTAATCTTTCTACAGTATTCAGTATTTTGTATACTTTAATTATGTCCCCACTTACTCATCTCCTTTCCAAGAAAAACCCTCTCAATTTTCTTACGAGAGCTATTCCAGATTCTCTATAACTGTTATTGTCCTTCTCTGAACCCCCTTATAGTTCTTTAATATCTCTCAGAGATTAGGTGATCAACCCTGCACACAGTACTGTACAAGAACCCCTATTACTGACTCACAGAAGCATTATAATAATCTGTTACTATTCTTCATCCTACTTCATATGCGTCCCAATATCGTGCTAACTTTCCTGACTGTAGCTGTGCACTGAACTGCCTATAATTATTTCTCTCCCTTTCTTTAACCAATACTCTTAGCTTAGAATGCTGTAAAGCACACAAGTAGCTTTAATTTTTAACTTCAGTATGTATTACTTTGTATTTATTCACACTGAATTTCATCTGCTTTTTTGTCACTCACTTAGCATTTTTAGGTCTCTGAAATGTTCTAGTGTCTTCTCTGGTCAAGCAAATTTCCTTCACCAGGGACTAAAGTGACTATTGGAACAACTAGATCTACTTGACAGGCCAGAGTACTATGACTAGGATAATAGATCAGTCAAACTGGTCAAGGGATGGGCTTAGATAATAGCTTTTGGGTAAACCTCTCAGTTCTCCATAAACAAAAAAAACTCAGTAGTTTCCAGGAAATGCAGATAAATATGAAATCCTTTTTTGAGTTATAAACAAGTGGCATTTGAAAATATGGCAACGGAAACACTATACATGGTATTAAGAAGGATACATCCCATGTATTGAGCAAACAAGAGATAACTCTATTAATATTCCAAACTTGGTAACTTGATGGTAGCACAGAATATTATAAATGCATTACTATGTTACCTGGTATTGTGGATAAGTTGCTTTTATTTTTTATAGCTGAATCAGAGCAGTAATAAATTTGAGCCCAGCACTGAATTACATTTTTATTTTTTTTTTTTTTTTAAAAAAAAAAAAAAATCTGTTAGCCATCCACTTCTTTTTTTATTTGTATTCTTATAATTCTAGGATCCATAGAAGCATGACTCATCTTGTAAATGTAATAACTTGTTTTAGACAGAGAAAACATTTCTGACTAAATTGTCAGTGCTTCACATCCTAGTAATGTGTAATCATGAGTTTCAGAACCATTTGTATAAACTACAAGCTTTCATATAGACAAAGAACTTAAATTTCCCGTAACACTTTAAATTTGTATGAAAAGAAGCTTATGGAAAAATGTATTTTGGAGAGCATGCAGTTTAGTATTAATCTTAACATAAGAACTCTGATCTCCGTAAGTCTGACTATGCCCTGAAATATTTTTAATTAAGAAATCTACATCACCACAATAATAACCAAATTCTCTCATTTGCCCTACACATTCTGACTTAAGAGGGGTTTTTTTCACATACTTGCCATTATTGATGGACTCTTCTTGCATTATTTCCAGTGTAAACCCAGAGGCATCAATGACTAAGAAGAGGAAAAGCATAAATGTCATAAATTACCACATTCCACCTCTGGATATGTCTTCAGTTTATTATACAGAAGTCACATTTCTTTTCAGTCTGCCTCCCTGGTGGCATTTGCTTAGCCTAAACATTTTGATCAATTAAAATGGAATGCTTTGTTTATTATTTTTTTTTTTAATTGGGGAAGTTTAATCTCAAAATTTCATTTGGGGTAAAGCTAAACATCTCATTATTCTTATTTTGGGAGAGGGAATGAAATATGTTTGTTTTCTTGAATCGTGTTGTTTGCTTTTATTTTTTCTGAAGTTATTTATCAACTGCATTAAGATAATAAATCAATATGCTTTGTGGTTTTAAAAACCATTCTCCTGAAATGTTTTGGCTGGGTCTAATTATGGCATCATTTAGTTTCTTCTCAAATTATAATGCTCAGACTAATTGCATTTACCCTCAAACATAATTTTCCTTATTTTTCTTTCCATCATTCTGTCCTCTAATTTTATGACTTGCTTTTCATGAATACAAGTGAAAATAGCATTAAGCTGTCGGGATTGCTCAAATCAAAACTCTATTTTTTGTTTACACATAGTTTTCAGAAGTTTAAATATAGTATGAAACCTTGATACTTAATCCTTACCCCACTAAAACTAATCAATGATTAACCAAGGCCTTCAATCAGAACAGGACTGCATCCATGATTTCTGCACAGTGCTAAAATGCAGAAGCAAAACCAAGTTGAATAAAATAAGCTTGGGCACTATTATGGAAAAGAGGGTAAAATGCTTGCATTTTCATGATAAAATAATTCTTGCAGCATCTACTTGAAAACCTCTAAAACAAAACAAGTTGTAACACTGACCTAAAAATGTCACCAAAAAAATATTATTTTACATATGAACTATGTCTCTGGTGAAATTTGTTTTGATTTTCTGAGGTTTTATACTCTTATGTGTACTTATCTTCCTTGTAGCACATTTCACATACAGCTCTTTTGCCAGTAAATACTAGTAGAATACCATAGAACATGGCATTAATACAAAAAGAACTAGTATAGCTCCTAAAAATATGAAAATTAACAAAAAACAAAAAGCAATCCACAGAAAGGGATATTGAGAAGGGAAACATTTACTCCTGCCAAACCATGAACCTTTTTCAAAAAAGAAAGTCTACTTTTTTCTTTTTTTTTTCACTTTGAAATGTATTATGATATTATATATCATATTTTATCTTAACTGCAAATACATGTTATAGTATTTTGCCTATGAAAGGCTTTATTGAAATGCCTTCCATTATAAAACCATACAGGAACAAAATATAAACAATCCATGCTAAAAGTGTTACGCGTTATGAACTGAACAAACCTGTGGTTTACACCCCAGGCTAGACGTGCACGCACAAAGCACCACAACAGCTTGCATACATGACTCAGTGAACAGCAATAGAGTTATACCAGGGATGATTTGGGTCCAGTGTATGATTATATCAATTTAGGGGCTTCAGTAAGAGAAACTGGTTACTTTCAAAGGTTCCCATTCACTTTGAGGGAGACAAAATTTTGCCATACGTTTTTGAAGTTGAAGGGAATGGGAATGGGACAAGGAAGGCAAGGGACAGGGACTGAACCTAGAGAGTTATGAAAATGGGGGGAGGGGGTGCCTTTCTACTTAGGAGTCTGGGTGATGTAAATAACTACTGTCTCCCCTTTCTCCCTGTGTGATTAATTAGGACATCCTAATACTCATCTGATCTGTACACAATGAAAAAAATGCAAACAAAATGAAAAGAGGTCCTTTAAATGTCATTTTGCACCCAGATGGAGGGATCATGCAGGAGCTCTGTGAAGAGAGGCCTGGCAGATCAATCAGTCTTTAATTCACAGTTTTCATTCCTAGGTATTCTCAGTGAAAGATGGAAGGAAAATCACTGCTGACACTGGAGCAGGTTGGCACCTCTGTATGTGAAAACCTGCTATTTTTTTTTACTCAAAAAGCATGGTCAGTTGAACTTATTCCTGTATATTCACACTGATGCCTACAAAGACATTAAATGATTATAGGATAGCAATGCTGTCAGCAAGACAGTCCAGCATTTTCAAGTTCCTTCCCTGAGTCTGAGATGAAGTGTTTAGTCTTTTCAATAAGCATAAATGTGAAGAAAAAACTGCAGCCTGAACGATTTTCCAAGTCAGAGCTGATTAAAACTCAGTATGAGCTCATAGGACATGAGCAGCTCATACTGGCGGAACAGGTGTTCATCTTTGTGTTTAAAAATCCAAGCCAATGGGAAGATACAATGGGGTTGCAAGAGACCACTGTGTGAATTAGGAAAGAGCTTGCAGTCATCACACAGGACATGGGTTATGTCCTAACACCGAAAAGTTGGAATGCAATTCCAAAAAGCAATCCTAAACTGTGTCACATACAAGGTCCCCATATATCTTTTTAAGGCAGCTTGTTACAAAGTACCATATGCATTTTGCTATTGCTTGCTAATATCTCTCTAGGCTTTTACTTTGAGTGAATGGCTTTTTAAATTTCACTGAGATCCTTCTCATTGCTTTTGGCACTCAGTGCTGCATGAAGGTTTTCCTCAGTCAAGTTCACTACAGATGTTTGCCTTTCCCTAATCCCTTCCAAAGTAGAAATCTCCCTACCTCTCTGCCCTTTCTACTATTTTTTCCTGTACAGGTTGAATAACCCTGCAACAGCTCCTTTAAAAATTCACTGATTTTAACACCTAATTTTAAGTGTGATCTGATGTACCAGAGGTACCAAGAAACTACAAACTGTAGAGAAAACATCCATTTGTGGCATCTTGCTAGGACCTTTGTTGATGGCTGATGTATATTGCTATAGTTTTCTCTAAATAAATAGCTGAGAGGTGCTTTGGGAGTCCCCTAGACACATACTTGCATGCACACCCAGAGGTACGTTTAAGTGTTTCATTAAGTGAATAATTACTGTTTATTACTTCAGAATATTTTTCTTCCCTTTCTTCTTGCTCTCCATCCTTTTCATGTTAAAGTATTTATTATCTTTGTTCTTTTTCTTCTTACCTCACCTCATTGTATTTTCACTTTCCTTTCTCCTTTTTCCTAAGCTTCACATACCTTGGGCTCATTTTGCTTGCCCTAGGTGATTTTTGCAATGTTACACTTTAATATCTAGAAGATCAGTGGAAGAAGAGATTGTAATTTGTTGATAAACAGATCAGTAAAGGAGAGAAGAATAAATCATTAGCTAGGAGGAAGTAATTAAAGTGGACATCCCTATAAAAGCATTTATAATTTTCCACTTACGTGTTCTGTGCTAAAAATTTCTGTCTGGAACGTGTAAGAAAGTTACTCCCTTTGTGTGTCCTTCAATTTCATTTTGAGCACATCAGGGTGCACTGCCTTCTCAGTTATGTGAACTTCATTCAGAATCAGTCCCCTGATTTACTGAAAACTGGATCTGGAAAGCTGTATACATAGATCCTGGTGTCATCATATCATAGGGCCATTGCAGATGGTACAGCAATAGACACTGAAACTATAGAAAACACAACTATGCTTCTACACAAGAAGAATCCATCAGCCAGAGACAGTTTCTACTTACAACACTGCAAGGAACCTATGTGCAGTGGGTTAACATTGGCTGGCTGCCAGATGCCCATCAAACTGCCCTCCACTCCCCCTCCTTAGCAAGACAGGGAGATAAAATAAGATGGAAAAGCTCATGGGTTGATAAGGACAGGGAGATTGCTCACCAATTACCACCATGGGCAAAACAGACTCTAGTTGGAGAAGATTAATTTAATTTACTGCCAATTAAAAACAGAGTAGGATGGTGAGAAAAAGACAAAACTAAATACGCCTTGCCCTCACACCTCCTTCTTCATAGGCTCAACTTCACTCCTTCATTCCTGACTCTCCTACCTCCTCCCCACTCTGGGTGCAGGCAGATGGGGAATGGGGGTTGTGGTCAGTCCATAACACTTCATCTCTGCTGCTCCTTTGTCCTCATGCTATTCCTCTGCTCCAGCATGGGGTCCCTCCCACAGGATACAGTCCTTCACAAACTGCTTCAGTGCGCGTCCTTCCTATGGGCTGAAGTTCTTCAAGAACTGCTCCAGCATGGATTCTTTCCGCAGGGCACAGTCCTCCAGGAATGGACTGCTCCAGCGTGGGTTCCCCACAGGCCACAGTTCCTGCCAGAAAACCTGCTCCAGCGTGGGCTCTCCACGGGCTGCAGCTTCCTTCAGGGCATATCCACCTGCTCCAGCCTGGGGTCCTCCATGGGCTGCAGTGTGGATATCTGCTCCAATGTGTTCCTCCATGGGCTGCAGGGGGATAACCTGTGTTACAATGGTCTGTTCCATGGGATGTAGGGGAATCTCTGCTCTGACACCCGTAACACCTCCTGCCCTTCCTTCTTCACTGACCTTGGTGTCTGCAGGGTTGTTTCACATTTTTTCTCATGCCTCTCTCCTCACTCTCACAGCTTCTGTGCAGTTTTTTCTACCCTTTCTTAAACACGTTTTCACAAAGGCACTGCCAGCTTTGCTGGTGGGATCAACTTTGACCAGCAGTGGGTCCATTTTGGACCCAGCTGAAACTGACTCTGGGCAACCCAGTGACAGCCCCAGTCTATTCTGACAGAGGACATCCTCACAGCACCCAGCTTCACCCCCCATTCCCCCCCGGTACCAAACCTTGCCATGTAAACCCAATATACTATGAAAAATAAAGCAACAGTTGGTTTGCCCTGTTTATACCCCAGGCTCTTTCTAAAGTCACTTGGAACATCTAATTGTTTCCTCAACTTTTGCTTCTATGGAACTACTTACTTAGAAGTGAAAAAATGGTAGCAACCAAAACTTGGCAATAATTTTAGCGATAAGAGGGAGCAAAATGAGAGCACTGCAGGATAAACAATGAATTTTTACTGTAACTAAGACACTAGGAAAGGAAATCGTTAAATATTTGACAGGTCCTGACAATGTGAATCTTGCTAATAGCGAATGAAACCTGGGGTACACAGAATTGTAGGAAAGACTTACTGGTAAAATGTTCCCATTTGGTACTGAGACTTTATCATCAATATAAAAGTAGCAAGTAGGCATTTTTTCTGCAAGTATTTTATGCATTAAAAAATATCCTTAATTTCAAAGTTATCTGGGTACGAGAACTGAGCAAAAAGTGAATTTACTGGAAATACAGATAAAAATATGTTTGATGCCTATAATCAAGAAAATCGAGCAGAAATGTTCAGCTAACTTTGTAATTCTCTATTGTATCCCTGTATCTACTCAGAAAGTCATCCTCAGAAAACTAAGCTGGATGCAGTTTACTCACACATTTTAAGGGAATATATAAAATTATTACTATGGCCAGAAACAGATTTTAATATTGACTACGAGTAAGCAGCTTGAATAAAATAACATAAAATAAACCCCAAAAACCAAACAAGTGAATGAAGCATACATGGAACAGTGAAACGGTTTCAGTAACTTTTTTTTTCCCCACAGTGCACTGCAGTTTTATACATGCTTTCCTTCCAGCTGGATCTACAGCAAAAACTGTTGAAGATAGCCTCCTTCTGTCTGGAGGCCATTTTCCTTTTCTTTTATCTTCCCTAGCACTCTGAATAAGAGCAGTGCCCCACTGTCAAACAACCACAGCCTGAGTCTAACCATCTCCAAGACAACACAAGGACGTGTTTTACCAGGGAAGTGGCAGCACAGGAGCCTGCTTTCCAAGATGACACAACGAAGCAGGGAACAGAAGAATAAAGTGACGTTTTGAGACAAAGAAGACAGAACCAAGGTTACCTGATGAGGAAAAATGTAGCTCCTATGGAATCTCAATGACAAGGTATTGAAAGAAATACTATAGGGGACAAAGCAAGGCAAATTACACTGTGTGTATTTCAAAGGTTTTAATTTATGAAGCTCACAAAGTAAGCAAGAAGAATATATTTCTTGTACTTGTTATGATGGAAGTTGGTCCTGAGGTAGGATTAACATTGCAAACCGATATCAAATACACACAAAAAAATCATGAATATTTATGATAATATATTTCATAAACACATAGAGCCAATAACTGCAATCCTAGATAACCTGTTGCTGTTAAATCTACAAGTAAGGATGTTACAAAGAAAATGATGCAGCATTTCTATGAAAATAACAAATGACATATTCAAATAAGCTGTAAGAGTTATTATATTAGGTATAGAAAGGAAATGAAATAACTGTCACCCATTTCAAAAGGCTTGCTAATGTTTCAGCACCAGACTGCTGTGTCCTCTCAGAAAAATAGAAATTACCGTGAGGGGTGGAAGAAAGCACTAATTTAGTCTAAAACTTTAAGTAATAAGCAGAAAAGAGATTACCACACAGTCATGTCATCAAATAATCACCAAATAGATAAACCAAATTAAATCATTAAGAAGCACTGGCTAAAGAAGATCCAATAAAGATAGAACATCTGAACAAAGTACAGCCTCAGCTGCTGTCAGGGGGAAACATGTAAGAATGGAAACTGAACTCTAAAGACAGGGTTATTTTCAGAAAGACAAGGGGAGTAGGAGCCCAGTTCTGATAAGCTTATGGCACTTAGGAGGTCAAGTGAAACAATCAGACCTTTAGAAGGACTCCACCCAGTTGCTTCTGGAGGGGCTGCCACATACTCAAGACTTTGGGAAATCTAACCCAGAGGGAGAAATAAGAAAATGTCAAAAGTAGGCACAGTTTTTCATGTCACATTAGAACAAAAGCAGCACCAAAGCAACAAGAGCCCTGACTCTGCAGTGTCTTGCGCGCTGCCCCAGCGGGGCAAGCCCAGAACAGAGTCAGCAGGAGGAAACAAAAATTGTTCATTAAGCAGTGAGAAGAATCAACAGCAACCACATTGCTGAAAATTAACTCCCTAGAATAGAGGAAAAGGTCTAGAATGACAACAACAAAAACACCTAATACAACATACAAATGCACGTAATCCCAGGATTTCAGTTTTAAATTCTTCTAGATATGTCTACTACAATAGCTACTTTGTCTGTCAGAAGTCTCAGCCTAGGAAGGTCCAAAAGACCTACAATTCAAAATTATCTATAGTTTTCTTATCACAGCATGAGATGATCTGGCATCTCAGCTGTTCAAAGAGAAGTTTTGTTTTCTGCAGCTGCATCCTATGTTTATTTTGAATTTTGTTCTGCATGAATACCATCCAAAAAATATCTGCAGCAAGATTTCCCTGCATCTTAGGTAGTTCAACTTTTGAACTAATTAAACATCAGGAAGGAATAAATCATCACTCCTCAGAATCACTGCATTTTAGCACTTATAACATACAGCATGAAATTGTTTGTGTTCAAATAATGGATGAATGTTAGATGACTTTATTTGCAATTGTTGACCAACTGTATTGAGCCCACAGAGTGGAATTTCTACAGAAAACAAAACACACGACGCTTTCTGCTGCCATAGTGTTATAATGATTAATATTTTTTCATAAAATTTTAGGATGGTGTCCAAACAAACTTCCTACGGAAGGGAAAGCAAGCCTTGATTTTCTAAACCCCTTGGCTATATCTAACGTTTATAAGAATACAAGGCAGGAAATTTTCTATAGTACATTTCATACATTCGGTGTCTACCTTAACATGCACATACAGCCAAATGGATTCCACCTAAACAGTAAATTAATATGATAAAGTTGTTTTGAATTAGTATATGTTACAGAAAATCTAAGCTAAAGTAACAAGCAAGCCAAGATTTGTCAGTAATATGTAAGAATATGCACACTGACATGCCTTTGATTAAGTAACTGCAGCACATTTAGCTGCAGTTCTGAACAGAGTCAAACAAAAACTTGCAGCTTTTCAGCAATTTAATCTATTCCAGAGACTGCATGAGTGTAATGTGGCAGTTGCTATAGTAACCACATTTTTCCTTGGAACTCTGAGCAGATACACGTGTAAGTGATTTCTCCATCTCACTGTCTAAGTTACTGTTGTGCTATGATGCTGCAGCAGTAACTCTAGCCCAGAAACCTAACCCAGTCAGTAGTTATTTAAAATATATTTAACATTTTCCAAAATATCTCTTTCTGAATGCTTAATTCTACTGTATGCTGTTCTGACTTTGCACCCTTTCATAAATCCATTAGATGACAATTCAGAGAAAGGAAAAAAGTTGAACAATTGCAAAAAAGTGGTAAATATATACATTTATAATTTATAAATTATATTTAAATTATAATTTCCATGTATAATATATAAAAATATGTCAACACTTATTCTTAAATTCTTCTCTTAGGACGTTCTTTGAAGTATACCTTGGTGGCAATGGATCCCAAAGGATTTGACTCTGTTAAAAAAATCATTACTTCTTGATGGTCGTTGCAAAGCATTTTTATTTTGTGCCAGATTTTCAGCAAATTCACTCTTAATCAAAATAGTCCAGAATTGAAGCCATGTTGGTAATTTACACCTTTGTAAATGCATTAGCAGACTCTTCTGTTTTGATGCCTGCCTTTCTGATATAAAAGGTGCAAGTATCATTCTACCTGCATTTAGCTGTGAAAGACTAAATCTGCTAAATTTGCTAGAGGTGAAAAGGTGCACTAGTAGTACAGAAGCAAGAAAATGTATATTTTTATGTTAGTCAATACATCACCATATTAATGAGCAAAAATGTAGGGGACTATGCACTAAAAACTGTGTTGAAATAAAAAGAACAATCTGAATACATGGTGTCAGGGATTTCAGGGGTGCTGAGTGTCCGCAGCTCCAAGTGAAAAGAATGGGAATTGATGTCAGTGGAATTATACCACCTTCCAGCAGCTGTGAATTTGGCCTCAAGGTGATCTGATATGTCTTTTCCATCTTTCATTTCTGTTTGACTGCCCCAGCACAACCAAAATACTTACTCCTCTTTACAAATAAACTAAGCAGGTAAGCTATATAGAATAGACCATTCAATGCATTGGGGCAATTTCTTATGTAAAAATTGTTAAAAACATTTATGATTTTCTTGATTATCACTATTCCAATTCCTCCATGAATATTTTTCTATTAAAAATTCCCATAAAATCCTCCCAAGCAAACAAGGAAATTTAAAATTCAGATAGTGTATAATGATTTTGATTGGACACAGAGTCAACTGCTTATATCTTATCTCTGAATGAGTTAATACAGATGTTCAACTACAATTTTTGGTCCCCATATTTCCAATTATAAATTCATCATTTGCCTTTTGCAAAGGGTCTTTTCATTTTAAGTTTGTCAGATGGTACTAGCCTTGCCCACTAGACTTCTAGTAGCAAGGAACAAGAAGCCGAGGCTTAAAATCTGAGTACCATGCTCAGACAGGACTCAGTGGAAGTGTTGATGCAGCTTTAGGGAGGCTGGGTAACAAATTCTCAGTGTCCCAAGGGGTTTTATGGCCTTCATTTCCAAAAGCTGGCCATGACTTCCATGATATTAAATGTACCTTTCACGTTGGCTGTGACCGCTTGTTACAAAGCACTGCCTCTGACACAAGTAATGACCTCTTTTATATAATAATAGCCTGCCTGATAATGCCAGGAGCCATCAGGGAGCAGGAAATAGGGTCCTGGTGTTCTCCTCAGTCTCAGATTATCCTTATCACTGGCAGACTTCTTCTAGGAGATAAATGGGTATTTTACCACTCCTGTTTAAACCAAACCAGTCCACAGGAAATAATTCAAGGTATACTAGTAAGCAGAAAGAGGAAAAATATCATTCTTCTGCTCATGTTTGCATATCCCCTGCATAATCCAGCTAAACTGGTAATGAAAACAGGTTAATCTGGTGACAGCAGCTTCAACATGGGCTTCTGTGCAGGGTGCTCCAAATAAAGATGTGCACAGGGGTGAATGTTATCCATGCCTCACGAGCTGTATTAGTGGGGACACCGCAGAGCCTACTGGTCTCAGTGTGTAGACAAATCTGAGTGCTTTGGTATCCTGACTGTAGCTGCAGAAGCTCCAAATGTATATACTCCCAGTGTCATCTGGGTCGCAATACTGAGCAAAAAGATGTTTCAATGCCATTAAAAGTCTCTAATTTTCAGTTTTACCCTCTGCAAAAATGATGGTGTTGGCAATGTTGAAAATAATGATCTATTTCACAGATTTATGGCAGGACTAATTAGTTAATGTTTATGCAGTATCTCAGAGATAGCAAGTAACATTGGTAGGATACATGATTAAGTTTGGAGCCAACATAAAGCCTCAGGAAGTTTTCCTACTTTTGGAAAATGAAGGTGTACTGATCTTGTGCAATGTGACAAAACATTGTTAGTTCCCAATGAGCGATGGATAAGACAGATGTCTTTTCCTGAGAGGAAGGCTGGTTGTGCACCCTCCCCTAGTTACCATTCTGAATTAAATTGCATTTTGTAATCTACTCATATGTGCAGTGCAAAGGGCAGATATTTCTTATGTTTCTCAACCATAGCAAGCCACCTGTCATCTTTTTCTATTTGATTTACTACATAACAGCTTCCAACTGCACCAGACCTTGTGATAATTTCCTTAAAGCAAATTTGCTATTTCTTATCTAATCCAAATAGCAGTAATTGTTTACTATACCTCTCCTATCATACTTAAAATATGAAGCCACTATTGTCAACAGCATTTTGGTTTCCATGTAGACAGCACTGTTTCTTGGTATAAAATTTTCATTCAGCAAGCTGCCTGTTTCCATTACTCAAAGTTAAACTTCAGATTCCATTTTGCTACTCTTTCTCTCATTAGGGTTTTTTTCCCCTGTTCGTCCTCTAGCTTCTTTCTCCTCCTTCCAGTATGCATGTATCCATTCAAGATTAAGAACCAACATGATAACAGTAAAAAAAAATAATCTTTGTTTCCTGCAAAGAACTCTGGGACACTGACAGATGAGTTAAACTGGACTTGTCAGAACATTTGTTTTCAGCTTGAACCCAGGTCATTTTTTCCTTTAACTTAAAATAGTATTTCTATAACTCAGGTCATTGTGGTAAAATCTAAGGAAATGACCGAGAAAGTACAACCAATGTGCTAACACAGCTTAAGTGCTTGTAAATGGATTTCTTCTGTGTCCTTACCAAATTAAAGTGAAGTGTAATGATTTATAAGTATTACCACGTGACAACAGTCAGTACATTAGATGTTACATTCTCCATTAAGCTCAAAGGATTTTATTTATATTATTTTGTTTTTTAGAAGCGTGTGATGACCTCCACCAGTAAATAAGTATTATGTCACCATAACAGATTCCACATGTAAATTGCAACTCCATCTGCAATACAGCTTTCCCCAGCATGCTCAGTTTCAGTCATATAAATATTCTTACTAAAGCAAGTAGGTTGTTGCTCATCTTAATCTTGAAGATGGATTAAAGATTCAGATTCCTCCAATGTTAATCTTTTTGCCACATTCTGCTAATATTTTCTGAAGAGTTCAGAGCCCACATGTGTTAAAGTATTTAGGCTCCCACATGAAACCATGTAAGATGCGAGCTTATGGGATTTAGGACTTTATCCCATTTCAAAAGTGACCCGGGCACATAGATCAGATTCATAGGGCTTTGGGAGAAAGTTCTTTGGTTCTGTCTTCTTTCCAATTCATAGAAATACAAACCATATCAATTTCTAAATATTTAAAAGCAACTCTGATAGAGATGTAGAGCTCCAACTTGGAAATCAAGAAGTTGTCAAATGAAAATCAAGAAGTTGTCAAATGGATAATTTCATATTTTAGCAGAAAGAAGAAAAAAGATTAAGAACAAAAGGAAAAGGAAGGTAGGACTGATAATAGCATACATAATAATCACATTGGCGTTGATATTATTTTGCACTGAGAGGACATTTTCATCAAGCTATTTGTTGTTGTGCTTTTAGTCTGCTACTACATTTTTTTCAGTTTGCAACCATAGGCAACGTAGACTTAATAAAGATGGATCCGTTCCAGGGTCCAGTGCTAGTCAAAGATTAAATGCCATTAAATGTTCTCTCTCTTTCATCAGAATGAATACAATGTGCTAGCAACTCAACACAAAAGATACTGTATTCAGCTGTACATGTTATAGGGAGGCCATAAACTGTTTACCACTTGTGGAAGAAGGGGCAGGCGACTCAAGAAGAGTACAGGGATCTCGTTAGGTCATGCAGAGAGAGAATGAGAAAGGCAAAAGCCCAGCTAGAACGCAATCTGGCCGCTGTCGTTAGAGACAACAAAAAATGTTTTTACAAATATATTAATGACAAGAAGAGAGCCAAGGAAAATCT
>NW_008794542.1:2253971-2254279 GCF_000699145.1 Aptenodytes forsteri | reverse complement strand
TGACGGTTGGACTCGATGATCTTAGAGGTCTTTTCCAACCTTAATGATTCTATGATTCTATGTTACCACCAGCCTGGGAGTGTAACACTGAATTTCTCTAACTTCCTTTGTTTAATGTTTTCAGCTTTTTATGAACAGAAAGTGGGGGGTTTGTGTTGGGTTTTTTCCCTTCTAAATAGCAGGGTGAGTGTGGGGGGGGTTAATTTCTGTTTTGCTTTATAATATCATGTTTGTTACATCTACATACATACCAAGAGGACTGTGGGTATGATCATAGAATCATAGAATCATAGAATCATTGAGGTTGG
>NW_008794542.1:2175919-2252562 GCF_000699145.1 Aptenodytes forsteri | reverse complement strand
GAATTGCAAGGGAAAACAATCACAGAAAGAGGTTCTTCCAGGAAAATTGCTGCTCCAGTTTCCAGCGGGCAGTTCCCCAGAGAGAGTAGAAGGGCTGATCTTACTCTTGATCTTAATGAAGAAACTTCTGACTCGTACGTACAAGAAATGAGAAATGAGTACTGTGATGAGGATTAGAGGGGCCCTGCCTCCAGCCAGGGGGAGGAAAGGGACAACCGGGTTTACTGGACTGTGGGGATTCGGTGGCCTGGCACATCAGACCCACAGAAGTATAAGGCTCTGGTAGACGCCGGTGCACAGTGTACCCTAATGCCATCAAGATATATAGGGGCAGAATCATAGAATCATGGAATCATAGAATCATTGAGGTTGGAAAAGATCTCTAAGATCATCGAGTCCAACCGTCAACCCAACACCACCATGCCCACTAAACCATGTCCCTAAGCGCCTCATCTACACGTCTTTTAAATACCTCCAGGGATGGGGACTCCACCACTTCCCTGGGCAGCCTGTTCCAATGTTTCACCACTCTTTCCGTAAAGAAATTTTTCCTTACATCCAATCTAAACCTCCCCTGCCGCAACTTGAGGCCATTTCCTCTCGTCCTATCACTTGTTACTTCGGAGAAAAGACCAACACCCACCTCGCTACAACCAGAAGTTCTACTTTAGTGAGGGTGATATTTTTAGTTAATCTGAATGCAAATGTATTAATTGCCTCACAACTGAAGTCATGTCCTATGGGATCAAGCTGACTTATGGGGGACCCCCATACATATAGAACAAGCACAACCTAACCATTTTGTTTTGCTCGAGGATTACAGTGGTTTCAATTGCCGCCATACATAACACCCTTTGGAATGATCTATTTGCCACTTGTTGATCATTAAGAGTCTAATATGATTTATATGATCTTTACACCATGAATACAACACCAATGTTTAAGCCATCTTACAGGCACACAGAAGAGCATTAGGAACAGCAAGTCTTATTCTGATGCAACTGCATCTGTTTCAAAATACCTTATGACATTTGTTTCAATAGACTTAGTCCCAGCATGACCTGGCTTAGATAATATCAGAATCCACGCTTAACATAAAAGTGGAAGGCTTTGATTTAATCTTTTCTGACTTTTTTTTCCTAGTATTGACACAGAATGATAATCAGCATCTGCATAACTGTAGACAATTAAAAAATAGATATTATTTTTTAAACTGACATAAGATTTACTTTCAGATTGATGTTTAGAGACTACGTTGACCTAAAGCTTATCATTGTGATAGCTTGTTAAATCTCCCTGGTTCATGTTTTTCTCCTTTTCATTACCATAGGTTTTCTGATTCCTCATTCCAAGTTCTCATTTTATTTTTTATTCAGCAGGCTTCTGATTTCCCTTCACCACCTGCTAATAGCTAAAACAATATTTCACAGATTGAAAAAGAAAAGCAACAAGGAGGGAAAAAGAAAGGGAATCGGCTGCTGGTCTCCCTAAATTCACCTGTGAGACCTTTCAGTTTTGGAGGCATGAGAAAACCACCAAGTTACCCATCCTTCTGGCAAGACATGAGCACTCCTACTCAACCAAATTTTGCTTGCATATACATTAATGCTACTTTGATTTCTGAGGACAATGGTCTAATAAAATCATGCAACTGTAGCTGCATGATTTAAGTGATATTATGCAACAAGGTATCATGCAGTAGCTCAGAGAAAAGCAATAGCAAATCTAAAGATAACACCATCACCCAATAACAGTGCAGAGACACGTTTGCTTAATTAATAAAACACTCCATGGCACTGGCAGACATCACATCATTTGGCTATCTGACTGCCAGGGCTTTAACTACCAAACAGTTTTGTTCTGTATTTCTATGCATAATGAAAGAAGGCTACCTGACACACCCTGAGACTAGCACTATCTGTTCTACGTTAACTAGTGATGTACCAGTCAATAATCCCAAAGTCCCTTCTGCATGTGAAAGGAAAACTAGCAAAAGTTTTACCATTTCACCTTGCTAGCTTATGCTGATAAATATTTAAATTTGGTCATAAGAATTCATATGCATACCAATGAAAATTACCACAAAAAATTCCTGCAAATGATTTTGCAATATATACAGAGAAGAAGAGAAATTTCAAAGAGAAATCCATACCTAGCTGTGGTTTTCAAACCTTCCAAAATCCAGGAGGCAAGAGGCAGATACAGAGGGTTAAATCCAAGTCCATTTTGAAGAAACATTTTCTCATAAAACTGCTGAGAAAAAAAAAAAAAAAGGTTAACAAGGATGAATCAGGGATAAAGAATACAGGAATATTTCTCTTTCAACTTTAATCCCACCAATTTTATACAAACATAGAAAGCTTTGTAGTCAGACATAAGATTAAATTTCCCATATAATTACGTTCCAGACTACTTCTTTTTCTTATTTCTCAGGTATTCATCCCCTAATTAGGCCTAGGAAGATAACTAAACATGTTTTTGTTTCTATTACCACATATGCAGAATCCAACTACATGTTGTTAACCATAGATCTTGTCAGATCCATCCTACAATAAATGTGTAGCTGACAAATTCAGATCTACACAGTTTTTATATTGTAAGTTATTTGGTGCAACTCAGTGTTTTGGAAAATCTCTGTGTCTATTCACTTTGAGAGAGATAAATCCAGATGTAATACACCAATTCTCATTGGCTGTGCAATTAGTCTTGAAGTCCTTTTCCTGTGCTACAAACCAGTACAACAAAAAATAATCTGCATGCGCTTCTTAGAAACTCTGTTAAAACATACAAAAGCCATGTGAAATTACTATGATTGGAAAATATTTTAAACTTAACTTTTTCATTGTTTCTTTTCCAATGAGTTTCCTTGGGGAAATGCAACTTTTCTTTGTGGACAGACATGCAATAATGTAGCTCTAACACTAACTGGGATTTAACTCTTTGAAACAAAAAGATTGCCTTTGGTATGCCAATTTCATAATTGTGGCTGTCAAATCTGAGCTGCTGCCTGAGAAAGGAACAGCAGGGAGATGAGGGAAATACAGCATTTTTCAATCAAAAAGTCAGGTTCAATTTCATTTAGCAACATCTCCTTTCTCCTCACATAATTTACATTACCAATTTATGTCACGAGCAGCAGAGATTCAGACATATTTGTATCCTGTGTAAAAATTCTGAACATTCCCTTTTTTTCTGTACAACTGCACATACATACAAACACATATACAAACAGAGCAATCAAAACACTGAAATCAAGGTTATATGTAAACAGACTTTTTAAATTCTAAAAAAAATCTGTCATCAGAATAGGATTCTGGAGCTTTTCATACTGCTGTACTTAAAATGCAACGGAACATTTACAGAATACATAGTATATTGAATTTCTCATGAAACCATTGTAGTTAGAATATACTTCTTTGTATTAACTTGAAATATTAGTTGCAAATGTTAAAAATACACTGATTTCTTTATGTTTATATGTTGCTAACAAATAGTTACATTATACCTATGGATACTACATATAACCACACGCAACAGCAGCCATTCACTGTTGAGGACACTGCATGTGTCTTCTAAGGTGCAAATCTGTAGAACTCAGTGCAGAGCCTTGCAAAAATACTTGACTAGCACAGACACCAAACACAATACTACTGTGTTCATTACTGCACTCACCTTAATCTTATATTGCTTGCTGAGAAGCACGCATTAACCTTGATAATGCTACACTAACACAGCTATATTGCTTTCAAGATCCTTGATAATATGCCCAAGCCTAACTGTAGTATCTCTGTGCAGCGCTATGTTGTGCTACGCAAACATAGTCTGGAAGGACACTTCAAGAGTTAATGGCATTGTTAATTTTGGACAGTTATATTCATTACATTGCAAGGCCAAACTTCACCTACATCAGCAGATGTCACTCCTCTGTATCACTCTACTTTCCACTGGAATTAAATGACCTTATGAGACCAAATGATCTCAAATATTTCTCTTGATGGCATATTGAGGAGCTTTGGCAACCATCACCTTTCTCAGATAACTTCCTTAAACTGCAAAATTATGCCTATTTGACTGATGTAGAGTAAATAGGACCCTCTCCATGTGAAAGATATTCCCCCAAGTATTATAGCTCCTCTCAAATACTTAATTATCACTTTAAAGCCCTCTTGAAGAGTCTGGTGAATTCTGAAGTGTTCTGTTTGCAGAAAATGATTCATTTTAACTATTTTCTGAATTATTTAAACAATCCTTAATCTACACCACTGCAATATCTCACTTTTATATATCTAATTTATCTTATAACCCTTTCCATCACAATTTCAGAAAATACCTAATAATACCTATGCAGCGCTGTTCATTGCATGTTTATCATTCCGTTTTTTTTCCTTTGATAATTCTTTAACTATTGACCAGCTAGAACAAGTGTGACCAAGGAGGAGAGGTGTCAGAGTTTTCTGTTCCACCTAATTTCTATGAAAATATGCAGCAGATAGAGGACAGTTTGTATTAATTTCCCCACTTATGAAAAGGCTGTAATCTGAACTTGCATTCATGAACACTTCTGATCATCTAACAAGTATAGCCCCTTACACCTATTTGTTGGCACTGTTGTAGTGTGAACTCACATCCACAGAGGTGCTCACTCTCAAGTCATAGCTCCATAAGAGCCAGGCCTCCTTATTGCCACTGCTCATTAAACTACTTGTTCTTGTTCTATGAAACTGTGTCACACAAATACATACCAAATGCTGGTTTATGTTGAATATTCTTTACCAGAATGAATATACTACACTATTCATAATATTGCAAGCAGAAGTATAAACCTAAAATTGTGGCATACTATTGTTACATATTTAGTGAGTGTCGCGGTTTAACCCCCGTCGGCAACTAAGCACCACGCAGCCGCTCGCTCACTCCCCCCACACCCCGGTGGGATGGGGGAGAGAATTGGAAGAGCACAAGTGAGAAAAACTCGTGGGTTGAGATAAAAACAGTTTAATAATTGAAATAAAATGATAATAATAATAATATGATGATGATAATAATAATACACAAAGCAAGTGATGCACAGCACAATTGCTCACCACCCGCCGACCGATGCCCAGCCAGTCCCCGAGCAGCGGCCCCCCCCCCGGCCAGCTTTCCCCAGTTTATGTACTGAGCATGACGTCACATGGTATGGAATGTCCCTTTGGCCAGTTTGGCTGTGCCCCCTCCCAGCTTCTTGTGCACCTCCAGCCTTCTCAGTCGGTAGAGCATGGGAAGCTGAAAAGTCCTTGGCTAGTGTAAGCATTACCTAGCAACAACTAAAACATCGGTGTGTTATCAACTTTGTTCTCATCCTAAATCCAAAACACAACACTGTACCAGCTACTAGGAAGGAAATTAACTCTATCCCTGCCGAAACCAGGACAGTGAGTGATCACAAAGAGAAATAGATTAGAGTTTCCCAAAATGAATACATCTGATGAAAGATCTATGGTGAAGTGCCAATACAGACAAACTGCAGACTGACAAGCAACATATTCACTTCTTCTTCTTGCTTTGTGGCTTCTAGGCAATATATGAATACAACATCACCAGTCAACAGAGCAAAATCTGCTGATCACAGACTGACAACATAAGGCAGTCAAACATTTCAGCATCTGCTCTGTTTCTGTATGGCTGCTGAGGGTGATGTGTTAGGCTACATTTCCCCCTTGCTCATTTGACTCAAATTGAGTCAACAGGGTGACATCTATGCAGGACAACAGGGAAGTTACTCTGGATGCCATCTCCACTGACATCTAAAGAACAGGTCACAAAGTCCCAACCAAACAATTGCATTGACTTTCTGTTCGATTTAGAATCTGTTAATCTTCTTACAGAACTTACAATACCAGATACTGTTGAGATATATGGGACAAAGAAAAGAAGTTCAGATTTAGTAGTACCAGCTGCAGACAGTACAGGCACTCCCAGCCACAGCTGGGGATCCTGTCTTGGATTCCCAGTTGCTATTGCTACACCCAGAAAGCTCCTCACTCTTGGCAGGTACTGAAAAACCACAGAGAATTTCGCATGATTTTTGCTGTTCTGCAGATCTGAAAGTTGAAAGAAAAATCTCAGTCCTGCATAGTTTTCACTGATCTGATAAAAGCCATTGTCACATTAAGCTGACTTGGACTTTGGAACCTCACAGAAAGAGTATCAAGGTGTGGGAAACAGGGTCCCTTGGAAAGAATAGCATGCCAGTGGGAAAAGCATGTCAGGTAGAGGATGCACTGTCAATGGATAATTACAGCTTGTTGAGGCTATCCCAAGGAACACTCTCTAAACGCTTCAGTATAGCAATAACTCAGGGAGTAACACTGTTGTACTGATTCTAATGCCCTCTAGATAAAATGGTGTTCTACCTGATTTACAGTACCTAGAGAAAAAAACCTTACATTTCTGAGTCTCTCTAAGGTTTTCCAGTTTCTGATCTCAAGAGAATCATGAAGAAAGGAAAGTGTTTCTAGAAGCACCAACTTCTCTTTCAATTCTTAGTTTCTTCCCTAATTTGACAAGAGATTAGATGGGCTTCTGTTGTCATGGAAAGAAATGTGAATTGGAGTCCAAAAAAAAAAAATCTTTTAAGTTGAAGAACCAGGTCCATAATTTACAGGGGAAAAAAAATCAATTTTAACTATATTTAGTTTCTGTTTACAAGAAGATATTTACTTCATTTTAGTAAATTATATTTGTGCAAGCCAAACATCATTACGTGACTTTGAATAACTCAGAAAATTATTTTCATAGCACTGACTGAATTAAGGCAATAATACCATCAGGATTTGAAATATATTTTTCTTCTATTGATACATTATTTTGATTCTGTTCTTGCTGAACTTTTTGGTCATTCTTTATTCAGGTCATGTCAAATAAAAGAGCAGAATGGACCAGTGAGTAAAAGCACTCTAACAAGCTAAGATAAGACGCTCCATCACTTTGTGATGAAATATTCAAACACATTGCCCACTGGTATCAACTTATTCATGACTGATTTAAATGATACACTGAAAAATGTGCTTTAATCTTCCATATAATAAGTCTTTAAAAATTAAAACTGAAATCACAGTTTAAAGAAAAAAGCTAGTAGACATTTCAGTCATCATTTACTTGACTGTACGTTTTCTGCCATTAAAGTGGCTGGTTTCATTAAAGAACTTAATACAGCTGCAAGTGTAATGCAGTTTATGATCTAGAGTTGATAATTTGTGAGCTATTGAATGTCTTGGTGGGTACTGATGTCATTACCCTTCACATTAAAAAAATAATGTTCTTCTCCATTATTTTTCTCCTGTGAAGAACTTGCCAACAAAACTGAAAAGAATACGTCCTTAACTTGTTCTCTGCCACTTTAAGCATTTTTCTTCAAAGTTCAAATGAGAACATTTAGAATAGCTACTGATTCAAAATAATAAACCTGACTTTGAATACCTTTCTGCCACTTATTTTTTCTGTAATATATACTTAGCACACAGAATTACTTCTTTACCAAAGGTTTAATCAATGCCAATAAAAATATATGAGCATAAAGGATTAGAGCACATGGGCAACAGAACTACATACAGATCTCATTCTTCAAACAGCCATTTTTCTCTCTGAAATATTTCTATTTTAATGAGAATTTTGGACTCCTGTTTTTTAATCAATTCTTTTTCTCCCAAACTGTACTAAAACCAGAGAGAAGTTAACTGTGAAATTCACTATGACCCTGGGAGAAACTGGATAGACCTTGCCTATCAATTTATCAGTGAATATGTTAGTTTTGCCAAACTCCATTTCTCTTTTTATTTGGTTGGATGATCAGAATAATTTTTTTAAAGCGTTAATTTCTGGGGACAACACAGACAAACAATTAGCATTTACCTGCCTCCATTAGATCACTGGTATGTATCTGTTGTTCCTTCCTTGCTGTAAATTAGGAGTTATCTGCAAGAATTAATCAAATTATAATCATTAACAATTATTCAAGCATGGAACTGACAGACAGAAATTTGCAAGTTATGACCTCATCCCCCGAGTCTCATCTGCTCATTGATTTATTAAAATTTCATGGAAAGGACAATAAAATCTTGCTATACTAACACCCACAAAGCTCAACACTGTCTTCCTTAGAAAATTAGTCACAATCATTTATATTGTATTTAGTAGTATATTTTTTTCAAATTCAAAAATAGGAATTACAGCACAACTAGGAAAAAACATTTCAGAAACAGATTAAAAGCAAGGGCGTTAAATCCAAAGGAATCCTATAGGTTTACAGAGCTTTTCACTTCTACATTTGCCAGCTAGTTCAGGGCAGCATTGACTGAAAGCTGTTTACCCAGAGCAATCACATTTACAATGTGAAATCAATTGGCAGTCTCTTTCAGTTCTCTTTCTAATACTCAGAAATACTGCCATGTAGTTACTATCCATGCTAGTAACAGATGCAAACAGAGAAATCAAGGTCTGAATAGGTAAGAGTTGAACCTGACTGATTCCTGAAGATGATCTCCACACCTCTAAGCTAAAACAGGCTGAGTGAAAAAGTTGGTCTTCCAATTTTTTCAAGCAGCCTCGCAGACACTTAACTCTTCTTCAGGTTTAAATTACAAAACCTGACAAAAGGCTCTCATCCTAAGGTTTTTACATTTTTCCAATTGTATGAGAAGATTTTTAAAGAAGGTACTATCTCTGCCTATAAATATTGCATCATCTATAGTCCCAAATCATTAGTTACACTAATATTACTACCTACAGTAGATAAAAAGGACATTGTCAGGAAGTATACGGAGTTATTTGCCTTGGCAATGCCATATTCTGTTGAGTAAAATGGACTCCATTTTCCAAATCTTAAACACTGAAGTTGCTTAAAGCATGACTAGGAAAAAGCAGCTCTACAACCTCATATAACTTGTGGATTTTGGTTATATTTTCTGTCTGGAGGACAATGACACGTACACATCTTGTGAAAGGCATAACGATAACAATAGAAATACGCTAAGTGTGCCTTTCTGAAAAATCCATTGCAGATTTGAAACAAAGGTTTTACTTTCTAATTTTATCTCACAGTGTGTTTTCTTTGTGTACTAAATGCTCAGCAATACTTAAAACTATGTTTTCAATTATGTGATTAACTTTTTGCATTTGTGTAGCCCCATTGAGCTTCATAGGATTACTCAAGCAGAGAAAAGTTTGCAGAATTACAGCTCAGACTTGTCGATAAGGGTTTTTTCAGTGAAAAAACAGACTTTGTTTCACAGTTCATTCATTCATTGAGGAATATGTAGTTGCTGCTCAGCAATACTTAAAACTATGTTTTCAATTATGTGATTAACTTTTTGCATTTGTGTAGCCCCATTGAGCTTCATAGGATTACTCAAGCAGAGAAAAGTTTGCAGAATTACAGCTCAGACTTGTCGATAAGGGTTTTTTCAGTGAAAAAACAGACTTTGTTTCACAGTTCATTCATTCATTGAGGAATATGTAGTTGCAAGTATTTTAGTTTTTTAATTACAGTACATTATAAAATAGTAAAGATAATATTTCCCTGGAAACTGAGTGTTTATCTCCATTCTGTAATTTTACAAGGATAGAAATGTCACTGTCTCTACTACAAGAATGGCCCTTCTGAATTGGTTTCCATGAAAGTAATCATTGAACATTACTCTGAATCATAATAAATTGAAGTAAATAATCCATTAGAATGAATAAACCCCAAAGTTTCTCAGAACATACCACAGAAATACACACTGATTTCTGCAGAAACAAAGAGAGTTTCACTTTCAGGAACTGCATTTGCCTTCTCATGGACAAAATGTACACTTCCATTGAAAAAAGCAATCTTGTGAGATCAGTTTAAATTCAATCTTTTTTTTCTTTTAAAATTTGTGCCATTTTTTTTAAACATAGTTCTCCACGGAAGTAAGTCAAATAATGATCTGACAAGGGACTATATTGTTTACAGTATTTGCTAATTTATTGATACAACATGAATATGCACAGCAAAGAAAAAGTGGCTATATCATAAATATGAGCAATAAGAGTAAGATGAAACAAAAGGAAAATTCCAGACTACCTTCATTGCCTCAAAATAATTTGGGAGGTTAGGTAGATATTTAGCTACATCATTTCCTCCAAATCTTCTTTTAAACTGAGGTCATATCCTATTCTTTCTTCATGCAACTAGGGCCATTTGATCCTGATATAGAAGCACCACAATTTCTTTGAGCTGAGCTCTGTCCCAAGATGCTAGTAAGAATGCCTTTGTATCCCTATGTTTTCTTTTTGATCTGTTCCTTGCAGTTTTATATATCCATGTTCTAGCATGAACTCCAACTGAATCAACTGTCCTAGCATTGTTAAAATGTGTTACAAATACTTCATTACAGCTGGAAATCACACTTACACCCATAAAGGGAACATATATAAAAAGTGGGAAGAACTTGTCTTGCAGCAAAAACCCTGGACTGAAACTCAGATGATCCGTGTTCATTCCTGGCTCTGACAGATGTCTTTTGAGTGATTTAATCTTTCTGTGACTGAGGGCCCGAAGTGTAATACATCCTTTTATAGTTCTTATCTAGATGGCAAAGTTCCTTAAGTCCAGGTTTTCTCCTTACTTTCTATATGTACAAAAATTGTAGGCCAAATTCTTGTTTGATCTTTCTAGATACCGCCGTAAGAAAAAAAGTATTTTTCTTCTGAGAAACAACATACAACAATTTTGTTCTCTTTACCTTCCACATGAACTTACATTGTGGGCAATGGATAAAATGTTTTCTTCTCTGAAGTTAATGGTTAAGCTACTCTTGCCTTCAACAGAGAGTATGATTTCACTGAACGTGTTTGCAAAAGATCAGTTAACTGGATTTTTTTCTGTTTTGCTCTTCTCATCTTAGTCTGCCTGCAGTAGCTGCAGCACTATTATTTCTGCATCAGGAGAGTTTGGGCTTGCTCCTGCTTGCACTAAGCCAAGTCTCTCAAGTGGTCCAGTGGGAACAGAACAAATCCATTGTCAAATTCAAGCTACGAAATTAACGATGGATTGTTATTAAGACACACAAGCAGGAAAAAGCCAACTCCATTTTCAGACTGATTTAAAGAATTGTGCCTATCAAGGCTACCCTAATGATTGACAATTCACTTTATCAATTAAAACAAAAGTTAGAATCATTATACCCAAGCATCATCAAGTGATGGTGATCTTCAGACCAAGACAATATCATCTTATCTGGATGCACCTCTAAAGTGATTAGGGCCTTATTGAGTCATATAATCCAGATATTAGGCTCCTGTACTGACACTCAGCCAAACATTTTATTTTCAGAAAACCAGCCTGGCAATCGAGCATCCAGTTTACAATTTTCAGGTGTCAATCTATTCACAGGAAGTACATTTTAGCGAGCACATAGAGAACAGTTCAGCTATACAACAGCCTTTACTTAGCATTTCTGAAGACCAAGGTACTCTAAACACCTTTGTAGAGGCTTTTAATTGGGAAAGGACATAGAACACTAGATGTTGTACAGCTTCCTTACTTGAGCAGCTTCCAATATGTACCTGTAATCTTTCTCTTAGCATTGCCAATGCACATGATATCAGAATCTGATCATTACATTTCAAAGAAATAGTTTTCCATAACAACAGAATAATGAAGTCAATGTTCACTTCACAACTAGGTCTTGAATTCCAGTGTTTCATGATAGGCATAGAGTTTGTGTTATCTCTAAGACTGGCTTTCAAATTAGAGCCTGTAACTATTTCACTCATATGTAATTAAACAAGCCATATATGGGCCTTGTTACTGAATGCTGTTCTCAACAACATCCATTATAAGGAAAGCTAATTATTTTTAACATAGCATGAATCTTAATGGATATCTGTGTAAATCCTACACACGTTAGCGAAAGATTACAGGTAGATCTTAATGCACAGAGAAACAAATTCAATTGCAGAAAGGCGCCACACAAGTGTCTGACATTAAGACAAAGCACAACAGTCAGAGAACTTGGACTGTCCCCAACTCCTCTTTAGCCACACCAGTATACTGTGATGGAAAATATCCTTAGAGATCTGCTGAAGGGCATGAAACTTCAAGTCTACAGAAAAAGCACCAGTACAGCTTATTTTCCACAGTTTCCAACTGATTGGAATCCCCATTAGAAAAGGTCAGGCTTAATTTGACACAGTTGCATTCAGGAAGCCTGTGGTCCATCATAGTTCAAGTAAGATAAAGAAAAATAAATGCTGTTTAACTCACCCAGTAGGAAAACATTCTATTATACTATGCATACAAAATATGTACTCAAGGGCATGTGATTTTATTGCATAGCTACTGAATGTTAAAAGCATGTAATAAATAAATGTTGTTCCTAGGTCATGAAAGGAAGAAGATACTGTTGAGCATATATGACAGAGGAAAGTCTAGCAAAATTTAACGATAGGTATTATTACTGCAGCTGTCATATCAGGATTTTGAATTTTTTAATATCCATTTTAAGTAGTTCAGAGCTATTTTGTGAAATCCCTGTTACATAATTAGCTTTAAAAATGACTCAAGTCAGCATTCTGTCTATAAGGCACAAATGGAAGATGGAAGTTTAAAATAATGCTGCCTATTCTTTACACAATTGAAAAGCTGTGCCAATATTATCTTTGTTGCGGCAGCAGCTGCTTGCAAATGCCTTTAGAACTGATTTGGGTCTCTCTGTCATGTGCTAATGGAATCAGACACAGGCTTTAATAGTGTGTGTTCAATGTATACAGTTCCTGGGTGATCCTACCAGAGCAGGTAATTTCCTAGCAGCACACTGAGTGTGCAATTACAGCATCATCATATCTGCATGGATTTTTTTTTCTTCATCTAGATCTACTCTTTTTTTAGCATCTATCTTCTCCTTTAGCCACCCCTGATTGTTAGCTGCCTGGGTTTAGCCACATAGATTTGATATGTACACCCAGTTGTTGTCTTGCAGCTAATACAGAAAGAAAAGGAAAAAAAAGCCTCAGAGAACCTGATTCCAAATAAAGGACTAAAAAACAGTTCAAGTAAATATTTATCTTTCTGCAGTTTTAGGAATTTTGACAATTCCCTTATGGACAAAACAATTAAGATTAAGGAAAGACTGTCACCAAACACCTCTTGAATCAAGTCTCCATATTCTCTTGGGGATATGCCCAAGATTCCTGTTCTTGGGCAGCAACTTCAGTGTCACACCGTGCATCTTGTCCTGGCATCAGTATTGCCAGGCAGTTCCACAGGCTGCAGCTCTCACTGTTCCAAAATCCGTAACCGACATGGGCATGAGAAGCCCACGGCGTAGGCATGTGGAACCGTCTGACCTATGTTACAGCAGCAGAATGAAGGGAGGTAGGAACTAAAGGCTGTACTAAGGAATAGCACACTGCGCTTACAGTGACTTTCTGCATAAAACAATCTAACAGTCCTTCTCATTTTTCATACGTATTGCCACTAATTACTTGATGTTGTTCCACTTATTCCTTGCAAGTGGGAAACAATAAGGTAGACAAAACAACACTGAAAAAAGCCTGTAGGAAGTGAGGTTTTAAATGTGTAGTAACTCTCAGAGCATAGGTATGTCTATCTAGGATTTGACAGAAATTGTTTCAAATTATATCAAGTATATGTGCTTTATTCACAGACAGTTCTTTAAAAAACTTACCCATTTAAAAATAACATTTTAAAAAAATAAAATCTATTGTCCAAAGAAAGTTAAGACAAGTAGAAAAATTCTTGTCACTCCAGACTGGCAGAATGAGAGCAAAGTGAAAACTGGGACAGGGGAATAAATCAGGTAGTCATTATTTTAAATAAATGCTGATCTGGTTAAAGAAACTGTTGAAGGTAAATTAGGAGTGAGACTGAATGTCTCCTGTCTGTGTGGTCATCCCATTAACACCAGCAGAAGTTTCATTCAGGAAGCGTTCCTGAATGGAGTCTTATTGTCATGGGAATAACAAAAAAGTTAGGTTTTGTTACAGTAGTATTTTGCTGTTCACCATATTTAAAGCACTATGCTCCACTATATGGAAAATCATCCTCCTGATTCAAAGACCATTTTTCAAATATATATTTCCAGTTGCAACAACTGCAAAAAAATCACAGTATGGTAGCTGAGGCATAAAAGTACCAGCAGTTCTCCGCAAAAGTGATGACTCCACGACAGCCCCACAGACTACACTGCAAAACTGCTGACCTTGTGCAAGAGTTTAATGAAAACTCTTCTGCTTATAATGTAAAGATTGAGATTTAACACATTTTACCTGGCTACAGTATAGTACAATAGAAACAAATAGATACAAATACACACATATTGAATCACTGAGTGAATGTATTAGGTCACGTAAAGGCACAAAGATGCAACCATGCTGCATTCTGCATGCTTATTTAGAGACTCCTTTTAACACAGAGGCAGTAAAGTGGTCTCTCCTCTCTCCTACTCAAGGATTACACACTCAGCAAAGCTGGTCAGTGCAGTCTGTTATGGGAAAGCACAAGACTTGAGTCACTTAAATTTGACACTACATTCATGAAATGAAAATAAAAATGAGGCCTGTTCATTTGACAAAGGGGAAAATTTCAGAGTTCACTGGGTGAAAGAGTTACCCAGGGAATTCTCTGAAATACTGATGGATGGGAGGAACATGAAATTTTGAGGTATGGCAGGCCAGGGGCAGCAGGGTTATAAGTAGAAGGAAATGAAGGGAATTTCTGAATTGGCTTTGATAAAATGGCAGAGATAATAAGGACATGACAGCAATAAAAAATACCATTTTTTTCACAATGCTCCCTATGCTGTGAAGTCAGGCGACAATTCATTCTGAAGGCACAAATGTGGGAGGGAGACAAAGAACAGGCATTCTCATTCTTCCCACACTTTCCATAAAATCTTATTTATTCACTAGCTAACAATTAACGGAGACACCTTTTGCAGCCATTTGCTCTCATTGCATTAAGTTTTGTTCTGCTTTTAATCTTGGAAATGTGACTAACCTGCAAACAGAATAGTAAGTCAGTTCCCTGAAGTACCCCACTTATTTTGTTATCAATTATTATCATTACAATAACTGTATTGTATTTGGCTGCAAAATTAACTTTATGTGGCATGAGCAACATTTATAATACCAAGATAAACATTTGAATTTTAATGAACGTTCCATTTTTAATGCAAAAATAAGTTAAATAAACCTGAAATTCTCTGGCATTAAAAAAAAAAGATGTCTACAAACACTATTTTCATAGAAGCTTAGAAAGCTGCTTAATACATTTCACTGTAGGTAAAGAAAAATTCATCCAACATTTGCTTTCTGTCATATAAAACCTGGTTCAACCTCTTTTAAACTCTGTAATGTCCATTAAATTCAAGGGATATCTAAACAGAACTATATTATTCACCACTTACCTTTCAGATTTATTGAGACAGACCAGAAACAATGGAAGGAAAAGAATTCTAATGTGAGTTTCTTGAGTGTGTGGATTAGGACTTTTCATGTTCACAAAGAAACCCAGCAAAACTTTTGATCTGAGAGACTGTGAACGTTAATGATCAGAAAGAATGTCATGGAGGATTTGTTTATATTTTTAAAACTGTACATAAAAATTATTTATAAAGGAAACAAAATGCAGGCAAGAAATGAAAGACTTTCTTTGATAAATTAAAAATGTTTGTTTTCTACTATAACGTAAGAAAGCTAGATGTAAGAGAAGTATATTGTGTGTATGTTCAAAGGCTTAACAGCATGAGGTATAGAAGTATTTAAAATGGTAACAGCTCAGAAAATAGTATAGGTCTTGAAAATAAATCATCCTCATAAATAAAACATCAAATAAAGGTAAAATGACAAATTGGTATTAGTCTAATACAGACTTAGCTGAAGTATTAATATCCTTTCTTTTTCCCTCAGAAGGAAACTTGCTATTAAAACTTGAGTTCAGATAAACATCTTCAGGTCTAAGTATTTGTGGTGTAATTCTTCATTGCTTTAGGTCACTAGTAACAATTCTAATGATGTCAAACCATCCTTAAGATGTCAAACTACAGAGCACACACGATGATGTGTCTTTGAAATCTGCTCTACTATTTCTGAAATTACAGGTTCCATAGCTCTCCTCTTACACATTAAGCTTTGCACCAATGTCCTTGGGAAAAGTTCCGCCTACTCCTTGATACAGACCCACACTCTTAGTGGCTGCTATACGTTTCCTCCATGTCTGGAGGACCATGTGCCACTTTACAATTGTGTGTAAAAGCCTGGTAGGCCTGATACACATGAAGGAAAAGATGGCCCACTTTGTATGACTGGCTGAACCCAAGATTTCACTGGAATTCCCTATGAAAGACAGATGAACCTGAGAATAAGGCACAGTATTCAGGAGAATATCTCCTCATAAAAGAGAAGTCATAAGAATAAGGAAAAACCCAGCTGCCTAGTTCTTACCAGAAGATAATTCTCGTCACAGTGTGCTGTTGGAAGGAAATTTCACATCATTTGTCTTTTCAGTATACTTCATGCCAGCTATTTTTTTCCACACAACCTTTATTCATAGAACTCCTGTGACCCTTCTTGCTCCCACTGTCAGGCTTCTAATTGTTTGTACTGAAACCATCCTAATTAGATGGTGAGATTTGTAGGGCATGGACCTTGTCTAATTGTTTGTTTTATAACACTGTGAGTGTACAGTACTTATACTAGTAATAAAACTAAATCTTGTCCTGTGCTTTATCATGCTTGTCACAGAGAAGCAGTTAGACATCTTGTTTTCAGCCTGCTTTCTAAATTAAACAAGGCTTATATGATCAAGGCTACGTATATCTCCATGCATGTTTGTACTCTCAAAATTTCAGCCCCCTCTGTCCAAGTTGAGCTACATTTACATTCCCACAAAATGGGAGTGAGCTCAGAGATAATAAATACCTATCATGCTTCATGAAAATAGGGGTGTTGAAGATATCACTTCCCCGAGAAAAAAAGCTGCAGTACATGCTCAATGCTTTTGAGATATTATAAAGCAACAGATAAGCACACTATTTACAGCTCAAATCTGTGGGAAGAACATCAATCAGAGCTCACATCTTCCATTTGCCAGAATCAAATATGCATCACACACCTATAGAAAAACAGATTCACTAGTTGTGATGCTCATACAGCTGTTTAAGAACTTAGAAGTGGATCTAGTGAGTCATGCCAAAGGTCTACTTTGTCAGGCAACCCATTACTGGCTGTGATTAACAGCGGGCACTCAGTGAAAAGCAGAGCAGGGGAGATACATAGCAGTATTTCCCCACAATACTGCCTCCAGCAATGTATGGATCAGGGACATCCTGAGCCTGGCATTATGTCTGTATGCTTAATAGCCCTGCCCCCCTTCCAAGGATTTGTTCAATTGCTTTTGGCACTTCTGTAAACATCTGGCATCCATAACTTCCCATGGCAAAGGAGTCCCACAGCTTACCTACACGCTTCACAAAGAAATGTCTTGTTTTGCTTGCCTTGTACTACCACCTGTTAGTCTTAAGTGATACTCCCTGGAGTTTATTTTTTAAAAAAGAACAGCTCTTCCCTGGTTATCCACAACTTACAACCTGCGATTCTAATGACCTTGGTCATATTCTCTCTCAGTTGCTTCTCTCCCAACTGCTTAGGGCAAAAATTTAGGAGTGATTTAAAAGACATTGGAGCTTCACTGACTTCAGTGGCCTTTGGATCATTTTCAAAAGAGGTATATGGTACAGAATACACTAAGCATATGATTAATTACCCTCTGTGCCAAAACCCAACCACTACCTCTTGAGATATTTTTAATATTCTATATAATATTTCTGGTAAAAAAATATGGAGATATTTCTGTAGTTTTACATCTTGAATTGATATCAATATGTTAGAGACAATTCAGGTCTCAAATTTTAAAAGAATGATAGAAACATTGCAATAAAACTATTTTTACCCAATTAAAATAAGCTTCTGATATTTACTACCTGAAGAACAGAAAGGAAAAAGAAAGAGTAAATGCCTTTCACCTTTTCATCAGGGCGTAAGGTGTAAAGGAAAATAAAGCAGTATGACAAACAAAACGGTGGGGATGGGGTGGTTTAGCACCATTTCCAGGCTAAGTTCCAAGTCATTTCTATAATCAGATTCCAATCCAAGTACATGTTTGCCTCATTTCCTTTGGATCTGACAAACTTAAGTATAGGAAAGTCAAGGGCTTATTTTTTCATTTTCACTTTGATGAAAGCATTCTTGCTTTTCGTGCAGTTTTCAGATCAGATCAATTGTTTTATTTTTCTAAAATGCCAAAAACAGCATAGCTAGGAGGAAACTTATGCAGGAAAAGAATGAGCTGTTGCTTCTGTGCTTATTGCACAATGTCACTTGTTTTCTTCATGTGTTCTATTAGTTCCAGTAAATCCCACGCTCTCTAAAGCTTTATTTCAGAAAGGAAAAACTACAGTGATTATGGCAAAAGATGTCAGGATACACAGCACAACTATTCTTTGCACCACAACTCAAGGAGTATGGCATTATTTTGACACATACCTCTTAAACATATGTGTTCTGCAGTTTGTCTTATATCAAAAAAACACTTCTTAATGCAATGCAAAAAAAGACATTTAAAAGATAGCATCAGTAGCTGTGAGTCACTTAGTTTGGAAATAAATCTGCAGTATTCCATCAGAGTAGCACAAATAAAAAAGCATCTTTTGAATGCCAAGGCCAAACATGCAATACTCTACAGGCATGGTGCTTGCTATGCCCTTTACTGGCAGATTGATTTTCATGTTCAGCAGTTAGCAACATCACACTGCTGGTTGGATAGCAACAACAGCCCAATTAGAAAACACAGTCAATGAATAGGTCAGGCAGCCGGGGTCCAGATATTCTAAGCAAAACTAGGCCTTTCAGTTTGTAAAACTTTCTGTTGACCTTTTCCTCATCATAAGTGACCCACCATAAAAAGATGTCAAAATTTTGTGCGGAAACAAAACAGAAAATAAACTATGGTTTATCCAAATAAGCAAGCGGCTTAAGAAAGCTTGTTGAGGAATTGTTAGCATAGGAAAGAAAAGAAATAGGTTATAGGGGGATTCCTGATTTCCCCATAAATATGTGCACTGTACTGGTTGTTGGCTTTGTGGAAATGTTTTTGGGTAGCCTGTGCGACTCAGACATATAACAATCAGATATATTTTGAAGGCTTAGAACCACCAAAACTAGTAAACAGTATGGTTGTGTTATTTAGCCCACTTAGCTTGCCATATAAACACAGATCATTTTGAATTTTGGTTTGATCCCACTTAAAATATATATATATTATAATATACAAATAATTCCATATGGGTTTAAAGTTATGCAACCTGAAAGCAGGCAGTAGAGATTTCTCAATGTATGACATATAAAAAGTAGATGAATGTATGGATCAGGAAAGAATTATGAACACCCATATAGGACACTACATAAATTGCTGTGCTTTCAAACTTAAAGGGGGCAGCTAGTTTTTTTCTATCAAATTGAGAGTTCAATTCTGAAGGCACAGTATTAGCACTAGGGCTGTGAAATCTAGTATTCACTACACATAAAACACATATCTTTGGAGACAAAGTTCCCACCCCTTCCAAATCAACTACAAGGGCCCCTTGGACTTTCAAAAGGGTCAAGATCTTTCCTGAAGACTACTGATCTTTTTTACTCAAGATAGATCTCTCTGTGATACACCAGCATGGGCTTTATTGTCATAAATACACTATTATTATCTTTATTAAAAACACCTTGGTTATGCCTTTTTGCAAAGTCCTATTACGTTCAGAAATGCCTCTCCTTACACCTTAAAACCCTCCATCACTGATGTTTCTTCTAGCATTACCTAATCTCACCTTTGTGTTTAATCTTGAACCTAGTTAGACTTGATGCTAATGTGAGCAAGAACAGTTCTCAACTTTCATTCTGTCGTATGTCCTCAGTTTCCAACTCCCATGGTTGACTATTTCATTGTGGCCTTTGTTATGCTGCAGCCTTTATAAGAGATGGACTTATTTTCCTCTACGTTTCCATGCTAACTTAATGGTTTCACATAAATAAAGAACTGTAACAATAACAGCATGTATTACTGCTCATTAAGCTCCTTTCAAAATCGTGTCAGTGATTTTTGTTGCATAAGCAACAACGTCAGGATGCCATTACAAAATCTAGGAACAGCATTAACTGAAACCGCACAAATGTATTGAAGACTCTGGTATGTGCGTGATGCTGCTCTCTGAACTGCAGCGTAGGCACATCTGAAATCTGCTTGCTCACACTACAGAAACTACTTATTAGCATCTGTATATAACACATCATCACCACAGGGAAAGCTAGTTCAAAATCATAAATGTCAAGACATAATTAACTTAAAGGTCACGTTTAATTACAGTTGTTGAAACTGAAATATACTAATTACCATTACTATGTCAGAGAATTTCTTAAAACTATTTGAAAAGCTTTGTTGGTGCCCATACTCTTCCATAATTGACATCTTTTGTTTCGTGATGGAGATGTTTCAACGGGCATTTTTTTACTAACTTTGAAGCAGATAGAGAATAAAACAAAAAAACAATGAACAAAGCACTACCACAAAGCTCAACAAAACCTGTTCTCTGCATTATGATATTATTAATTACTTTCTTGTAATTGGCACTTCAGATAATCACTTAGATTGGAATTATTACAAAACCTGTTCTCTGCATTATGATATTATTAATTACTTTCTTGTAATTGGCACTTCAGATAATCACTTAGATAATGGAATTATTTGGAGAGTCTGGTGCATGGATAAAACAGATTTAATTGTGTGGCTTTTAGGTTTAATGACAAAACAAATCAATAAGTGAAACAGACTGGTGAGAAAAGAACTCAATAACTGAAAAATTTGCTCTCCCTGTAGGTTTTTCCAAGGATTCTACTGGGAATAGTTATTGACTCACATAAATATTTTAGTTTTCTCTTTCCCCAAAAGTACAGAAAGTTTGAATGCTGTGATTTTATTTTCTCTTCTAGCTACCTAGTGTTTATTCTCCCCTCCCCACCACAGCCAGGATTTCCAGCTTACCTTTTCCTATACTTTTAGCAGAGTTTTTTCCCTGAAGGAGCTGCTCCCAGCTAGGTAGAATGCAGCAGAGAAAAGGTTAAGCTATATAAATTTGAATTCCCCACAACAGCATAGATTTTAGTGACTATGTAGCCCCTGTGCAAAAATTCAGAAGTCTAAAAGTGAATATAGCAGATGATTCTGGAGGAAAATATCGCTAGCTGATGAAAAGAGGTTATCAAATGTGCTAATAAAAGAGACTTACTCATTTATTAAGTTTCATTCATCCTGCACCTGAAGTGCTGGGTTGTAACAGCAGCCCTGGTACTGCGAAGGGTGCCAGTGCCCTCCAAAGAGTACAAACCACCTGAAATCAGCAAAGTCTTGTGCCACTGGAGGAAATATTTCTACTAGGTAAGTGGGCAGCTCCCTGTCCCTTTCCCCGCTCCTCTTTCACAAGCCCTAGTACTTGGAGCTTCACACACAGCAACAGAAAAGAGCTCAAAGGTCTGAATATACTGAATATACAGATCAACTGAAAGACAGTGAAGAAGGGTCTCAGGTACGCAACACAAGTATAGCAGAAAAGTGGCTGGCAGTTCAGAAACCATTCACAATACACCAAAAAAGCCTCGACTGTGCTACAGTGAAAGGCAAACAAAGTAAGGGAGTTTGTGCTGCCCTGCATCTCAATAAAGGGGAAAGAATGGCATTTAATTAAAGAGTTTCCTGCCTCCCAGGTACTGATGACATTGAAATCAGTGTGGACATAAGGCATTAAAGCTGGCATCACCAAAAAAAAATCTCTTATTTAAGATTTACAGCTGACTGTTAGAGCAAAGTGAAAATTTATTAAAGACTTCCATCTGGCAGAATGTATCATTAGTATTCAAACTGATAGCAGCAGTGATTTAAATTTAATAATCCGAGTGGAGATACGCATCAAAAAAGAATTCTTCTAAAATATGTCTAATAGCAATAACTGCCTTCTTTATTATAGTCTGCCTGTGAAAAATGCCAGATATCAAAGAATAAGACATCAAATGTTAATTTCAGTGTCTTCTTCCAGTTGAAACTCACATTAAAATAATACACTCGGTGCAAATCAAGTAGCACAGACTGTACTTGTTTGTACCTTTCTTGAGCAAGATTTGAAACATTGGGACCCAGAAAAAGCTAGGAAATTTCCCTTAGCTGAAGAGAGGTTGTATTGGGTGTAGGTGTCCAGGTGCTGGTAGCAGGGGCGGCCTCTGTGAGGAGAGGCTGGGGCTGCCCCATACCGGACACAGATGATTCCGGCAGACCCACCACAGGGCACAGCTGAGCCCCTCAGCCATACGTGTGGCACCTCTGGGAAAACGTATTCAAGAAAGGGCAAAATGCTGTCCAGGAGAGAGGAGCAAGTTTAAAAAAAAAGTGTGAGAAACAGCCCTCTGAACACCAAGGTCAGAGAAGGAGGGGGAGAAGGTGCTCCAGGTGCTGGGCTAGAGAATCCCCTGCAGGCCATGGAAGAGACCATGGTGGAGCAGGTATTTCCCTGTAGCCGGTGTAGAGGAACATGCCAGAGCAGATTTCCACACTGCAGCCCGGGAGACCCCACCCAAGAGCAGCTGGGTATTCCCTGAAGGAACTGCAGCCTGTGGAGAGCTCATGCTGGAGCAGGTTCTCCTGACAGGAGCGGCAGCCCATGGGAAGGACCCACACTGGAGCAAGGGAAAAGTGTTAGGAGGAAGGAAGGGCAGGGAAGTGTTATGGACTGACTGCAGCCCCCATTCCCCATCCCCCTGCACAGCTCGGTGGGTGGGGAAGGCGAACGAGTCAGGAGTGAAGGAGTGAAGCTGAGCCTGGCAAAAACGGGATGGAAGCTTGGGGGGGAAGGTGGTTTAGTTTTTGTCTTTGTTTCTCACTATCCAACTCTATTTTAACTCGCAATAAATTATATTAAGTTTTCCCAAGTCAAGTCTCTTTTACCTGTGACAGTAATTGATAAGCGATCTCCTTGTCCCTATCTCAACCCCTGAGCTTTTTCATCCTATTTTCTCCCTGTGTCCTGTTAACAAGGGGGAATGAGAGAGTGGCTGGGTGGGTGCTTGGCAGCTGGCCTAGTACTTGTGTGTCTTATGTGAGAATCATGCCAAGAAGACTGCATGTAACATAGAAAGGCAATCTCTAACCTAAAGCACTCTTTTGATTTAATATTATTACAATACCAAGCTGTATTCTGTCCCTGTTTTAATTAATTGTATGAACTTACTGCCCTGCTTTCGAGTTATGCGGCTGAGGTTTCATGTGTTAGGTAACATCCACCTTTCATTCTCATATTATAGAACCTTTTCATACATCATTCTTTCATATCTCAGCTCTTATCGGATAACATGGGATTCAAGAACAGCTCACATGAAGCCAAGGTGACAACACGATGCACCTGCAGAACAGTCTTTCTGTTAATTTTTACTAGTGATACCAAAGAACAGTCCAAAAGCTGCAGATAGTCATTGCTATATCATCTGGTAGGTAAACAAATGAACAAATGGTAAAGACCAATTTGTTCAGGAAAAAAATAAACATTAAAATTAAGGCAAAGTACAAGCATCACAAATTGAAGACGTTGGAGAAAAAAAGTTGTATTCATTATAAGAACAAGCATAAATTAAGTACCCAGTGCACAGTTTACTTCATGGGTGTTGCACAAATAAAAATACCCACAAATTAGTCACCCTTTTAACGCTTTTTTCTTAATTGCAGATTAATGGGCAGTTCAACTTTACAGATTGGTAATTTGCCACTATGTTATGCTTTTTAAAAGTTGAACAAGAAAACAACATTAGAATGCTCCAAATATGCTGTTGGTAAGAAGCCAGGTTAGGCTGTCTAAATTGAACCAGGTGCTTTAAATGTTCCACAGCCTTCTTGCAGGAAGGCAGGCACTAGTTCTGCATTGGCAGTGTTATAACAAGTGATCAATATCAAGACATTTACTCCTTTGTCACTCCTAGCTCAGCAGGGGTAAGCACAGCCAGAGTCTGAAGGAATAAGGCTTTCACAGTCATCAGGCGGCTGTACAAAGCATCCTGGGCACATTTAACAGGGGCTGGGGGTAGGGGGTGCATGTGTGATGGTGGCTGAGGCCCCCCAGCCCCTGCTCCTCCTCCCCCAGGTACCTGTGAATGCTCAGCACTACCGAAAAAGAGAACGTATTTGACTTTTTTATTATTTTTCCTAAGATTTTTTTTCCCTAAGCCTTTTTTTTCCCCTAAGCCTTTTTTTTCCCCAACAATGAATATGGATTCACATTGACTACTCTGAAAACATGACACAGGTTTACCAAAAAACAGGTTTTGATTTTCATTTTAAAAGTCTGAAAATGTATGCTGAAAATTAAAAGGATCTCCTTCCTCTCTTTTTCAAAATGAAACATTGTATTTTTCCACTTATTTCAAATGACCATTTCAGAATGTCTTGATTTTATTTTTTAAATTTCAATTTAAAAAAGCCATTTTTATTTCCTCCCATAATGCTTTCTTCCAATTGATGCATTCTCAACTCATCATAAGAAAAGTTTTAGTTTTTATTATAAATGAGAATGATCTGTTGTATTCTTCACAAAAACTCAATAAACAGGAAAAAGTCTTTTTTTGCTTAGCTGTATGTCAAATTCAGAGGAAAAAATGTTAGCAATTCAGATTCTTCACCAGTACTTATTCTACAATAAAATACTATACAGCAGCACTGAAGGTGCTCATACTATTCCATGTATAAGTCTCAGCTTACAAATCACAAAGTTTCAACACAGTCTTTGAACTCAAAAGCTCATTATCTTATACAAACTAGACATTGAAAGCTGAGGCATTGTTAGGGAGATAATGGATGATGTTACACTGGGAAGAGCAAGTGCTTAAAGAGCACAGGACTGCCAAGAATACCTGAGGAATGCAGCCATTCTAGCTAATAATATCAAATTCTTAAAGCTACTGAAAATGTTCCTTGCAGTGGCAGATCTCAGCTTTGCACAATTCAGAACTTCTGGGCCAGACCCCACACCGTGGTGCCAGAAGACCCAACTTTACAGCCAATGAAGACGCACCCTAATTGGTTCTGTAGGAGCCAGTTATGGTCTAAAAACATAGGGCTATATTTGAATTAGTAAGCTAATTTGTAAAAAAAAAAAAAAAAAATTGTCATTGGAAATATTTTCTTATTCCCCATAAACTTTAAAAAATCTTAATTATTGTATTAGCTCAAGCACAAAACTACATGAATGAAACTATGCTGCTCCAACTAACCTGCACTTTGTAGAACTATAACTAATTCAGTACTCTAAACATCATGTTCCATGGGCAACTATGTATGTCTGTCTTTACAAAAATTCATTAAAAGAAAAAAAAGCATGATTGTGGAAGTACAGAGTTCATAATAAGTAAGCCTATGGAGTTCAGCCCCACTAACTGCCATGACTTTTTCACAAATCTTTGTCAGCCTTTCATAAAATTTTATTATATATTTGTACCTTTTCTTAAATCCCCAAGGCTGTTTGAATCAATAAGGATCTCATCTTTTCTTGAAAAAATATTGTTCATGACTAACCAGCACACAGCTGTGGGGGGAAATCATCCTTTAACAGCTCAGAAATTACAAGAGAAATAAATAGAATCAAGCATGTATTATGTCAAAATAAAATTTCAAGATTTCTATGCCATGAGTGTGATTGCTAAATATGTGGCATCAGTGATACCGAAGCAGAGAATTTTTCTTTGTAAGATCAGAAATGCAGAAATACTCACTTTATTTAAAACCAAAAAAGCAGAAGTCATGTAAAGAAAGACATTTCATAGAGCTGGGGCCAGTGAAGATACCCACAATTCTATACTACCACCAAGTTAATAATAATGGGATACCCAATGTGAGTGCACGCTTCTGCTGTATGCACATACAAATTGGATAAATCCTCTACTGGACATAATCTGCTTACCCTTGACACTCAGCGATGCTTGATGCAGTAACATAAGCATAAGCAATATATGCGCCATCTGAAGTTCACTGAATGTGATAAAACTCTATATTATTGTTAAAATCCCCAGTCTAAGGAATCTTACGTTTCTGCATGGAAAAAGTTTGAAACATATGAAAGACTGTAAACAAACCAACCAAAAAAACAACCCAGGAGAAAAAACAACCTTCTTTGATCTATTGGTTGCGGTTCAAATTTCAAGATAATGTATATAGGAACACTGAGCCAGATTCATCAGAGCTTTATTGACTCATTAATGTAGCTCTGAATAAATGAGATTTTGTGTGTAGATTTAGTTTGAATGATAATTGCTAGGATCAACAGTGTGATACGTATTTAAACCTGGGACTACAGCCACTGAATAAATGAAGGAATCATCACTAGTTAATCTTTGTAGGACAGTGTGTTCCTGGTTGGACCACAAAGTATCAGCAATAATTTCTGCAATGACTGGAAAAAAAGCCATCATTTACAATCATTAGAAGATTTTACCATTTTGCTGAGCCAGAAATACTGCAAAACTTTTGGAAGATTTTCTGAGCATATCATAGCTAAAAACAACAGCAGATAATGTAGGACAGACTGCCCAAGTGCTTTAAAATGTTCCTATGTTGTAGATAACAAAGTCAGTATTTTTAGAATAATGCGTGTTCTATAAATTCTTTCCATTCATTTTACTGTCAGTCTCTAGAATGAGAGAGACTATCTGAGGGTTCTGATACAGGAATTGGTTCCTTTGCTCTGGAAATAATAGTCACAGTCTAAAAGAATTTTAAAAATCCTCTCCTCTGGAACATTATTTAAAACACATATTAACTAGATTGTAAAAAATTGTGGGCTATTATGTCATTTAATCTTAATTTTGGATGGAGCTCTATTGTAGACAGCTCCAATTTGGAGTACCCAAACCTCAAGATAACAGAAGCAATCTGATTAAATAAGGATTTTCTGAAAAATAGTTTTTACTACAGCTTGAAAACTAACAAAAATTGGAAAAAAATAGCAGAGCACTTGCACACCGGTTTTGAATGGTAGAAGTTATTAGGTCCAAGCTAGATTTTCTGATGTGAGGCAGAGGTATCCTCTACAGAGAAGCCATTAGCTCGGAGTGCCCTGCCTGGGTAAGGAACTCTCCCCTGATTCAGGCCGGAGATGTGAGAGCTGTTTCCTGCCCCTCTTGTCTGAGGTGATTCACTTTCTCTTGTTGGCATGAGTCCAGTCTGTACGAAGAATTTATTGTTCATGAACTCTGGCTTCCCAGATCCCATGTGACTTTCTGTCCACTAAGCTATAGAAAAAGTCTGTCTTTCCCCTTTTCTCCATAGCAAATGAAATGATGTTATAAAATATAAAGATTTTGGTTTAGATTCAATTCACAGTGAGAAACCATTTATTACCTAGACCCAAGAAAATTACTATAAATCAATTATAAAATGTAAAATACTTATTATACTTTAATAAAAATTATAAATTATCTTTAATAAAAATTATAAATTATATATATTAAAACAACCTCCAGTAGAATACTTATCTTTAGATGGTCACTACTAACATTCCACTGAGATGAACAAAGAGGTTCAGCTATTTTTAGATGTCTAGTCAACAAAAGTTATTTTCAGAATTGTAAACCTCAAACAAAAATTTAGATTTTACAGCTTTAAAATGACAAAAAATTGAATGGAGTCAGTAGCTGACCTCCAGGATGTTGACTGCACACCTCCATATGACCTAGGAGGGTTGATCACAAAGGTAAGGGACATCACACGGTAATTTCACCTTTCATAATAACTACTTTAGGTGACAGTAATTTTTAGGTAAACACAGAATGTTAAAACAACTCAAACCTATGAATGCTTTTACATGTCAAAACAATGAGAAATATTTGAACTTGAGCTCTAAAATAAATAGAAATATACAGAGGAAGCACAGAAGAAAAGAATGGATTTGACTAAGTTATTCCAGAAAAAAAGACCATTTTCTGATTACAATCAGCCAAAAATTATGTGAAGAAGAAAGAGAGACAAAGAGACAACCCTGATTATTGAAATAAAAAGCCATAAATAACTGAAAATTTCTTATTCTGAATATACTCAGGTTTTCTGAACAAGCTAGAGAAGATTTTACTAGGTCAAAATAACAAAATTGAACACCTAAGCATGATTTGTCCATTTGTGAAAGCATCCATCATGTCTAAATTAAAGTCAGTCTGATTTCACAATTATAATTAAATGTGTCCTGTTCTTCATTATTATTGCACATTTCAGTAATGTTTTTAACAGCTTCATTGTTTTCCGTGGATCATCCAGAGACACCCGGGTCAAACTGTTTATAAAAGTGTTCCCACTAAATGTGTTGAAGGAAATAACCGGTGATGAAAAATATTGAATACATCCAAAATCAGTTTACTGTAGTTAAGATTATGTGCTAAATTTAAAACTACAGCATTTGCATTACATGTTAAATCTGGTTATAGCAAATTGAAAGAAAATACTTTACAAGCACTGCTGGTTTTTGGTGGTTTTTTTACTAAGTACAAAGTCATAATTTTATATTCCAGTAAATATAACTGATTAATCTAGCTACAAAAACACATTAGCATATATCTAATGTCCAAAATGTTACACAAGAGACATCATACAGTCACTGATGAATGGTGATTACGATGGTGAGGAGAATGAACAAACAAGCTATTGAAAAGTGAAATTGTCAAAATGACCTATTCCCTCTTGCTGTCCCTCCACCACCCTCTAACTCAGTGCTGCCCTGTATAAAGAGCAACTATGTTTGGCAACACCCATGCAGCCTCACTGCAGTTAATAGAATTGCATATAAACTTGTGCAAGTTAGCTTGGGTATTAAGGTTATATTCTGTTTTTATTTTAACCAATGCCATGTTACTTCAGTTCCCCCCCTCCATCATCAATGGTACCATACACAAGAAAAAAAATCTAGGTGTCTCTCTGTTCACTTCATATATGATATATCTTTCTATTTTGCTGTCGTCAGATTTTGCCCATTTTTCATGTCTCCTGTGTCCAGCCAGGGTCATTTTACTTGTATTTGGTTTTCTGGTTTTGTATACTTAAGCTGAAATTTTAAGATGCCAAAGAAACATTTTTTTTTTTTAATGCATTTGGCTTAGCGTGTGTGTGCATATATATGCATATATATGTGTATAGATATTCAGAACGCTCAAAAGAATTCAAAATTCAGTGAAACAAGTTTTTCCTGCTCTGATCAACTAATTTTAGCCTCTAAGTATTACCGTTAATAAGTAATTATATTGTATTTCCTCCTAGTAGCACTGGTCAAGTAAAAGATTATCATTGTGGAAGGATTTACGTGGAAAAAAAGTAGTTCCTATCCTGGAGGCCTTACAAACAAGCAGTCTATCAGTCTTCTCTGGAAGTTGCTTCAGAGGTCTAACATGCCACCTGGTGATGTGAAAAGGAAAAGTTATGCAGTATCAAAAACTGTCCCTGTACCTTGCTGTTCTTTCCAGTGTTGCACCGGATTGTGTAACTTCCTGTAGTATCTGTAGAATCCCATTATTCACAGTGAATTGTAGGGGTTTAATGCTGCATTTAAAGATGTACGGCAATACATATTGCACTTTCAGGATTAGATCTGTTTCTTTGCTTTTGTTTTTGCTGTTTTTAACTTTTTGTTGTGTAGAACAATTGCATTGACTGCGCTCAAGCAGAATACATTGAACTGGTGTCTTGCCAGGTACTGTGTTAAAAGTGAAGCCCAGGAAATGAGTCTGTGGAGCAATTATGCATGAAATGTCTTTTAAATATATTTATTCATTACTACTAACAAAAAAGCTTGTCTTTAGATGATTCTTTCATTTGTTCCAGACGCTAATATTTCTAACTGTCCAAACCATAAGCATCTCCTGTTGAAAATTATGTTCTTATGGTTATTTAGAGAAAATTATTTCAGAATATGAAGTTGTGTCATTCTGTTTAGATAGTTACATGTAATCTCTAATATAATAAACTGCAACAATCATGCACCATTTTTTTCCAGCCTAATGTTTGGCAATCATTGACACTAATGAAGTAGACCTTCCAATCACACAGCAAATATTATTACTATTTCACAGATGAGAGAATTGAGGTAAAGACAAACAAAGGCAGACAAGTAGCTCCAGGGTCTCCTTCCCCTAGAAAAAGATTCCAAGTTCGTGACTCGCAGGCTTGAAATAAGATCACAGCTAGGCTAGTTTTCTGTAGACTCCAAATTATTTGTAGATCTGCGTCATCACAGAGTCAAGCGTACTATAAGGAAAATATGTCCATTGCACTGGATGTTCACAGATAAGTAACACACAATTTAGGTTTCACTTGACAACTATTTGAAATTTTCAGTGGTAAAAACACAATCCCTGTTAAATGTTGAATTTTATCCTTATAATAATTTGGACCCTGATATAACAACATGTGAGAAAAAGAAGGAAGAAAGAAACATCACGAAAGCCAGCAACTAATAGACTCTACACTGTAGTCGTGCCTAGATGGCTGTGTGGTGGAGTTCATTGATTTAGACTCTCCATACATGTTAACAGATAGCATTGCCCAAAAGCTTGAAGTTCAAAAAGATTGAGAATTGGTAACTAAAAAATAGATGTGAACCACATAAGAATTCTCTTACAGCCTGGTTCAATGGTTGGAGACACTGCCACAGTGAAATGCGTACATGCCTTGCCAACAAAGCCAGCCCAGGAGTCCCTACAGCCTTGTGGCTTGTCCCTGCCCTGTAGACCACAGCTTATCCCCCATGTATTTGTACTGCTGTTTCTGTCGCAGGAACAAGGCTGAAAATTAACTCAGCAAGTTAAAAGAATAAATATTCTGGGAAAGTCACGGGGAGAGAAGCATACTTGAACTCTAAGAGTCCCAGGGAGCTGATGACAAACTTTCAAAGATCCTGGTGGAGGTGTAGGAACATTTATAAATAACTGTGGTAACAAAAAGTACCACATATAGGTCTACTGGCTGCCAGAGTGCCCAAAAGATTTCTCAGCCCTTTCTTAGAACAGCCTCAATGCTCTGCCAGATGAGAACCTGCTGGCACAAGGTCCTGCCATCCTAGATTCTTTTAGGCCAATTTTTGACTTCACATTTTCACTAGTGTTCATTTCCCTTTGCCTTCTCTGTGAGCTGGAGCCAATATTAACAGGGATTTTTTGGTTGGTTTTCTTCACTTTGGTAAACTACTATTTTAATCCAATAACTGCAAATATTTGTTTTATTTCTCATCTTCATCTGCTTCCAAATTGCCATAATCACCACTTACATCTCTGTTCTCTGAACACCGTAGCTGAAAGCAAAATAATCATGTCACAAATTGGCTAACTTCAGAGAAATCACAGGTATTTGATATATATCTAAAGTTGCAACATCACTCCACAGTTACTACAGAGAAATAAAATTAAAGCTACCATTGCCTTTCAACCCTTTGTGATCCTTTCCCAGTTGCCTCAAGGATTAATGGCACTGAGTTCCCAAAGCATCTGAGTTTCTCTCTTTGAAGAGCTATGCAAATTGCTACTTGTATGCAAACTGGAACATTAGTCTTTACTCTCCTAATTTTAATTGGTACATCATCATGCAGACAGCTGCTAATAGTAGCTTGATTTCTAGATTAAGGTCAACAGACCCAAACTGCACAGCGTTATTTGTTTCAACTAAAAAGATCAAAACCACACAATAATGATAAAAAGCACAGAGTTCATATCAAAGGAGAGACTGGTTCCTCATCTTCCTAAGGGTCCATAACCTCAGCTAAACATTAATCTGTAACAGGAGTTGGATTAATTTTGTCTGCTTGGTCAGATAATTTCTGAACAGCTGGCAAACTGAAATGATTTGCCATTTATATACAGATACTATTGACAGATCCTGGGATCTTGCTGAAAGATAGGCTTCCAAGTGACATTGTCAAAACTAATGGAACAGTTTCTAGTGCTGGGAAACAAATATTGGATTTTTTTCTGGAATTAGTCAGTATTTCAAGTAAGTATTTTTCAAGGGACTTCCAAGTTATTTTTTCACTTTTGTTCCTCATACCAGTAATGATTCCCATGAAAATATCTCTATAACCACAAATTTCCTTCCAAAGTGTGTAAGTAAAATTCGTAGGAGATGCCTATGAAAAAAAATATTCTTATGGACTCTAAAAAGCAAACTGTCGGAAAGAAATTCTCTGAGTATTAACTTGAAGATCTAATAAAGAAATTAAAATATATAGGGCTTAAGGATTTTTTCTGATGTAAAGTTATCCATTGACTTTAATGAGCATGCTACAATTTACACCAATAACAAGGACGAAATCACGTTTTATGCCTGATTGTCTGATTTGATCAAAGGAGTTGAGACAACTAGAACATTGGTTCAAAAATGTTTGGTTCAGAAAGTCTCTAACTTCAATATCTTTATTTCTAAATGCCCATAAAAAGGGAAAGAATGGAAATGAACCATTCTTGTTTCCACCTAATTGCATCTCTGTACCACAAGAGTCTCTCCTAAAGAAAAATTAAACAGTACAAAATACAACTCAGTATGATTCTGCAGGTCCTCAATTAACACAAAACTATACCTCCCTTCATCTCAGAGAAACTATTCAAGTTAAAAAGGGCATACACTAAAGAGCCCCTATTGTTCTGCCAGACAGGGCATTGAACAACATACTGACACCACACACACAAAATGTACTTCAATTCAGGAGAAGAAAATTCCTGAACAGAATGTAATTAATGTTACATGCCAAACCAATTAGTGAAGTGTCATTGGAGGCACAGCCGTTGCATCTACAGCTCCAAACTTCTGGGCCAAGATCCGGAAATTATACCACTTGAAAGCCCTTAACAGGAAATAATGAGCGTTTTTATGGCACCAGAGCCATAATTCATATCAGCCATTTAATGTGTGACCATAATTAAGCAGTCAATATACTTTGGTGTAATGGCTGGTTTCTAAGCTCTCTTCTCCCACTCTAAACATTACAAAAAGGAGTTGAAGAAATCATCAAAGGGATTTAAGCATCATAGGGCCTAGCAATCCTAGACATCAGGATACTAGGGAGATCCTGTCAAGCATCCAGGAGTGTGTTGTGAGGAAGCTGATATTGTCACCTCATTGAAAAGAACAGAGTTAAAATTGAGTTAAAAAATACAACAAAAAGAGGATAATTTTCAAAGGCCAAAAAAGCAAAAAGAAAAAAAAAAGTCCGGAGGGTTTCCTTAAGAGGAATTAAAAATATTACCTTTTTTTATTTGTGAGGAAGGCACTAGACTTAGACAATATCTACAGTATGCCTATAATTGTGTTCTGAAGACCATTTCTATTCATATGGCTTTGTAATACAAGCATGGGGAGACACTGGATGAAATTAAAAGAAAGTAAATTTTATATGTATAAAGGAGAATAGATTTTATGCACCATATAATTACCATAACTGCCTCAGCCCTATAAGATATTACTAAAGAAATAGCTGGGTAAGACTAAATAAATTACAAAGGTCACCACGCTTCATGTTTATAGTACAAACTAATAACTAGCTGAAATAAGAAGGAAATTATTCTTCCTCTGCCCCTTTGTATACAAACTAAAAATAATATATAGGATTGTGCATGGCTGTGCATGAGATATGACTTACCACCTCTGAAGCACATAAAATATACAGACTACTGTAAGAGGAAAGACCAGAGATAATAGCCGTGCAATCTATTTTGGAATAGAAATCCCTGCATTCCTAAACTGAAATACAGAATCCAGCTCTGTAACTTAGGGAGTCTTTAGTGCCTGGGCAGTGCCCCGACTGCACTCATTTTGCTGGAGTTGTAATGATTGAGCCATTCAAGAGAAGTATGATTTCCATACTAGGTCTGCTTGGAGAAAAAAACCACATAAGATCGAATACTGTTTACATATTAATACCATAAAACACGATGGTATTACCATTTTCTTTATGCTTCTAGCTTGTGCAGTTTGCCTTAATCGTTATAGCTATACTGTTTTCAAGAGTGCAGGCCTAAAAGCAGATTTGTTGTACTCTGTGACCCACAGTCTACGTTTCCATAAGGTCACAGAATGACTTCTGTAGCTCCATTTATAGGCTTGAAGGTGCTAATGTTTAGCCCTTCTGGGAAGGAGTCTGCTTGCCTTGATTGTCCAGTGTCAATCACAATGCATATCAGCATTTGTACTAAAGAAACTAGACAGATGTAGCTGTACCTTTGCCTTTCCCAGTCACATTGAAGGTATAGCAAGGCCTATTGGTACTATACTGAGGCACCACAAAGCTCAGTGTTTTTCCCTAAACGTAATTCAGAGTTGGCTCTAGCAAGGTCGTACTTGATCTGCACTTTAAAATACAGTATAGGTATATGTTATGTGCAAAGTGCTTTTCCACAATGGCATCTTCATTTCAGCCAGAAAAATTAGGTTTTACTATTAAAAAAACAACTGCATGAGTAGCCACTTCAGCATAGCACACGTCATAGTGTGCATGGACATGAAAACTGACTGATCCTATGAAATATGCCACTGTAGGTATGAAGATATTGAAAGAACACAGTCAGCAGCCAACAGTCATGTGCTCCTGTCTCAGCTATTTCCCTTGAGCTAAAAATTAAGATTATGACTGTAAAAAAGTCCACCACAGTAAAAATGGAACTACATGGAGGCTGCATTCGATTACACTCTGAGTTTGGCGTCTCTACATCTTTCCTTGAATCCCACTAACAGAAAATCTGCCAGGTCCTCAGCATCTTCTGGAGCACAGAGTTCTCACTGCACTCCCTCGTAAAACAGAAGCCCCCATATCCCTTCATCTTCCAACATAGAAGTTCATTACAACAAATTACTAATGTTTCCTCTTTTTTCTGAACAGGCTGAAAAGTAAGGGAACCATCAGCCAGTTGGAAAAACACCAAAGGAAAAAAAAAAACAATGAAAAAGTGTGATAATTCATTCTCATGTCAAAGACTGTGAAGAGGAGAGAAAATGTGATAAATTAATCCATTCTAATAAGAAGAGATTGTAATAAGAATAGCGACTCATTCAATTAATCCACTCTTAATATAATCCTATAAGAATGATATGGACCTCCCTGGATACCATATCTCAAGATATGACAATCCTTTTTTTTTCTTAGCCAGCAGTTCCTGATTACAGAAAAGTAATTAGGCAAAACTGTCTAATAAAGTGGTATTTGAGAGATAATAAAAACATAACACAGAAAGGACCTATCTAAAAATGTAGCAGATTAGTTTATAGGACCTTCTTAAAGAGCCAGGTCCTGGGTAAGGTAAGCAAACTGACTCACAGCTTGATTCAAATTCTGACTGAGACAAGATTTGTTTTTTACATCCACTGAAAATAGTCTGGTTAAGAAAAAAAGTGTATTCAGATTAGCTGGTTCCTCTATATACAAAAAGAATTTTAAAAAATTATGTAGGAAAGATATTAGAGGATATAGGAGAAACTGTTTTTCATGCTCATTATATATGACCCAGGGCCAATGACTTAGAGTCGTAAGACTTTTCCACAGACTTTTATTATCAGTTAGTTTACCACTGAGTAATGTGTTAAGAATAAAATGCCTGGATCACTGAAAAATGGTAAAATGCAATGGTCTAGCTGGTTAGCTGCACCAGAAGTCTTCAAGATCTGGCCATACACTAGCAAGCTTTACTATGCCTGCACCAGTCGTTCCTGCACACCATGCCCATGGTTCACCTGTCCTATATCCATCAAGTCATTCGAAATAATTAAGAAAAAAAATCTTATTCTCTGCTCCTTGATGCATAGACACTCCATAGTAAAATGCAATGGTCTAGCTGGTTAGCTGCACCAGAAGTCTTCAAGATCTGGCCATACACTAGCAAGCTTTACTATGCCTGCACCAGTCGTTCCTGCACACCATGCCCATGGTTCACCTGTCCTATATCCATCAAGTCATTCGAAATAATTAAGAAAAAAAATCTTATTCTCTGCTCCTTGATGCATAGACACTCCATAACAGGTATCTTCAAACCTACAGAACAATCTCCTTCCTGCCAATTTAAAAAAAAAAAAAACCACAACAGACTGTAATGGGATCCTGATATATCCTCCTCAAGAGCAAACCAAACCTTATCAGCCCATTAGACATAATGCAAAACTGTTAGATTCTGCCTTTTTTCCACTGTCTACTGCTTTGGCTCAATACACTTTACACTGTATCACAGTTTACATTCTGGTTAATTATTACTTGGTTATTTTTTTGTTTGAAGTTTGATGATACATGATAAGCACGATCTTTTGGAATCCTCTTTATCTGCATGGTTTCCACTATGCAATGGTTACTGATGAGGGCTGGCATCTAATCTGCCTTTCCTTTTTTTGTTAATTCACATATTAAAATAGACAGTAGACCTGTGTTGGATCTACTCAAGTTCCTCCAGACGTGTTTCTGTCACTTCATATAATGGATACAATGTAAGTTAAAATTCTCATTAAAACTTCAGTCGTCTTAACTGCTTCTGTCTGCATCTATTTTATAACTAGTTCTCCCTAGTCACATGCTCCATAACACCTTCTTAGTGCTAATTTGACCTTTGAAAAATCACCAAACCTGAAGCACTCACTAGTGCACATAATGATTAATATTGGGAAGACAATCTTTTATATCATAAAAACTTGCTACATATAAATTGCTGTCATATAATTTAATATATATTTATACAGTGCTGTTTAATATACGCATTTGTGTTACAAGGGCATTTCTTCTTCTTTCAGTACTAGAAAAAATTATTTTTTCCATTTTCAGAGGCACTGAAAGAAAAATAATATTTTGGTGATGGTTTTGGGTTTCCTAAAAACATATTTCCTTCTGATTTTAGGATTTTTCACAGCATAGAGATTGCCCTGTGGAACATGGCTAACCACCTGCTTTCAACACCAACTGGCATTGCTACATTTATTGTCTTAGATCTTTCAGTAGCATTTAACATCAGTTGACATTGTTCATCATGGGATTCTCCCGGAGCATCTGGAATCTTGTGTTGGCCTAAAAATCATTACTCTACACTGCCCAAAGCAGTCAGTTTTAATCTTTTTAATTTATATGTCTTCAGTGCAATGGGCTTTGCTGCTAGGCTCATTTTTTGTCCCCAGGCTCCTGAAGTCTGCATACTGCTCTTGGCTATAGTGTTTAAGTAGCAGGGCATTTGCTACAGCAATTAAACAAATGGCAGCATTCTAAAAGTGTTCACTAAATGATAAAAAATAAAATTTTAAAATAAATGTACAATTTATATTCTGCAGCATATGAAGTCATAGATGGCCATTCTTGGAGATATCAGAATAATTTCTTTGTAGTGAGTCATTCAGTGAATATAATATACTTTATTATTATTTTCTATCTATTCAGAGTTTAATCATTTTTATTCATTGTATTTCTATAATAACTATCAAAATAATGGTGTTTAGAAATGGAGCTGAACTATGTTCTTTGTTCAGTAACTATAATGTATAATTTGTCCATACATCTCAGGATACTGAATTACTGGTATTTTTAAAAAATAATTAAGAATTATTTTGTGAAGAACAGAAAATGGTAAACATCAGATACTCTTCTTTGCACATACATAATTTATGCAACTATAAACACTAGTATTATTATGAATGACTGCTTACCAAACACTCCAGACAACAAAGCCACTGCTTCTTTAAACAATTAACTGGGCATTAATTTGGCCAAATCAGCTAGCTTTGATTCCTTTTTGTCATTGTCACTAAATTCTGCTTTGGAGATTTAAGTTTTGTAACTCTGAACTGGGTTTCCAATCATACCTTTCAGTAGTATTACAGACACAAGATGTTGCTGCAGGAATGGATGAGAATTTGGATTGGTAGCTTTTCATAATGTGTATCTGTTTAACAGACACATTGTTTGAGAGTTACATTGAGAGTGGGGAAGCAGCGAGAAAGAACAAGGTACTGGGATGGGATGAAGGGAAGAGAGGTAAATAGATTTTCAAGCAGAAAGACTGGAAGACAGGATGTCATATGGCAAAAAGGTTTGGTCAGACTATCAGACTAAACTAGCACTGCAGAGAAGAGAATCAGTGTTGCCAGTGAGACATCAGGGTGGTTTCAGTGTCCAGAACTGGATTATCTGTATTTCCCAGTTCCTTTTTCTAGACAGTTAAAGTCTTCTTTCCATCCCCAGCTGATCTCAGTCTGCCTTTTTTTTTTTTTGACAGACGCTGCGATAGACAAGAAGTATGAAAATTCAGAATTTCTAACCACATAGCTATATTTTGTGCGTGTGGTGGAAAAGCTGACATCTCTAGAAACTTAAAGGTCTTGAACCAAAAATAACAAGCCAGTGATCTGTAAAAGCCATGGTTCTGATTTGATGTAAAAATGCCTGAACACAGGATATGGGAGCACTGAACCATTCCAATTCCAGAAAAACAACTTTTTAATACACTGTTTTGCTGGGATATTACAGTCTACCTCTAGTACTCTGTGCTGTGTTCTTGACTTTTTTCGCTGATGTGAAAATGGAAAAATTATGGTAGGTATGAATAAGTTCCAGCATCTAGTCTCTGGGCATAAAGTATCTATAGATCTCTTTATTCAGGTTCTTTTCATAAAAAACTGATCAATCAGGCTTAAGAATAGCAGCCCTTGGAGTTTATTCTCTGTTGAGCATCTTCATTACAGTGGCAAGAAATGCTGCTGAACTGAATCGACTCTGTCCATGCAAAGCTCAGTTTTTGCTCTTGATTGCATAATGGATTGATTATTATAACTCTCTGCTTGCTGTTCTTCCTGCCTTTCTGCTGAACAGAAACCAGGTAATTCCAAATGCTACAGCAAAAATGCTGACATGCAAAAAGCATCCCAGTGTATTAGCCCTCCTCTTAATAACTTGCATTGGCTTCTACCCAAGGGTCTGATTAATGTTATACAACACCATCATCCACCACAAAAACATCTATGGCTCTGAATCTGGTAGCAAATTAAACTTTTTTTTTTAATGTTTCTTGCCAAGCCAAGAGATTTGATGATGTAATTCACCACTCCTGATTATTCTGTAATTCCAACCGATTGTTGATTACTCTATTTCTGAAGTTACCTACGGCAAGGGCTTTTTACCAATATATTACTCACCTTTGCAACCCAGCTCCTTCTGACATCAGGAAGATGGATGCAATAAGCAACTTCAAGGCTAAGTTTAATTCATTCTGCCTGAAACAGTTTTTAATTAGATATCATTTGAGATTTTTTTTTTTTTAATTACTTCTTGGCGCTTCTGGTCACTGAACTCTGTAACATGCCCTAGTATGATAATGAGAAGTATGCCTTGGAAGATGAAATGCTAAAATACTAAGCACAAAATCCACTCAATATTATTCTTAGAGTCAGAAGAATTCTATCATTTGCCTTTTGCAAATTATTTTAATAAAGTTTCTAAAAGCACTGTGAGGGGAAAAAAAAATAGCATGACCTCTCCGAATCCAGAGATAGTCTTTTTACAGTGTTTTTTCAGGGGGAGAAGACCCTAGAGTGGTATTCAGATGGCACGGTAAAATCTTTTACTTTATGCAGAAGAAGCTGAAGTCAAAAGATAGAATCAGTGGAGAGGAAACTAACTATGAAAATAAAAAAGACGTACAAAAACAGCCTCCCTCCCTCTCCCCCCCAAAAAAAGAAAAGTTGTAAAGAAGTCCTTTCTGCCTATTTCACTAAACTTTGTGCATTCCAGAAACACAGCTCATACAGTTCTCTCTTGTCTAGGACCATCTCTGTACAATTTCTGTACAATTTTTTCTTGCAATTAGGTTTGTGGAAATTATAGTACCATACAATGAAGTTAGAGGACAAGAAGTTTGGGGTTTTTTAATAACTACTAGGCCAAACTTGTCATTTTTGGTACTGAGTCTACAGACAAAATCTATTTTTGATCACAAGCACATTACCTTCACTAGCAATGTTGCGTAACTGAAACCAGAGATTCCATAACAGAAGTAAGACCGACATATTGTATAGCTACTGTCATTAAGACTTCATTCTAGTAGCTCATTAGAACCACAGAAGCTAAAGAGAAGTGCAGAAAGGTAACGTAGTGATAGACTGCCTTTGCTTTCAGCAGTCTCTCTTATACAAAAGAAGCTGTCCTTCTCAGGAAAGGTGAATCTCAAAAACAAACAGGTAATAAAAGCAACCAGTTTCATCCAAACAACCAGAAGAAAAATCATACTTTATGCAAGAAACGTGTGTCATCAGTACAATCCTACTGGTAAAACACTCACAGACCTCTTTAATGAGCTTCTCACACTGCTGTCATAGGCACCCAGAGCTCTCTATGATAAAATATTAACTCTCTATTATACTCCAGTTCATGTGATATATATGCTCATATATTATTTTGGTGCAGATGCTCTGAAAGCAATGAGAGAAAAGTATATTTGCACAGAAATTATCTAGAACAGGAAGAACGACTACAGCATGAAATAGGTCTTCTCCGTCTCTGAATTCTATGACTCCGATATAAAATCTTTCCTACAGCGTTGCTCATCTCTGTTCACACCATTATGTATAGGAATAAACAGATATTCAGTGAAAACCAGAGAATGGAAAGAGATGCTGTTGTGGTCACTTATAGAAAAGAGGAAAGCAGTGCTTTCCTGGAAATGTTTGTTTCAACCCCGTTACTATATCCTTTAGTGTTATCCTTACATATAATTTTTATGAGCACACTGTATGTCATTGACACTAGCTGGAATATAATCAAGAGTGTGAAAGTCACTTGTGTAATGCATACCACAATGATGGGGCATATGGTCACCCTGTAAACTCTCATATTTCAGATACAAATATTCTGTCTCCAAGAATGATTGGAAAGCTATGATCAGGGCATCAAGAGGTTAAATGCTTTGGCCAAGACCAGACAAATTTTGTGCCAGAAAAGAGATTAGAGAAAAAAAAAAATCATTTTAATGTAAAGACACTGAGAAAGGCAAATCAATCTTCCTTGTGGAATAAGCATTACACACACAAAAGGAGTACTTGGTCTGTAACATTTCTCATTCAATACCAGAAAAGAAGTTGTTTTAATAAGTGCAGAGAAAGCATTTTCAGTGGGAATTTATATAAGGTTATCTTTCTATTGACCTGAATGGCATTGGATCAGACCTTTAGTTGACATTGCCATCCTCTGGTTCATTCTCAAAAGTCTTCTATAGCTGGGTAAATCACTTAGTCCTCTAAGTCACTGTCGTGGTTTAACCCCAGCCGGCAACTAAGCGCCACGCAGCTGCTCGCTCAATCACCCCTGGTGGGATGGGGGAGGGAATCAGAAGAGTAAAAGTAAAACTCGTGGTGGGTTGAGATAAAGACAGTTTAATAAGTAAAGCAAAAGCCACGCACACAAGTAAAGCAAAACAAGGAATTCATTCACTACTTCCCATCAGCAGGCAGGTGTTCAGCCATCTCCAGGAAAACAGGGCTCCGTCATGCGTAATGATTACTTGGGAAGACAAACGCCATCACTCCAAACGTCCCCCCACTTCCTCCTTCTTCTCCCAGCTTTATATGCTGAGCATGACGTCACGTGGTATGGAATATCCCTTTGGTCAGTTGGGGTCAGCTGTCCCAGCTGTGTCCCCTCCCAACTTCTTGTGCACCCCCAGCCTACTCGCTGGTGGGATGGTGTGAGAAGCAGAAAAGGCCTTGACTCTGTGTAAGCACTGCTCAGCAGTAACAAAAATATCCCTGTGTTATCAACACTGTTTCCAGCACAAATCCAAAACATAGCCCCATGCTAGCTACTATGAAGAAAATGAACCCTATCCCAGCCAAAACCAGCTCAGTCACTCATCCCAGTTTCCTTGCCAGTCACATAAGATGATAACTGAAACCTTGGGATGCTATTTGTTAGTAAAAACACAGGAGAAATGCAGAGTTACTTTAACGGATAAAGAACAAATTGCCATATTTGTGTAAAAACTAGTATAGATATTTCTAATTAAACGTGTCATCAGAAGAAGCAGCTGCTAATTATGGTAGCAACAGCAGTTTAATTGACATGGGAGCTTAATATCTTTGTTTGATTTCATACTACTGACAAATAACAAATTGAAAAAAATGAAAGAACCAACATCAGGCATTTGGTTGGAATTGATTAACATTTAGATATGATCAATCCAAGACATGAAGCATCATTAATCCAGGTAGTGACCCCTAGTTATGTTGCTCAATTGCTCACAGATCCACAAACCTTGCAGCTGAATTAATAGCATTAGTTTTATCCTTTCCAACACTGGCTAACTACAACAACTGTACATTGTTAACAGTGGCATAAGTAAAACCAGTGACACAAACATCTTGACACAATGCAAAAACATTTATGCTCACTTTATATGACAGAGTAAGCCAATGCTTTGGTCTTCTGCAGATCAGCTGCATAAGTCTCCCTCATTTAAGAAATCAACTGTCAAGGAACAATTTCAGTTAAGACATTTTCACACGAACTCAATTATATAGTTAGGTTTCTGGCAAATTTAAAAGCAAAGTCCTACATTTCTTTCCACTGTTCTCAAAGCAAATAATCCATTAATCTTTTACCATATGGCTTGCTAAAGATGGATTACTCACAATCTTTCTGATGAAAGTCATGATATTTGGAAATTCACAGTTGAAGCATTTTGTTTACTTAGAAGGCAGTATCCTCAAAGACTCTAGTATTCCAAGAAGGCATTACTTTTGACTATATAACACTGAGGCACAGTATTAGTCACATTTTTCTACAAACTTCCAGTTGCAGACATCTAGGTCATGATAGAAAACTTAAGCAAAAACCAACCACCACTGCAGCAAGAATGCACAAGCCATGCAAGTCTGTCCTGGCTGGAGAATCCTAAGAGCTCTCCCCATTAAACTACACTTTCTAAGATGACACTGAGAAAGTATTGAAGCATTTAAAATGCAGACTGATCAGTCACTGATAAAGATGTAAGGAAGGTAGACCTTTTATAAGAAGTTAAAAGGAAACCAAAACCAAGCATCTAAAAGGCTTTGGTAACCTGGCCTCACCAAAACGCTCTCAGGTTTTGCCATTGAATTCAGGGCAAGCCAGAAATTGAAAAAAAAAGTGTGTGTGTGTTCATACTAATATTAAGGCTGTTCTTTAAAAAGCTTATCTAGACACAGATATCTGGATACAGAAGACTTTGGTCAGTCCTTTTGCTGCATGAGCATATTTCTGTAATTACAACATTTCTATTACAGCACTGGGCCATCCGGAGTTTAACTTAAGCTGTCTGAGGAGTCTGCAGCCAAAAAAACTACTCAGTGAAGAGGCACTAGTAGAAAATTTGGAAAGACACAAATTCCATTCTCTCATTTACCGAAAGGTTTCTGTCTGCTTGGGGAATAAATTCATTTGGGCCCAGATGCCTTGTGGGCCAGTACTGCTACAGAAAGTTGTTAAGCATCTTGTTCTAAGTCTGGATTCCGTATACCTAAAAGGCAGATAAAAAGACTTTCGTACTTCACCCAGATATCAGAAAAATGTTCACAATGTATTTGGTCACTCTGGTGATGGTCACATAAGTGTCACGAGCTTGCGGAGTACTAAGAAGTGTTATGGGAAGAGCTGGTTGAAACCCTTCTAATCTTGGTGAAAAAAAAGTGGTAAATAAATTCTTCTCTCTACATAACTCATTTTCCTTTCTAGTAAAAACTGTCAGGCTCTGAAAGCATAAAATCTGGGAAGTTGTCTCTGACAATGTCTGTCATTCTTGATAGTTTGGGAAATAAAAAGAAGGTTTAATCAGGTCATCTTCAAATGTCTTGAAATTATATCCTAGCTCCACTGAAGCCAGTCACCCTAAGAGCATTAAGATACTTCAGAATCCCAAATTAATTTGATGCAACGGCCACTCAGCTCCTGTCCTAGTACTTTCCATTTACTAGGCACAACAAACTAATGATAATTCAGATAGGGCAGAGTTAAGGAACAATACATAATGTGCTTTTAGAGAAATTATTTTATCGCCTACAGCATCACTAGACTCAGACTTCTGAGTAGAAACAAAAAGTCACACCTTATATTTACAGGAAACACGAGATGTCCTATACAATGTGTATGTGATTCCCACTTTGTAAAGACAGTATTGTGATTTCATTTAACCTTAGAAACTAACTACTGCTGCTATGAAATTTGCACTCCTTTACAGTCTGTAGAAAAGATATTATTTTACAGCTACTTGGTACTTTCCTTTTTATCCCTCAGTAGTCAAAAATCTTATATTCTTGTACAGCTCATCTTCAGGATACAAGTAACTCCCCCAAAGTATCTGTCATTAAGGGCTACAAAGCATGAACAATTGGATGCAGATTACCTTGTCTATCCATGACACTTACGCATCCCCATTACCATGGTGCCTGAGCACTTCACAATCTTAAATGCACTTATTCTCATAAAACAAGAGAAGCGCTACCATCAGCATTTTCTAGAAAGAGAACAGCAGCACAGAAAGTCTATGGGACTTTCCATGAAGTCAGTGACAGAGGCTAGCACTCAGACTAGTGGATTCACCTCTCCGTTGTTTTGCCCCAAGCGAAGTATTCAGATAGAAACAGTCTATATATAAAGTTCTCTGACATACTAATCTGTGTATGTGCATGTGTAATGCAGAGCGCCTAGCGAAATTGTGCCCTGACCTAGTTAGGGGCTCCAGATGCTTCTGTAGGCTAAATAATTATGATAGCAATTATGTTAATTTAGAATAAAGTTACTGAAGCCAATCAAGTTATTCCAGCATTACATCAATCTGAGATGAGAACTGAGCACTGAGTGACACATCCACTAATGTTATTGGACCTTTTTAGTGTTCATAGCCCACATGATGCATTCAATTGCCTCCTTAAATCTGAAGTGTGTCCAGAGTAACGGGAAAGTGCTGTCCAAGCAGAAAGCCTCTCTTGTTCAATAAACTCTGTCCTCTGAAGTACTAGTATTACTAGAGGAGAAAAGCTTCTTTAAGCTTTCTTCTGTTATCTCAAATGTTCTAGAACTGTGTAAAATTGTTTAGAGGTTACAGCGGCATTTCTGCTTTTACAGCTCATTTAACTATGCAATTAGACATTACAATAGATATGGAAGATTTAAAATTAGATATGCTTATCTTCAGTGCATGGGTCAGTACTTTTAACTTTAAAACAAATTAACATTTTGCTTCTCATCCCCCTCCCCTCTCTACCACAAAATGAGGGTGTTTATCTTAACTCAGCAATTCTCATGACTTCCATCAGATGGTAGGAGGCAAAGGGATACGTTTTTTAGTTTTAAAAAGAAAGCGTTGCTGTAAAGCAATTGCAAGATAGCCAGACCAATAATGTATTTTGTAAGTGTGGAGAGAAACATGTATGAATACAAAATTTCCATGATAGGAGGGTGAACAGCCTGTCCAATGACTGGTAATTCAGTGCTGGAAATTACATCACCCTGAACAGATATACAACATTATATTTCTATTTAAAATGGAGAAACTGAACGTCAGCGCAGTGGGGGACAAAGTAGCAGAGGAATATTGCATCTTTAATAGGATTTTGAATTCAAATATGCTGAGCAAAACTGCTTAAAATTGTATCTGAATAATAAACAGATAACATTTTCATTTAAAAAACAAACCAGTTGCTGGATCAACACGTAGCTATAAAATCCGTTCTTTTATGAAGAGGATGAGAAAATATACCCTGGAAATAGAAATGAGAAGTGAAATCTCAACCATGTGGCCTTCTTCAGGCTATGGAAGGAAAAATATAACAAGGTTAACTTTGTTCTTTTTTGTCTGCAGCCCAAAGAAAGTCTCAAAGCCACGATGCCGCTTCTCATCACAGTTTCTATTTCTAGCATAGAAAAGGGAGGTTTGGGGGTGGAGAGGGGAGAAATTTAAGCTTTTTTTTTCTTTTCCCCGTTTTCTTTCACTCTCAGAATAGCATTACTTGTATTTAACGTTCTACATAATCTTGGAGTATTTTATGTGAGAAATTATGCACGTTAGTAAATGAGAACAGTGTTACAGGCTACAGAATGTCCACATTTCTGGGAGATTAAGAAGTCTACTGAATACAGAAAGAGTACTTCCAGTGACCAATACCAGGTATGACTGAAACAGAATGGAATAGATCTTTCATTCATTTGAGGCTTTGTCTAAGACACATCAAAATCAATAGAAATTGACATTGTATTTCAATGGGTGTAAGGTCAGTTATTTATCCTTTATTCTCAGCAGTTTCCAATGATGTGTATGTCAATAATGAACATTGATCCTCATTGCTATTGAGGCACCATTGGAAGCAGATAACCTTTTCTACACAGAAAACAAAAAACAATCCCCTAAAGTATCCCTGGTTGTAAAACAATACAGAAAGTATAGTTTTAGGAGTCAGAACATTTGTGGAATTAGGCACAAATTTTCAAACAGCAGCAATGTTTTTTGGATATCCAGCTAAAGAAAGTAAGGCTGAATTCCCAGCCTCACCAAGGCCTCATTCGGTATCACTTGCAGAGCTGAGTGTCCAGTATCACCGGGACGACGCCTATCAAACTCAAAACCTGGCACTTTTGTTGGAAGTGTTGCAATAGTTCATGGCTTCTCTCTCAGAGCCTGCTAATTGAGACAACCAGCAGCTGTGCAACGAAATACAGACGAGATATGTAAACTGCTTTTTGTCAGACAGGGATCCACCAACTAAGGTGGAACATCCCCCCTCAGGGATGGTGACCCGTATCACCAATGGGAGAAAAAAAAATAGTCAACCACTAATTCATTAAATGAAATGACCATCTGAAGTCCTGAAACAAATCCCTCAATGTCACTATTGGGTTTCGACAACAGTACAGGAACCAACACAAAGGATTTTACTGTAGGATCAGGTTTTTAACGTCTTTTTTTTTATCTCAGGAAAATCACTGACAGATTTTCAGGTATTGCTCCACTCCACCAGGCTTTATTCTCAGGAATTTAGTTATTTTCACAACCATACTTAACTCCTGAATTAATTTTGTCATTATTTGATTAGAAGTAGTAGAAATTGTTTTCCCTTAATCAGATCTTATTTGAGCTATGGCTAGCAAAGTGATATGAACTGAAAAAATGGGAGATGCAGAGAAAACTCAGGTTTTCCTCATCACTTCCCTTTCCAAGCAAAATCCCCATAATTTTTTAAAATTATTTTTTAATGAAATACTTCAAATCTGCACACATTTGACTGTAACTTCATACCATAGGCTGGTAAATATGTTTGGAAGAAAAACTTAGTGAACATGCTGAAGGAAAACACATTTTCATGAGCACATTAAGTTTTGTCCCACAGGGTTACAGAGGTGCTGAACACAGAGAGCATTTTCATTTAAAGGACTGGTAAAGCTCTTGGTGTTCTTGCTATCAGCGCTCACCTAGTTTAGCTAAGTTATTGAATTAAAATTTAATGAAGGACCAAGTTTGAAATTCTGCCCCACTGCACAAAGCCTATAAATACCCTACAACAATACTGCATCGTCATGATAAATTATACATGTAATGGTGCTGAAAGTTATGTAAATTCAAAAAAACTTTAATAAAGCTGTACTCTAACTGACATTGTGTACAGTTACAGACACAACTTTATCAACTGATTCTGAGCTGCAATAAAAGAGAAATATATATTCTCTTCTCTTGTTTATTCCCTGGAAGAATAAACTGAAAATCATCAAATTATCTTCCCTTCACAACTGTCTGAATATTAATTGCAAGCTTGAAGGGCAACAAAACACATACAGCATCGCCAGGACTAGTAATTAATCTGAAAGTTTCAGACTATGACATATTGTGTACACAGTGCTGAAGTGATAACCCAGAGAATGTATTCCTCCTTTGCTGCTGATGGTCTATGATCATTCTTGTAGATACATTCAGAATTTAGATTTTTCAGACTACAGACAGAATAAAATGCAGACCTTTAGAAATTAAAAGTCACTATGGAAAGGAAAATTCTACACTATTTGTAAGTAATTTTGGTGCTTAAGTATTGATAAGGAATATTCCTATCTTTTTTTATAAAATTAAAAATTGTGTTTCAACCTATTATAAAATAAAATTGTGGTTAAACAACCATGCCAGCCAGTCAGTTCTTCAGTGGTTTCACTATTATCCATTACAACTGATTCCAACATAAATGAAATTTGGCAATGCAGAAAACTCACAGAATACTGACAAGCAAACTCTCCCACTTTGAGGAAAATTTCTGCACTTGATATTGTTGCATTTACTGCAGCACCTGCCAGTAAGGGTCATTTTTCCTTACTCTGATTACTTGCAAAAGGTTTAGTCCTTTACAAGCACACTGTAAAGGACTAAAGGAGTCTGCTGACATTACTCTCTAAGGAAAGCACTTCCCAAAGGGCTAGCAAGAGATGATGAGATACTAAATATTCCAGTTTTCTCCAGTCTTTCTAATCTCTTTGGAGAAGAAAGCCTATTCCTGTATAACTGGAAACTTGCTTCCCTCCCAAAGCTCAAACTCGTGTGTAAATGATACAGATACCTCAAAGCTTGCAGGGAGTCTGCAACAATAACACTTAGGCATCAGCTGCACTGTGCATGGTGTTGAAGAGTAGATCATTTTACTCATTAGAAAAGATGTAAAAAGAAAGATGAGGACACAGCATGAATATACAATCCATCTCAGCAACTTCTCATTTTGGTATGCCTCTAACAGGTACTAGAGGACTTGATTCTTGATCGATATCTTTTTCTGAAGAACAGTTCAATTTTCAAAAACTGGAAATATGCCATATAATCGGGTTGATGGCTATACGCACACTAAATTTGAGTATGTCCATATTTGTTTCACTTGCTCTACCCAGTCTGGCTAAATGCAAGACACTTTTAGTCTGGAAGCAACAGACATATTAGTGAAACACTCAGAGAACATAAATACATCTTATATGCAAGGTGCACTTTGCCTTTTCATAATTTTCTAAAAATCAATGGCAAGCACAGATTTAATTATCAGCAGAAGATATTAGCTTTGTCAGAGCACAATATTATCCCACCTATAATTCTTAGGGTGTATGACATAACACATTCAGGGTTCATTTGGGCACCTTGCATGCCGCTGTATTGTGGTCATGGGTACCCAGAGTGAGACTGCTGACTGAAAAACGTAGCATTCTGGGTGTGTTAAGCATTCAAAACGTAGACTTTTGAGTTCCAGGTTATCTGGGGTAGAGTGAATTTTGGATTTGCCGTCTTATAAAGTCTAATATCACCACATGTTCTTCAACATAATAATCATTAAACAAGGAAAAAATAGATAAAAGACATGACACAAAAGCATCATCAGATCATTTCATCAAACCAATCAGAGATCAGTGATAAGAAGATACAGAACTCAGATTTGAAAGCATCACAGTTCACTTATATTTAGGCAGTGACTTAATTCATCTTACTATAAAGCCAGAGAAAAACAGACTGAATTCAGAACAGAACATACCCTAGGAAAAGGAATATTCAGATACACATTTTTGTGGTGGACTCATTTGTCCTTCTAGAGGAAAACAGTAAAAGTGGCCACACATCACAGAAGTTCTTAAATAAATGACAGTAAAACTCTTATTGACACCATTACACACAAACTCCACTTTCAGCAGGATATTCTTTAATGTGATGTGCCAAAGACTCTCTTTACTAAAAACTTCTAAGGACACCTCCCTTCTTGCTGGGTAATGGTATGGAGAAGCAATTATTCCCTTATTCTCTATGGTGACCAGCTGGGAGTTCCAGGTTAACACCTGCAGTTGCCCTTTCTTTGTCCCTCCCAAGGAAGCAATTATTCCCTTATTCTCTATGGTGACCAGCTGGGAGTTCCAGGTTAACACCTGCAGTTGCCCTTTCTTTGTCCCCTCCCATGGGAAAATAAACAAAAAAAGCCACTAAATCTTTTCATCTTTATCTTGTAGCTTCTTAAGGAAAGCTAGTTTCACCTGACCCTCCCAAGACCTGGAGTTAGGGTGGAGCATTTCAGCATTCCAGGGCTGCTAAAGCAGAAATTCAAAGGGCATTCCTCCCACCTCTTCAAACCTAGCCACCAGCAACTCAGTAACCTCTGGCCTGAGACGCTTTATATAAAAGTACCAACAAAGCAGTATGACACCTCAGTACTATAACACCTCAGGTGATTGTTTCTAAGCTTTAAGATCAGACGTGCAAAGAAACTTTTGCTAACCAAGTGTCAAAAGTAATCAGAGTAAGAACTATGTTGTTTGTAGTCCTAAATGATAAATGCTTGTCCATAAATGCTCAGCACCTGATACAAATTCTCAGATGGCCAACAATACCTTAACCTCTACACCAAGCCAAATAAAGCTCTTTCCCTACAGTTATATGTATGTTCATTCCTGGAGAGCCTGGGTGTCAAACACAGTATTTCTGGTGGGTAGAAATATTCTCATTTCCTCTGCAGACACTGTTTTAGTTTGTTTATAAACAAATCTCTCTTTCTCTCTCTGACATGTGCATATCCGTGTGCACCTATTGTGACCATGAAAGCATCTTATAAAAGTGGAACTAAAAAAAGAGGAATTTCAAATACTTTAAAGGTATGGATAGTTGAGCAGTGCCAAAACAAGGTGAAAAATGGGAGTTAATCCCCCTTTCAAATATAGAAGTAGTACAATTCAGATCTCTAACGCTATGTAGAGACAGCTCTTAGCACTTGTTTTGCAAGGGTAAGGTTTTTCCTCTGTCAGCTTTTGACTCTAGTCTTTCATTTTCTTTACTTTCTCACAAGTGCCTCAGAACAAAATATTTTATTTCACGGTGAATGGAACCTTTTGTGTCAAACTAAATGAAATGTTTCAGTCTTTCATTTCAGCAAGAAATATTCCATTCATTACTATTTGAATAATTCTCTCTCTTTCTATTTCCCTTCCCCTCCCTTTAATTTTATACTCTGATTTGGCAAGGAAACATCTGACATGACTGCACAGGGTGTCAGACATTCCTCTCTCTTGTTGACTAATTTCTATCAAATTTGACAGAGTTCAAAGCTACTATGTGAGTTTTGTGAAAATCGGTGTCTCACGAGATGGCAGAGACCATATTAGTACTCTCACCAAAGAAAAGGCAGAGGGAACTTAGTATTTGACAGCCACTGCTGGGCTGGTCAACACATATTTACTATCTGGTCAATTTGCACGTGTTCTGCTGTAGACCAGCCACAGCACATACACTGTCTCTCACCCAGTGAGTAAACCAGAAAGCAGGTTGAGATTCAGGGGGACTGACAACAGTATGAGGATGGTCCTCAGGAGCACAGAAGAGATCTAGAACTATCTCAATGCTGAGTTTGACGTTCTTGCAGTGGGATGGAAGAGTGTCATAGGAGACGTAAGACATAAACCCATCGTTAACCATGCCTCTGTTGCTCTTTTGCCTGTAGAACTACTTGTTTTAGATTGGCTGCCAAAACAAAATCGACTGTTTACACAACTTTCAAATTGCACCCACCTCAAATTTTGAAAAATGAACAGTTATCAACTGGGAAATTTGGGGACTTTCGCTTCACAATAATGTCACCAGTAAGACAGACAAGAACCCCTGTAGTTATTTTCTCTGCAGAAGCAGTGAAAATCATTTGTTGTCCCAGAAGTCTCAGGCACAGTGTTCCCTCATACATACAAATGAGCTTCCAGATCAGTCCAGCCCTCCTTCCCATGAAACCCTACTGCACTGATGAAGGCATTGGCTTGCATTCACTAAAATTTCCATCTCTTTATTTGCCCTTAATAAAAAATTGAGGCTGGCTGTGATTAAGGAGGCCACCAGCTGCCAAGTGTGAAATATCTGCCTTGCGGGCCCATGACTAAGGTGAAGTTCATAGCTCATGTCACGCATTCAATTTTCTTGGATCCACCGGATCAGACATGTCAGTTTACTAAGGGCAGTTGTCTGTGTCTGCCTCTGTATTCAAATTCCTCCCACACCAGGGAGGAATTACACAGGAATGTAGGCTCCCTTTCTTGAAAATACTTTCAGACTATGTATAAACCAAGGTGTAATGAAGGTCCTTTGTTGATACGTTCTTGAACCTGCAGTTTTGCTGAAAAAAGAAATATATATATATACCTCCTTTCTTCTCTGATTCGCAACAGGAGCGAAAAAAAACCTGTATTCTTTCTCATGCAAATCTTACCAAAGTCATCCCAAACACCTGTGAACTGTAAAAAATATAGATTCTCATCTTACTTGTGAACATAATTGTGCTTAACTATCCTCACTCAGGCTAAGCAACACATCACATTACTGTATAGATAATCCTTGTAATATTTAGAGTGCTACTCAATGCAAATAAGGATGCAGACTTCACAACCTGAGTATCTTTTGGGGGCTAAAAGCCAAGAACAGAACAAGGTAAAAAAAATAAACAGTTTTCATGATTTTGGTATATATTCATGGATCCAACTGACTAATTGAATGTCTAGCATAAAAACACACTCATGATTGGAAATTGATTGTATTTTTTTTCAAAGAGATCTGGAGCTTTCGTGGGGTTTAACCTGTCATTTGCATAGGTTAATTTTAAATGGCAGTGCAAATGTAGCTTGAAAAGATAATTATAATATTTCACCTCCTTTCATCTCAGGTTATGTAAATGAGACTTTAATCTTTTTGCAGTTCATTATATATTAATAAGTAAAAAAAAAAGTCTTGATTGTATTTTTTTTCAAAGAGATCTGGAGCTTTCGTGGGGTTTAACCTGTCATTTGCATAGGTTAATTTTAAATGGCAGTGCAAATGTAGCTTGAAAAGATAATTATAATATTTCACCTCCTTTCATCTCAGGTTATGTAAATGAGACTTTAATCTTTTTGCAGTTCATTTTATATTAATAAGTAAAAAAAAAAGTCTTGATTTATGTTATGCTGTCAATCACTTGATAGCAGCAGCTGCAAATGAAAGCATGTGGGTACAAATCAGGCTAATTTCCAACTATTCTCTTATGTCTTTCTTTTTATCTATAGGGTTATGGCACATATTCCAGGTAAGGAACTGAACAGAGAGATAGTTTTGACAGGTATCTTGTTAGATGGATATGTCATTTCTATCAGTAGTAAATGAGTTCATCTCTCTGATAAGCAGACTATTTCTTAGACAGATGGTTCTTTATGTAGTATTTCATTGTCTAAGACTTCACAGTTCTGCTGAGGATCAACCACCTCACACACATATACTTACAGTTGCTAAAAGTCTTCTTTACCCCACTCTTTTTGGTTGCCCACAGTGAGAGTAAGGCCCAAATAATTTTGCTCTGGTTTCTCCTTTCCATTTTCATACAAGTTGTGGATCTTTTTGCACATATCAGAGCTTCTGCATATTGCAACATCCTTCACAGATTGTTCCAAGAGTAGTGCAACGCAGTTGGAATCAGGATGGGCCAAGGCACTAATGCTTTAGCTTTGCTTTCAACTGACGCTTTTATTCCAAGGATGTGAAACAGATGAAAATAGGTCCAGTTCCTAATCATCATCATCAGGTGACACTGTTTTTTACCTGTATGTAAACTTTGTTCTCCATTTCACAGCTGAAATAATAGTTTCTGGGCCTTGTGACCATCAACCTATCACAGCAAGAATCAATGTTGGGCAGTTAGAGATTTTCTTACTGTCATTTGATTTCTTTGTTCTACAAAAGATAGACAAGGCCTGTTTCCTTCATAAGAAATATTGCAGAAATTATTTCCTACTCTGGAAAAGGCCTTCTGTCTCTTTGGATCACTCCAGAACTCCCATTATAACTTCAAAGCAGATCCAGGCAGTGAAACACTTCTGTCTCACTAAGCCCTACGTTTACTCCTAGGAGAAGGTATACTTGGACAACATGATCTGGACAAGATGTTGCTCCATTCACACAGCTTCTCTGTGGCACAAAGAAAGACTGACAAGATCTAATTGTCTGAAGAAATGTAAGTGATTTAATGAGCAAAACCAAGACTTTTTTTTTTTTTAATATCCATAATCCTTTCTATAGGAATTTAATGTATAGAAGTACTTGTACATTGGTATTGTCAGCAGCCTAAGAATAATTTCTCATTTCACCATAAAACATCTCTTACCAGTTAAAAATCCCATTTTCAGGACTGTTGTCCCATAGTTGCAGTTTCATCAGGCCTTGATACACCTACCTGTCACCTGAGATGTTTTTAGTATGATTCTTAATGCATAAATGGCAATACTAGAGAGTTCAAATAATCTTCTGACTGCCTAAAAGTATTTGAATCCAGGCCATCTCCTTTTTTAAGATTTTCAAAAGTCTATTGTTCTCTAAAACTAGTTTTTCACATTAAAGTGTTCTCATGTTATTATCTCCATTGGCTCAAACCAAACCAAAGGCAACCAGAATTTTAATCCTTTTGATGTGTTGTAAAATAGCCCTTGATAATCATTGTCCAGTCCTTGAAAAGAAGATTTCTCATTGAAAGGAAATGATGGACTTTCTACAGCTACGTAAGATAACTAATACCTGAAAAAAGAGATCATCTAAGAGAAAAAACTATACAGACAGATTCTCAGTTGCTATAAATAAAAAATAACTTTTATCAGTAGAAAATTTGGCTTATGATTTATGTATGAACATTACCTAAGCCAGGCTTCATCCCTCTCTTACACCACTCAGTCTTTCTGCAGCTTTCAAAGTGTTTTCTATATCATTTTATAGATTTCAAGGAGAAAAGCAAGTAGAAATGCTGGAATGAGAAAGTCTTTTTCCAGTATCTGATCTGGATTGAAAGAAAAATCACCAAGCACATTTTTACGTTTGGAATCAGAAGTTTTTTGATTATCATCAGGTATTATAGTTGGCATATATCCAAACTACGTCTGTAGTTTGAAATTTGCTTATTACAGTGCCCTTCCAAAGTAAGCTATCTTAAAATTTTCACAATTCCTTTCTAAAGAAAGTAATTTAATAAAATGTAACATGATGTTGTGCTTCCTGACTGTGTGTGTGGAGGTTCCACCTAATTACTTTTCTTTCATTTTCTCCCACACATGTACAAATGCATGCACTCTTCCTCCCACGTTTTCATAAATGTGCAGTGTAGAATTACTGCACTGACAAGAAAATAGAAATAATTAAGTCCTCTGCTTTACCACTAGATCATCCAGGTCACATTCCTATGCTCCACTTTCAGTGTAATAAAGTATTATTAGACACTTTGACCCATTAAAATCAATAGGACTACTGCTGGACATAGTTGATATTACATTTGCAGAAAAGCGTTTTTCCCTAGTGAGAATATGGATCAGATTCTTTTATTCTCTTCTTCCCTCTCTTGTTTTCACTGCTACTTACATGAAAGCAATGACAATTTTGAAAAATTAAGTAGGGCTTTCCTTAGCTGCTACTCAAATAAGATTTTTTTTTTCTGAAGGCTAAATGATGTTTGTTCACTAGACTTTGTCTTTCAGCCATGCAAAACAACCTAGTTTGTATGAAACCTCTTCCAAGGCCTAAAATTCAGTGTAGTGAAAAAATCGCCTTTCACCTCTTACAAGGTGAAACAAAGTACAAAAAAATTAAAAGTTCAGCTGTGGTAATGACACTAAAATATTCAGGAATGTAAAAAGGAGAGAGAGAGCATGCTAGAACTTTACTCCATGGCTTGCAGTGAAAGTGTTTTACAGTAAAAGGTTGTTTTACTCTTGGGAATTAATCTGCTCTCTGTTTTTAAAGTGTTACATAGTCTACTCCAGAGCAGTAAAATAGTAATTCCAGTACTGAAAGCATTTTCGTTATTTGTTTGTTCTCCAAAGAACAAATTACCAGTTTTCACCTGGGAAAATCTTCCAGCTGAAAGGCTCAAATATTCAGTAGATCAGGTTTTGCAAAGCAATGTTCATTCTTAGTTTATCTTTTTTTTCAAGAAGAAATTTTTCTTGCTCAGAATTACATCAAAAGGCAATCCTGCAAAGTAAACAATCCTTTGTGTAACAGAGAATAAGAAAAAAAATAAAATAAAAATTTAAGCACCTCATTCATAGGAGCAGGGTCCCCTTTTTAAAATAAAAATCTATACCTTTTATGCTTATCACACAAGTTCTTTTCTTCAAGCCAATCAGACTGTAGTTGGTGTATTGAATAGGCACACAATAAGCAGCTGTCGCTTTACTGAACTAATATCCATTAAACAAAATGGTCATAAGTGCATCAATCTAATGTAATAGCAAGAATGTCATTGAAATAGAAAGTTGTCACAGGATCAATGTCCCCTGCCTTGAAAATAAACATTGTGGTTTCGACTCGGCACTTATCAAGCAGCAGGAGACCATTATCCTGTGATAACATCCTATTGTATTGACATTATCTGTTAACTAGAGGTACTCAGATAGCGAAAGATCAGCTTTGTTCACTTTGGATAAAATAAGCACTCATTTTACATCTGCTATACATAATTATTGGGCGTGTGCATTTCCCACAAACCTGAGTGACTTTAAAAATACAAAAGTGATTAAAAAATAGTTTACAACACATACTACTACTTACATGACCATTGAATGTTCTTAAATGAGCAAAAGGTAGTGAAGCCATCAGAATTGTAGCTACCTCCACAGCGCTTTCTACTGCTGTCAAACCCTTCCCTAGCTGCTATTCTGTCATTTGCTCATCACATTGTTGAGCTATGATTTTTCTTTGTCTAAACCCTCATCTGAACTACCTTTCTAATATCCATTCCGACTATCATGCAGTCTATGGGGTTTTTTGAATAAGGAGGGTGGGGTGGGGGGAGCGTTTTTGGTTTTGCTTTTGAAGTAAAAAGTTTTCCCAGATCTGTTCTAATTAAGCAAGTACATCAGGACCAGACAACATTTTGACTGATAAATGAAGGATTACTGATCCTAGGATGAAATCTTCCTGCCACTAAGACCTATGCGCATCTCCCTTAGAAGTCAGCAAATCATTGGAGAACTGCCAGACCTTTTACAAGCACCTGATGCATTTCCTAATTCCACTCCCCTTCACAATTTAGTTAGTAATTAACTTCATAGCTGAGGCTGTTATCTGGTATGCGTATTACTCATTCAAGGCATCATGTCATTCACAAACTAGGACCTTTGCCTCCCCTATCCATCATGCTCTCATTCAAGTGTCCGTAGATATTCACTGACAATCATTATGTGTTGCCTTATGAGGTCTTTATTTTCCCCTCCTTTTGTGTGATTTTACACTTAGAAAATAAAAGCTCTTAATCCCGCTCCCTGAAAGTATGGAAATTGCTTAAAATGTCATCTAGTCTTCAAGAAAAAGATCCACTTTTTTAGAGCCTAAGAAGCTTGCAAAGTTATTGTAAAAAATAGGGTAAGATTAGTTTGCACATTCCAAAGTGAAATGTTCTTAATTTATTGCAAAATTACCACATAGTTCTATCTTTGATTAAATTACAAATACAAAAGACCACATCTAATTACAGGCATATGATAAGCCTGTTGTCTAGGAGGAGTAACCACTACACAGTTTTTTCCTGTGGAGCTGAAGTAGCTGGTCTGCTACCTAATATGGTGTAGAGTATTGAAGTGGAACAGTTTTCCTTGTTGAAAGTTTAATGACAGCTGTATTCCTCTGCATGCATAATGTGTTTCCTACATTACTCATCAATATTCAGGCAAGAAACAGTTGCAGAAGTGGTGAATGAGGAGTGAATTAACTTAAAAAATGAAAATAAAACAAAAAAAAAAGAGGACATCTTATATAATGAAGAAAAAAATTTATGCAGCTGGCTAAGCATCCTTCTACTCTGCTATATGTGGGCAAGTTCTCTCATGACAGCCCACATCACAATGCCACATTGCCTTAAGTATTGCAGTTAAGCATGTTTGGCACAAGGATTCTGTCCTAGCTTTCTTAGCACTAGACAGATTGGAGCTTTCCTGTGAACTGGCTTACAACATACTGTGCAAGTTTTTGCCTTTCCTTCAAATCTCCGTGACTACTTGACACTTATTTGAGCTTTTCTTAAGCCTGCACACGCCTTTCTTCTGGCCTTTCGTACTACCTACTCCTGCTCTTCAAGTCCCATCTAAAACAAGCTATATCATGGTCACCTGAGGCTCCATGGAACTTTTTTCCTAGCATACTGATGTCCCATCAGCACTACCTAATCTCATGACAGAAAAGGTGTAGGCCTACCATCTGCATCTCACCATTTCAACTGGCTCCACACTTAGATGTCTCTTTCTTGCACTGTTTCAGCTAACGCTCCCCAAGTATCTTCACAGAGAGAGGGAAAACAATACAGGAACAAGAATAGTCCACAGTGCTGATGGGTGAATGGTAAGTATTCTGTCCCTTAGAGCCTCCACTGAACCAATGCTCTGTGGTCAAAACAGAAGTCAGAGGCAAATATGGTATCCTGTTCGTACTGAAATCTCCATGAAAAGAACAATTCAAATAGTATCTTGAATTTGGTCTTGGGTTTTTTTGGCTTTCCTTCCTGATCAGTCCTTACTATTGATCATAGCAATTTTTACACTCTCACCAAATAATATATATAGTGAGTAGATTCTACCTGAAGTTGAAACTTTATCATTGGAGGTTGATTACTGAATATATTCCAGTACATTTCTAATTATTCTTCAGGATGGACAAGCCAAAGTAATAGATTTTGTTTCACCAGAGAAGAAAACATGCTCTGTTACAAAGGCATAGGAAAGAGGGTGGGTGATGCTGGAATCAACCCACAGATGTAACAAATCTCATAACTCATGACTTACTCATTATTCTGCTATGTCCCAGTGTATTCACTCCCCTCAGCAAGGCACTAAAGAAACCAGCCTAATTGATACATAAAGCACAGTAGAACCATCCCAGCCATATGTGAGAAGAACATTTAGATGTTTGCCACTTCACAGAGTAACAGAGAGGCTAAAAATGGTAAGTTTCAACTGTTTCATACATTAGGATACCATAATGTTGTACAAGCTAATTTATGCATCCCTCCTGAGCCTTATTACCACAGACAGCAGAGAAGAACAAAAGGGTAGCTAAAATCTATTGCAATTACACATATGCAAGCAACTAGGGGCAAGTTCTGTTTGGCCTTTGTGAGAGCACACAGTAGGAGTTGCAAGTACAAGAAATACCTATACTCTCTGGCATATTTTTGCTCGGTATCTCAGAGCTCACAGCAAAATTCAGAGAATGAATGGTTACTAAGATACACTAATATATAAAATGAGGTAATGGCTGCATTTTTGTTGTACATGGGGTTGTTATTGATATTATTATTTTGTAAAGTTGGTAGAGAGCTATGCAAAAAAAAAAAAAAAATCAGAAATATCAATTAGGATTGTAAAGGAAGATTCCTGTGAAAATATTTTCATTTGGTTTTGGGTGGGAGAGTAAAGGAAAAATGGTTTGGAGTTACTAGGTTTCATGGTGCGTTCTAAAACTGCAAACAAAATTTTTAATCATGTAATGCTGCTTCCTTCCCAGAAGGAGTCACTTCTTGGAAAGTCCAGCTCTAAAATATTCGGTGGCTAAAAGGCTTGGCCATTCTTGCCTGGCTGCAAGTCTTTTATATATCCTCTTCAGACCAGGGATTTCAGCCAGATTTTCCCACAGGAGGTTAGTGCCTTTGCCGAACAGGCTGTTAGCTACTTTGAGGTAGATCTTTCAAACTCCTTCTTGGATCTGTTCTACTCTATAAAATTAAAAATTCATTTAACCACATCAAGAGGCAGCCTGAGTTTGTATGACAGTGATTAGAGCACTTTAAGATGCAAGAAGTTGATGTTAGAGTACTTGTTCAATGGAAGTTTGATTAGTTATTCAAAATGGAACAGCCCCAACAAGGGAAATGTATCCCTGGAAACAGCATGGCAGTAAAGGCACTGAGATGACTGAAGTTCAAGTCTGTAATTAGAATGAATTGAGAAAAATTCATGTAACATCATTGGAGTGAATGCCCTAATGTTTTGAGCGTTTCCTATTAGTGTGTACACATGTGGTTCTCACTGCTTTTTTGTGAGTAACTTTGAAAGGTCACACCTTAACATTAAAAAGGAAACAAAACAATTAAAGAAAATTCTACAGCTTCTAATCAAGCTCCATTAGTCACTAAAGTCCGCCCTAACTCCAGTGCATACCTTTCAATATTACACTGCTAACAGAATGCATACAGCAAAATTCTCCATTCTGTTCCAGCAAGTTTATCATATGTTTTCAGTGGTTCTGCAACAATTCTGTTCAGTAATCAATCATGATTACTAGCTATATACAGTACACACAGCAGAAGAGATTAATTTGGGACAGCCTGGGGTAGCATGCTAATTAGTGATATGCTGAAACAGCATTTGTGCACGGCTCCTTGAAACTGCAATTTTTCCATTGGCACAATTGCCTCACCCTAAGTATCTAACCTTACAAATGGTGCACCATTTTATCAAATTAATTGGTCTGTTACATCAACACAGTCTGGAAGGAGACTGGTTTTGTCTGTAAAATCTGAATAACTTTATTCTTCATATTGTTTGCTGCATTTCACCATGTTTCTTAAATATCACTAGGTACTTTCTACTTTTTAAATCCAAATGGGAGAGCAATAACTTTTTCATGTGATTATTATACTTAATAAGGTAGGTTACATAGTAGTGTCTTAGTAGCCTTTTGCTGTAGTATGTATTAATCATATCTCTCCCAATATCAAGAAATTTTGTAACCGTATTTTTTATGATGTTGAGTCACTTTGGAGAAAGGAGATCAGAGCAAAAGTAAAAAATGAAAACTCCAGAACCAGTGGCAAGTTTCAACCTCTACCATCCCAGGAAATGTTAAAAACAAAATCCAACAATGTAAATATAGTTGGGTTTGATTTGGTTTTTTGGTTTGTTTTTTTTTTTCATTTATCATCTCCCAGGAACAAAGGCTGATCTTGAAACTACTAAAGGGAACAGCACAGCACAAGTAGCCATATCCCAAAGGCATTTATAGACTTAAGAGTCAAGAACTAATAGCTCATTGGCTACATAAGCAAAACAGCAGCTCTTATGCAAGCAGCAATTATATACACTACAACATTTTCCTTGAGATAAGGGCTATTGGCCTGGATTTCTCAAAAAATGTCCGAAGAGTGCCAGAGCAGTCTTACAGTAGGATTTCATGAAATATCTGGCTGAATTGGCATTGGTGGATTACATCCTAAACTGTGCTGTAGTATTCCACTTTGCTTCTTCACCAATGGTCATAATAGACCATATCCAGGACAGTGGATTTGATCTCAGGTCTTTCCGGTCCTAAATAAACATGCATTACCAACAGAATTATGCCGGTTTGAAACATATCAGAAGACACAAGAATTAGAGCGTATAAATAAAATTGTTTTACAGAAACTTTCTTAAAGGGTACTTATTTCTGTTGAAAATGGTGTTGGATCAAAAGTATGCTAAGTTGGTGTTTTTCCTCAATGTATTGCCACATTTTGTGCAAGGCAGAGGGAAAGAAGAGTCTTTCCATTTTAATTCCTTTCCTGAGATTCCTTCATTTTTTCTTTCAGAAGAAGGAAAATTCAAAACTCTGTAAGAAACACTTTTTTGTGGGGAAAAAAAGATAAATTTCCCCTGAAATTAGAAAGGTGCGAAAAATAAAAATGATTGAAAAATAAAAATTATTAAAGAATTCTAAAAATTTAAAACAGTCAAAATTCCATTTTTCTTCTACAATTTTTAATTGAAACTATATCAGCATTCAAAACTCTGTAAGAAACACTTGTTTGTGGGGAAAAAAAGATAAATTTCCCCTGAAATTAGAAAGGTGCGAAAAAAATGATTGAAAAATAAAAATTATTAAAGAATTCTAAAAATTTAAAACAGTCAAAATTCCATTTTCTTTCTACAATTTTTAATTGAAACTATATCAGCCTTCTCTACAAGAAAGATATGTAGCAAGAGAAGTCAGCTAGTGAGTCCAAAATAGCTCCTGTTATTTCATATAAATGAAACAAAACCTACTAAACTTTAAATTGAGTACTTTGGAGAAAGAGTCTTGGACATTTGAAGCCATGGTTCAACATTTATCAATACTTAATATATGTATTGTCTGACCCGCTGGCAGAACAAATGTGATCTGGATCAAGTGCAAGCACACAATTACATAGTTCTCCAGCCACCCACACAGCAAGCAATACAATGCTTATGCCAAGTCTATGCCTGCTGTGCAAAGACAGACGCTAAATGACTGAACAAGAACTGCTGAGACAGCAGAGTGAGCTTATACTGTTTCTGTGCTTTGCTTTACATTTGAGCAACTTTTTATTTGTTACTCTCCACTCGAAAGCCAGATTTACCATCTTATGGAGCTGCAGCCTGAGGTGCTCTGTTCATCACATCAGATAGCACACACATAATCAGCAAATTATTACTCTTCAGCATCTACTGAGATGGCCACCTTCGGAGAGAAAAGATACCTATTCCTAAGGTACATTCAGTGTCTGTCTTTTTATTGAGACTGTTAACAAGGGGCAATTACAATCAATTCTGACAATGCCTTTTGTGCTACTGATGCCCATCAACTGGAAAACGGTCTGAGAGCAAAAGAGTTGACAGAATTCAAGAAGCTATTTGAGAATAGATAGTTTTCAGAGTCTAATTTCATTCCAAGGTCAACTTGGCCCCTTCCTGATATTTCTCCTATACTATTTTTATACAAAAAGCTTTGATACAGGTTTGTTCAGTTTTTAAGGGCAAGCTTCTGCAGTACCTGCCCACTTTTTATAACCCTGAAGGAAAAATCAACCTAGTATTTATATGCATCTCCCCCATCTTCCCCATTTTCCCCTAAAAGACAGACAAGTTTTTCTAGAAGTGATGGAATTGACTGAAAGAAATCCTGCAATTTCTCAGTACAATTAAACATGAAAGCAAGCTTTGACCTTCTGCTAAGTAGCTATACTGTAAGCAATCACCTGTACACAAGTTAACTTATTCAAAGGGTCCTTCTACGTGGTTCGCAGTGCAAGAAAGACACAGCTTCAGCAGCTATCCACTTGATACAGAATTCAAGCAACAGCCCATGGATTAAAGTTTCCTCAATTCATTATCTGTGCTCAGAAATATCCAGTCACATCCAGAAAGCATCTGCCTACTGAACTGTAAGCATAACCATCATGGCATTCTGAAGAGATAAGCTAAATACAATAGAAAGTACAGAGAACGGCTTCAGTTATACAATATTAGGCTCTTAAGCAAAATTGGAAGTGCACTATCATCTCTTCTAAAATTTAAGGGTTGAAGAATACAGAAAACACCACCACAGTTGGAGGGTTTCTGTAATATTGAATTAATTATAGTTAAATAATTTTCATGTAGTAGTCACTAGCCTTCTGCTTAAGCGGCTATTCTAATATAAAAACACCTATCAGGTACAAAAGATGTTTTTGAAAAAAACCCAGACAAAAAATAAACAGGGGGGTGATTTCAAAGTACACAACTCCTAATACTTAGAGATTCACTGTTTCATCTAACACAATGCCAAACTTATGATGAGCAAATCCTACTAAATGGGTAACTCCCATCTACATTTCCACAATATCAGCAAAGCACAGAAAGCATCCATTCCCTTGAGAAAGTATGGAAAAGGTCCATTTATTATCAGAGACATGAAAAACACCTTGAGTAAAGAAAACCAAAATAGTAACACTAAAGTAGAGCAACTTAGTAGTTTGCTTCTGCCTTATAACAAACTAACCTCAGAATGAAACGATGGGATTCAGAGGAACACATTTTATATTCTGAATTAAAGGTGACATTTCCATAACTCTTTCATTAGTCTAAAAATATTAAAAAAAAAAAAAAAACACAAACAAAAATACCCCACCAACAAACATTTCCCTGGTCCATGGCTGTCAGAAGCCTGACTACTGAATTAATGTAGATAATTTTCAGTTTATTCCACTGAAGAGGTTTTGGATGCTATCTTACAATAGTGTTGGAGATTTTTTCAAAGGTGCAAGGTAAAACAGGGTACTCACTTTTCCAGGAAAATGCATTTTATTTTAATATCTAACACCTATTTGTTTATATGATATGTAGTCTATTGACACTGAACATAATGGTCTGTAGAAGAGGGCATTTTGCCTTATCTTTCTCTTACAACATTTTTTCTTACTTTTCATAAGTTAATAATGTATTGTGCTCTTAGTAGTCTTTCTTCTACCACAAAAGAGTCCATAAGCAGTGGTGTTATTTATTGGCTTATTGCCCAGTGTTTGAAAGTGTTCTCACCTGTATAAAAAATGTAGAAGTCTGAATTAATTTAATAAGAATTGATTATGAGTCACTTGAAGGTTCTGAAAATCCCAACCTCCCTAGCAATTTAGGAGTCTAATTTTAGGCTCTCCCTCCTCTGGGCAGGGAGGATGTAAAATGCTTGTAAAAATATGTTGTGTAACAGAGAGTGATGAAGTTCACTAAGGTTTGTTGGGTGTTGAGATATATGCAGAACACAGCTGACACTTTGCTACCACAAAGTTATTGCTGAAGTTAACAAGCAAGTGGCAAACAAGAATTTTAATATTACTAGCATATTGACTAACTTCTGCATTTTAGCAGAACCCAATCTTGATTGAAGACTCAGAAACAGTTTTCTTTTTTCACAGAGAACATTCTTCCCCATTGCCCCTCCAAAGATGTACAGGAAAAAAAAAATATATTTTTCATATCTGGAATAACATTTCTGATCATAACCATGGAGACATAAATACTCTTCCATCCCAAAGACACCAGGAGCTTTAGGGTTAGAGTCATTGCCTAGGATGTGGGAAATGGAGATTCGGGCTGTTGCTGGAAGGCCAGAGCAGGCACTTGAATTCGAGTTTCCCACATGCCCATTAAACTGTAAGCATGAGTAATAGGGGATTCCACTGTACATGTATTACTTTATGCATGAAAATCCTGTTGAACACATTTGATCCACAAAAGCAAAAGAACACAAGAGTGAGGAAATAATTTCTAATCCATGACTAACGGCAGATAACAATACTCCATTTCCCAAAAATATACAAAAATGCCTGCAGACTCCAAGGCAATACCTGTTTACTCACCTGGATATGAAATTTGGAGTTAGACCCAAATAAAACTATGCAGAGATCCAAAATAAGAACCTGTTTGGGATATGTGCATTGCACTGACAGTAATGTTAGTTGGATGTTACATTTAAACTAGCATTCGATGTTTCATTTGGCACTAGATTTTACACAGCTATATTTCTATAAAAATGATGTTTTCAAATATTTTTATAAAGCTTTTATTGCTATCATAGAATTTTTGTAACCTGCACCAAGTCTTTATTATCTTGAGGAAGGGAGCTATAAAACTGCTAGTTTTAAAATCAATTTATTCTCAAGTCGTCTTCCACTAGCAATTGCAACCTTGCTCACTGCTGCCTTCAGTTTAGTACTTGCATTTCTATAGTAGTTCCTGCAAAATGCACTTTTTTCTCCCCATTCTCAATTACAGGTTTCAGAAAGAAAACTACACTGACAAACTGACACTACAGAGACCTTTCAGCAAGTTATCCCAGAAAGGGTCAGCTTTAGTCTCTGAAGTACTTAGAAATGTATTGTACATGCCTCTACCATCATAATAACTGAGAACACTGCTGCTGGGTATAAAATCCATGGTCTTCTCTGATATTAGCCTTCACAGTGCTCAAAACATAGTATATTGAATGCCATTTGTGATGAAGTGTCAGCTGGAAGTGGAAGGAACAGGAATAGTAGCGTTGAGGAGTTTATGAAACCTTCGGGGGGCGGGGGGGAGGGAAGAGAGCCTCACAGATACACGGATAAAATGGAAGATCTAAAAACATAGTATTCTACCCCAGGTGGTATCTACAGTGCTCCGGTGATAATAGGCAGAAAGATCCCAGACATCTCTGCCATACACATAGAAAATGCTTCTGCACATTGTGCAAAACCAGCTGTTATACTTTTTCATTTGAGGGCGGAGTCTTTCACCCATTGCAGTACTTTTGCAGTCAGTTGAGGTGATATGCAAAGAAAAGTCTACATTTGGTAGTTCATCCTTGTACAATTTTCCAATCACATTTTAAGAAACACAAGAAAGTCTATGGCAGAAAAATAAAAAGATGACTCAGTTTCAAAATTTAGCTTGCAAGCCTGTTCTAGGGCTAGAATTTGAAGCAAGATCCTCTATCCCAAAGGTCAGTGCCCTCTTCACTAGGCTGATAGCTATGTGAAAATGCCTCTTTCTCCCCCCTCCCTGTCTCTCCATTTCAAACCTGAGATAACTTCCTGACAATATTTTTGTCAAAAGTTACACCTCTGTTCTCTCTCTCTTCCATTTGGTATGCCTCCACATAATACTAGCTATGCTTTGAACCAAAGTTGAGCTCACATGTAAGCATTTTGTTGACAGAGACATAATAAGTAGTTTAGAAGAATTTGTTTAAGTAGTAAGGTACACATTTAATTTTCATACTCAAATACTATGCTTCTTAAAAAGTCATTCCAAAGATTTCTGATTGTCTCCAGAATAGCAAATACCTTCCCAAACTTGTAAAAAGTATCAACTTTGCCTTTGTTGTGAAAGACAAAGTGAGGTATAAACAGAAAGAGCACAGCAGATGAAGTCGGATCCATTTCCTATGGAGTCCTATTCTCTCCTGTTGGGGACATTTGTTTTGTTTTTAGGATTAGCAGTTTGCCAAATCCACCAAGATAGCATTAGAATACTAAAGTGCAAGAGGCTACCCCATCAAAACATTAAACTTCTTGCAAAAGTTGCTAAGAAACAGTCATGACAATGAATTCTTACCTGTACAATGTAGTAGAAAGTTCCACTGATATTCAATAGTGTGAGTAAATGGATTTCAACTCATTGCTTTTAAGTATGAGTTCACCACAGCCAGACATTTACTTTATTCTTTCAGAGCTTAAGTGCCATTGGGAGATGAAAATTCTGACACTGAAATGTTCAAGATAGTTTTTCAGCTCAGATTTATTTCTGTTCTCTAATTATTCCAAACTCTCTATTATATAGTTTTATAACAAAACCAAAACAAAAACCCAAACAGACAAACCCCCACCAACTAAGGAACAATAATGTCTTAGGAAAAAAGAAAAAAGAAAAAGGGGGAAAAAAAACAAACCACCAACCCCAAACCAGAAAATAGCTTCCACAAATTGGAATGCTAATTGGCTTTAACATAATACAACTTAATGACTTTGAAAAGATCACTGCGGTTAATAGACTTCATGTGAAGAATTAAGTAAAGTAGTTGTCTCATCTTTCATGTGCTGGGCACTGGAAACTGAGACCAAATATTCTTACCATCCCTTCCTCCCCTTTGAGAAATTTCTCTAGCAAGAGAAATGAACACAGAGAGGCCTGAAAAGAGATTCCATGTTAGCAATTAAAATCTTTTCTCAAAACCTCTTATTTCATAGTTGTATTTGGTGAAGGCTGGTGGATAGTAAGACAAGCAAGGAAAAATGTGGACTGTGTTGCTGTGGGCACTACCTGAAGATGAACACAGAGAGGCCTGCAAAGAGATTCCATGTTAGCAATTAAAATCTTTTCTCAAAACCTCTTATTTCATAGTTGTATTTGGTGAAGGCTGGTGGATAGTAAGACAAGCAAGGAAAAATGTGGACTGTGTTGCTGTGGGCACTACCTGAAGAGACAGAAAAGTCAGTGAGTACCTAGAAAGCAGAGAGGAGAGGAAGGAAATTGTGTCTCAGATACAAAGTTTCTGTTTGACTGGTTTTCTGTCAGTTATGAGGGAAAAAAAGAAACAACTTATTAGATGTGAACTGATACAACTCACAAGGTAGCGACTTCCAAAGGGCCCAGCTAATTCAGGCGTTCCCTTACAAAAGGGCACTCTGTGAGTATCACTGCGAGAAAGCACCAGGGATGCATTCCTGGCCAGTTACAACTTTTAAAATAATTAATTACCTCCACTTGCAATGCCCTAGCAACTTGATAGTCCATCACAGATCCAGTGCCTCCTTTTACTCCACTGCAGAAAACATCTCTCTTCTATGCGAGCACATAGATATGGAGTATAAAATCAACCTACATGATAAGCGCAGAATTTTTAATTACACAGAGAGAGAAAAAGATCCAGTCAAGGCTCATTGATCCTGAATATGTAACACTGCCATTAAGAATTACCCCTTACTGCTGGCAAGCCTACTTCCCAAAATATGACAACTAGCATTCTCACAGGTCCCATTTGTGGAGATCCTAAGGCGAACACTCAGAATCTGGATTCTCTCACTACCTCTTAAATATCTAATACCTAACACTTTCTGAACGCGCACTGCTCTTGCTCTGGAGGCCTTTGGCTCGTTCTTTATAATGACTGATTTTATCGTGTGTCAGGGGCAGGTGCTTCCAAAAAATCCACATCTAGGGAGCCTCATTGACAAAACAGGGGAGCCTACTGGAGTGTGTCACACCTCTTCCCTGCCCAAGACCAGTTCTTCCTTTCTTCCAACATAAGATCAAAAGACAGCCTTTGTGTATGCCCAGGACACACTGTAAGTGTACACATTTGGCAGCATAAAAATAGGTTAAAATACATGACAATGGCTATGTTTACAGGTACCCTCACACCCACCTTCTCAATTTGTTCAGCAAGTTCCTCTATCTTAGATAATTTCCTGAAGTTCCACATATTTCTGAATTTTAACACTTTACCCCCCATTAAGGATCGATACTTCTCTACCCTTGAGATTACAGAAATCAAACTTTTTCCAAAAATTGTTAAAATGACAAGTGTTTACCAGCATAGTGTTTCTGGTTGAGTTACAGACTGTATAAAATTGATGGTGTAAGCTACTAGTCGCAGAGGATCACACAACCTAAATGTGTGTATCGGTGGAAAGACGTACCATTTTATTCTGTATTTCTAAATGACAAAGCTTAAGCACAATAAAATAAGTGACTGAGCAATAAGATTAGAATAGTTTCTCAGTTCAACTATTTTTGTTTTGATATTTAATTCAGTCATTTTTGGTGGCTGGCCGACAATCTCCACATCTAAGAGATCTGAGATCTGAGCTCTGAGATTATTCTGGTGACTATAACCTCCCAGCCCCACCAAACACACTTCCCATACACTCAGGAGTAGTTCCACCTCCTATAGCAGTAACAGCCTACATTCTTTAAAGTGAAATGCTGGTCATGCTCCTCACATAGGTAGTCCTACATCCTCTCTGTGAAGGATAGTACCCTCACCGGGATAGGGCAGAGTTAAGGAAACAATCTCAAGGTTCAGTACCTTGAGAGGATGAAGTCATGGGTGACAATACTTAGAGAAAATCTCATTAAAGCGGAAAACATCTATACACAACTGTAAATATAGCTGCAATTAGATATCTATATAAGCTGCGGCTGTTGCCATGAGCTAAGCTTCTAAAAAGCTGGAGTAGCCTACAGAGATGAGCAGCCATTTTATTTTCACTTCAGTGAAGGCTGTGAAGAAAAAACAAATGCACTCTCTCTCTGATGGAGCTTTATTTTTGTTCTTATTTTGTTGTGCTTAACTTAAAATGAGAGTCATTCCAACAGAAAATATCTGATTGCTCTCTGAATGCAGAAAAACACAATGGAACAGATTAGCAAGGTGGTTTCCAGTACTGATGCTTGTTGCTGGAATCTGTTGTCACAAAAGTATTTTCAGAAAGCAAGTAGAATCTGTCAAGTCCTCAACATTAGTTCTCTCTAACAGTATTTCCACAGATTAATTAACTCAAATGTCATTCTTTTATAGCTGCATGCACTCTACAGAAGAGTACTTGGTAGCTGCTGTGTGTTTTGGATCAAACAAAGCTCTGCAGGGATACAGTCATAACTCCAGTAAATTACTATTGCAGTGGAACGCTACAGAACAGCTTTTCAGATATATTCTGGGAAAAATCTTAGCCCAAATGCATTTTCAGAGCAAAAGATTCACCACGGCCCTTTCTTCACCATTAGAGGCAATCTGTAGTTGCCTTTCTACATGCATTCTGAGGACAAAAGATGCTACCTTTGCATAGACATGAGACCCCCACTTGGATCATTACACCTTGATGGAAATACTTTATTTCAGAACATTCATACCTAAGGTACAGCTATATAACATTTGTTTAGTAACATGGGGAGTTGTTATGAATAATTCCTGTTTGTCTGTTTACTTAACCTGCATCAGGTAAACAGCACATGCACACACATCCTCTTGTGCAGTCTTGCACGTTCAGTCCTGGCACCAACCCTTGAAAATAAGACCCAAAATTAATCTCTACGTTCAAAATATCTGAAAGACATTCAGTAACATATATAAAATTTGCTTCTTACTCTGTTCAGGCAAATCCCCTTGTATTTTCAAAAACATAAGTGTGTCTTCATCTTCATGGAATAAAACAAAACAGAAATAACATGACTGTGCTGGTCAGTACAAACATAAGTGTTAGAGAATAGTTCAGCAGGCTCAAATGCTGCAGGTGACTTCACACAAACTTTCATTGCCCCTTACTGACTTTGGTAAGTCTGAGTCTTTCTTCACCCTCATCAATGGCTCTTTCCTCCTTAACGTCCATCCTCAGCAGCAACAGATCACAATCTCTTTTTCAAAGGTTTTTCCTTTTTTTTTTTCCCCCCTGTTCATTGCCATTCTTAAAATAAGACCAAGAAAAGGGTGTAGCTCTAATTATCTCCTTCCAAACAGTGTAATGATTTCCCCTTTACAATTTTTCCTACTATGGTTAGAATGCAAAGCAATTATCCACTGGCATTGAGGGTAAATGACACCTGGTATAAAACCTACATAGGTAAACCAGTAAATATACAAACAGGTAGCAAAAATACATTGAAAAAAACTATTTCATATTTGAACTTCATACAAAACAAGTCTAAATATTACATTTATTTTAACAAAAAAAAAACATCCAATATAATATAATTACTGTAGAAACCAGAAGGATAAAAATTCCTCCGAATTCTCACCATTCTTTGAGCAACTACTAAACTAACAGTTAAAAGGGGCTGAATGCTTTCTAGGCTAATATAGGGAAGCATTATGACAATCCTGCTCCTGAGCTTCTCTGAGCTTAAATCAGCATGGGTATATTAAAATAATGTCACATAATTTTCCTCATGAAACTATCGTTTCACTGTTACCTGGAGGGATACTATAAGATACACTATAGTACTATAAATGTAAATATTCTGTACACCAAGCGTTCCGTGAGAATGGAAACTTAATGATGTTTATATTACAACATCACTGCTGGAGTTAGGGTTGTATTAGCATTTCTGTGATAACCCACCCCACCATTTCCCAGAGGTTTATAACTCAACTGTAAAAATTTACTACAAGCTGAAATTTAACGTATCAAGTCCACCCCAGGAGCAATTTATTTTTTTTTTTTAAAGGAGACAACCATCTGCATGTTTTGAGAAAGTATATATAAATATGTTAAACATACTTTTTGGTGCTCAATTTAATGAAAAAAAAAAGCCACTAATAAAATGGTTTTAAGAAAAAAAAAATCCATAACCACAGCCCGATCTGAAAATGTCAGGTGGAAAAATATGATAAACAATTGAAATATAATTTCAGAAAACAGTTTATGAAAAGTCAAAGTAATGGCTAGGGGAAAAAAATCTGATGAAAAATGCCAAGGTCTTGAATTTCTTTAACGTGTGTTTATTTTTCTGCCTTGTAAAGACCTAATTTTCATCCTGTTCTGTTTGAGGACATGGCATTGATTTTGCTGGTACAGCTACAGATTCAGTCCCTGAGATATCGATATGCTTTTAAAATACAGGTTACACTGTAACATAAGCTGAGCCATAAAAGAGTTTCTTCTCGTCAAGTATACTTCTTTCTCCCCAAAGCTCAGCATTTCCATTCTACAGATTTAGGTCACTCTGGTAGCCATGATGTCCGGCCCAAATCCCAAGTAGCTGTATAGGGATCAAAACCTTCACCTCCCTATTCTAGTGCCTATAGTTTCTGAGGTTAGTTCTTAAGAGGCCTTTTTGCTCAGGTCATACCTAATATGACTAAGATAGACACAGTTCTTTCTGTGTCTGCACCTGTATTATGAAGCTTTGATACTCACTTTTATTTCCATTGATTTTTCTTTGTTATTGCTGCTGTATACGTTTTACCTTCTTGAATATAAATGAGGTTTATTGCTAAGGTCTAGGTTATTGCCATGAGCTGTTCTAAGGAAATGTAAACTATTCTTTCTTCTGTAAGACTCTGGGAATGATCTGAGCCCAAACTCAATATGTATTTTTCCTCAAAAGTATAACCACAAAGTTCTGTAGCATAGCCCAAAACTGGGAAATTGGGGGTGAGATGGGTGAACACACGCAAATTTGAAACTAAGATTTCAGAACTACCTTACACTTTGTTTTCAGAAGATCAAATTACCTCTGTGAAGCTTAATTTTTTGCCTAGAAAGTTAAGACGACTCTTAGTATTTTCCTATCAGCTAAAAGTATTTGTATTACAATCGGGTGTGCAATGGAATTTGGAGCAGAATTTGAAAGATAAACACTGGAAACGGCTCAGTAATCAAAATCTTGTTGTTCAGGGAACATTACAGATTTTAAGTGTGAGGACACTATTTGTTAGCTGTTTATCATTGACAAGACCTCTGCATTGTACAACTGCAGATAGACCGTGCACTGAAGAGCGTATGTGTAAAATACAAAAGAGATACACAGAACACAAGAGAATATTAAAGAACATAAAAATTTCCAAATGTATTTCATTCTTTAACATTCTCTGTTTTTGTTGAAGGATGACTGAGAGGACAAAGCAGTGCAATACTTAAAACAGGAGTCTTTAGGATGGATCCAAGCGAGAAGAAGAAATTATTCAACTGCAAAAACCTTGTGATGGCAACAGTATGCACTGATGTGCGTGGAAAAAAAATCACAAGTTCTTGAGCAGAAATAGCAGAAGAAGTAGTCACTTACTTGAAGCTGACTAAATCCTTTCAAACAAAACCAGATATTCACTTAGAGAAGTAACCATGAAGCCGGGAACAAGAAAAGCACAACAGCTTCGAGGATCATGATCAAATAGTGATGTCTACTGTCTGAAAGAATTTGCTTGCACTTTGTAATCAGTCACATGCTATTTCTCTCCTTAATAGTTTCTAGTCCTAGCACTCTAACACTATGACAGTATTTGTTTTTCTTCACATGAAACCACTGCATATAATTCATGTTACAGAATTGTCAAGGAATGACTGCTATAGAGTCATTCAAAAGGTAGCCAGGATAGACCTTGAGAAGGCAGGACCTGTGCATAAGCATTATAGACAGATCTTTGCCAAAAGTGGTCTTAAGAAACCTTTGGTGATGTAGATACCATACCCATCTCCAACAGTCCTTTCCTGCCCACCAAGTGGCCCTGAGCCCAACAACTAGCCTCAGCCAGGTGACTAGCCCATCTGTAGGAGAGAAGGAAGAACAGAGCTCCAAGTGAAGCATAAATTCAAAATCCGGCCTTCCCACCACTTTCCAGACATGCTATATATTGGCTCTCCAGTCTGAAGTCTTGCCAGCTTTGATAAAGTCGCTACTTCTAGGTTTTCAGAGGATCTTTTTTCTAACATTTCTCATTTTTCCCTCTTACAGCTCCCTTTGCAGATGCACTGAATGATAGTGTTATACAACTCAGCCTGGAGAACTCTCATGGAAATCAATTTGACTAATGCACACACAGCATAAAAGAGGATTATTTAACTGCAAAGAGGACGTTTTTTCCCCTGGACTGGAGAACAAGAGCAATCATTTGAGCTAGAGTTTCTATATGGAAGTTGGAGAGAAGTGGTGGTTTCCCCATGGATTAACATTTCCTGACTTTGCTCTTCACACAAAGGTTACAACTACTTATGTTATATGCAAGCTATGCATAATAATTAGAAACAGGGCACACTGTCTAAATCATCATACTTGTTAGCATTTCAATGCAGATATCATTTTAATCCTTGAATTTCTAATGTCAACAGCAGCTGCTTAGAGTTGTCATTGAAATCTTTAATTTCTCTCCTTTTCATACTGCATCTATGTGCACACATTGTTCATTGATTATGATTTGGTATTTCTTCTAGGTTTTTATAACCTTGCAGTAGATTTATGCGCATGAGAACTTATACTGGCAACCCAGTACATGTTATACAAGAGAGGAGTTATATTTGAATGTCAACAGCAGCTGCTTAGAGTTGTCATTGAAATCTTTAATTTCTCTCCTTTTCATACTGCATCTATGTGCACACATTGTTCATTGATTATGATTTGGTATTTCTTCTAGGTTTTTATAACCTTGCAGTAGATTTATGCGCATGAGAACTTATACTGGCAACCCAGTACATGTTATACAAGAGAGGAGTTATATTTGAATGAAAAGTATTGAAGTTACTAGATCCTATTAGATTTATGCGCATGAGAACTTATACTGGCAACCCAGTACATGTTATACAAGAGAGGAGTTATATTTGAATGAAAAGTATTGAAGTTACTTTAGATCCTATTCAGCAGGATTATATAGCATAATAAAGGTCAGCTGTGATACATACTATTATGTTAACATGCAAAAGGATGTGTATTAGTAGATGATGGGAAGGGTTTATTTATTATAAAAGCAGGTCATGCTTTAGGAATAAGTTTCAGATAGTATTAGACAGACAGTGACGGTGGATTATTGTAGGCTTATGGGAAAAAACATTTTCATATCAGATGAAACAATCATTTTAAAACTGGAGTCAGAATCCCAAACCTTCACAGAGCAAAGAAAAATACCTGAGGAGCTTTAGAAATAAGCTTTTGTAAGAGCTCTGAGCTGGTGTGGTTGCTTCTATCAGCAGGTTTCTTGGTATTGGATCGATCCATTCATATTAAACTCATACAAAAGTCCTCACAGTGACTTCTGCACATCATGCATCAAGAATACAAGTATTTTCTGTGATGTGCTATAGTTAGTAACAACTAACTAAATCAGGACATTCCGTGATAATTAAAAATGAGCGTTTTGGACTTTTTTTGACCAATGATTGCCTCCATCACCATTCTTCCAGATTTTCTGTGGTTTGGAAAAGAAAGAGGGAAGAATTCTCTTCTCTGCAGTTTCCTTATGGAAGGTGATGAGACTTACAAGGTACTTAAGGCTCTGTACAAGTCAGTTCTGAAATACAGTTCATGCATTACTTATGAGATTTCACTGAAATGTAAATCTGAGTGATTTTCATTTGTTCCCTTGGTCTTAAATGAAACAACATTTAGTAAGTCCAAGGAATCATTTTCAGAGTTCAAATTCTAAAAAGAAATGTGTGGTATGGTAAAAATTATTAATAAAAAATAAAAACATGTCCAAGCAAATAAAGCTTCTGCACTATAAAACTTCACATTTGTCTGTATTAATGTTTAATGCATTTGTAAAAAGCAGTCCTGCTTTGCAGAGTATAGCCACAAAAGTGTCCTGCAACCTACTAGCACTTACGATCACAGCATGGGTCCAAAGAGGATTGTTAGAAATGCATCATCCATGTTTGATAGATCAGAGGAACTGCACAGAGTATATTAAAGCCATATTATAGTTACTAACAGGAAAGTAAATGCAAAAATATTTCTGGGTTAGCTCTAAAATTAGATATCAACTTATTATTTGATTGGCTTAAGCACACTTAGGAAATTAGCAGTAGGTGTTGAAGCTTGCTAAAAAAACTTCAGTTATGACCTACAGAAACCAATTGCACAACAGGGACCTAAAAAAAATAATTAAAAAAAATTACACTAATCATAATGTTTTATAAATGGCATGTCTTTCCATTATAATAAAACAAAAATACACCTTGAAAGACTCTGAGGTGCTCTACAATAACCAGTTTACATCCATGTTATTGAGAGCAAAGCATAGCCCATAGTTCCTTAGTCATCTTTAAAAAATGCTTAATAAATTATCTGTAATATTTTCTTCCATCTCTGAGCTACTAACACATGTAGCATTTAAAAACAATATGAATTTAGAATACAGACAGGATACATTTGCTCTAGCATTTATTCAGATGGCTTTGCACAGGGTCATTTCAGTGATATTGCTGCTGTTCCTGCATTTGTTTCCAGGTAGGAGTACCATGATCTGCCGGTGCGATGGAAAAGATTTCCAACTACGTTTACAAGATATTTCAACTGAAAAAGACATTTAAAAGGGGGGGGTTTATATGTAAAGACTGTAGATCTCATGTCGTGGTTTAATCTCAGTTGGCAACTAAGCCCCCCGCAGCCGCTCGCTCACTCCCCCCGACCCGGTGGGATGGGGGAGAGAATTGGAAGAGCACAAGTTAGAAAAACTCGTGGGTTGAGATAAAAAACAGTTTAATAATGGAAATAAAATGATAATAATAATAATAACATGATAATAATAATAATAATAATACACAAAGCAAGTGATGCACAGCACAATTGCTC
>NW_008794542.1:2125103-2175845 GCF_000699145.1 Aptenodytes forsteri | reverse complement strand
GCTTTCCCAGTTTATGTACTGAGCATGACGTCACATGGTATGGAATGTCCCTTTGGCCAGTTTGGCTGTGCCCCCTCCCAGCTTCTTGTGCACCTCCAGCCTTCTCAGTCGGTAGAGCATGGGAAGCTGAAAAGTCCTTGGCTAGTGTAAGCATTACCTAGCAACAACTAAAACATCGGTGCGTTATCAACTTTGTTCTCATCCTAAATCCAAAACACTGTACCAGCTACTAGGAAGGAAATTAACTCTATCCCTGCCAAAACCAGGACATCTCAGTAAAAATTAAAGCACTGAATTGAGCAATTGCACAGAATTTTAAAGAAGTGTTAATATTTGCAGTAAATGTGATCCCAAATAAACGTTAGATTCAGACACCTTGTAGAACTGCAAGCTCAAGCTAGTCTCCCTTGAAAGATAAAAAAGGGCAGGGGACCTGAGCATAGTCTCAAGCTTGTTATACATACACACATGACTAGTTACAATCGGAACTTGAGACTTGAATTCTTTGTTATTGGACAAAAGCTTAGCCCTCCAAACTTCTCGGGAAAATAGCTTTAAACAGGTGAAAATAAAATACAATTAACAAAGTGGTAAAAGGATATGAAGAGCCATTTGAGGCAGCAGTACAAATAAAAAAGTCAAAATAAAGTAAGTTTTCCAACCTGAATAAATCTTTGTGGGAAATACTAAAACAAAAAAGGATAAGAGGAAGAAGTTAAATAGATCTGAAATTATGAGTGCACTAGAAAACACACTACAATAAACTTCAAGCCAGCCTCTTGGGGAAAGATTAAAAATAAGAATTGTAAACTATACGAGAAGTATTTTGCAGAAACTGTATCTTGTTCAAAAATAAAGCAATCATCTAACTTATCTTCCTAGATGCAATATTCTACAGTTTAATTTGGTAAGCTAAATATTGTTTTTGATCTTTTAGCTGATTTCTGCCTAACTAGCTTTAATTGCAATGTTTATTTTTAATTGACACTCAGCAATTCCATGAGTTATTATGCCAACAACAGGTCTTCACTATGTAAAAAGTCTCAAAAATATCTTGAAGTCAGAACAACCAATTCAAATGCTGTTCAGAAATTCTCAAAAAGCTAAAGAAGAGGTTCCAAAATGGTCACAAACTTTTTCTATCAAAGGAGGAATCCAGAATGACTTACAACCCACTCTTGTAGTTAAAGGCTCACACACAAGAGAAGCAGGGCATACCACCACCACATCTCCAAAACTGTTTATGATTGAACTGTAATTTGTAAGATAAGAAAGTTTCCAAATATATGTCATGTGATTAGGAATGCACTTTTGTGCATTGTGCAGAATTCACTTGTGTGTGTAAGGCAAATTGGTCTTAGAGGGGGATTTTCCAAAGTGTGCAGCATAGTGGGGCCAAGGGACCAAGTAGATGTTGAGCATTTAAAAAAAAAAACATATGGTAAAGTCAGTCAGACCAAGACTTCCTCCTATCAGATTCCCTAGGATTACAGTCTCATTAGGGGCAAATTCCCATTTATGGGACAGAATGGGTGGAGAGTTGAACTACTGTAATATCACATCCTTTACCATTAATTTGGCAGCAAGGAGAAGTTAAGCCAAGGTCTCCAGTTTCACAGGATAGTTGGAGAGTTTACACTAGAGAATGAAATGTACGTGGGTATCTTTGTGCTAGCTTCAATATACACGGTAATACAGCAATGGAGATGCAGCGACAGATTGGCAACCACGTACTTTCAACCCCTAGAGAGTTTAATTTTTAGTTATTAGTCCCTGTGTTGTTGCATATGTAGCTGGAGAGATAGAAGTATATTCATTTTATTCTTAGTATGCTACAATCACACCTACCTTTTACTCTGTAGTTAGACCTTTAGGGAGTAAGTTCTCAGGCTGATTATGCTGGGAAACTTCCCAGGAAAATGTCATTTAACCTTTGTACCTTCTCTCCTATCCCTTTCTGCCTTATCCACCTCCCTTCCTCCTGAAATCTTCTCCTTCACATCAAAAGTTTACTGTTATTTTGAAGCAATAGGAATCAAGGACAAGGGAGAGAGCTGGCTCTATCAGAGCCTGTGTTGAAAAGTTCCTGACCACGTGGGAGAGAGGAAAGAAACATGAATTGTTGCAATCCAAGATGAAGAAGTTGGAGGTTAGGATGCAAGGATTTTTGGACAAGCCAGTGGAAAGGGGGGTGAAGTATACATATATTTACACACACATTTGTGGGGCAAAAGGAAGTAAGATTGCATAAAGTTTCTGACATCTACTGCAATAGACTATTCATTAAATCCTTGCTTCGCCTCCATTCAGTCAACTTCTTGGTACCATTCAAAATGAATCCAGGCTTAAATAAAAGAGTTCTAGAAAATATCTGCGAAGCTCTTCAGAGTGAGTACAATAGGCGACAACTTTTTGGAATGACAGAGGAAAAATGTTGATATGTTGAGGCACTTCATCCATTTAAAACCTTTCTTCCTTTTATCAAGTATGTTTTAATTTTTGTAAGTTCCTAGAGCTAGAAAGAGGCCTCTTTAATTATAAATGTGAAAGAATAAATACAAATCTTGCAACACTTCACTTTAGATTTAAGAATAAATGTGATTTAGAATATTCCTTTATTGTATATCAGTTTTTAGTAACTGGAAGTCAGAGCCAATGAAGACTGAAAGAACAACCTAACCAGCTTGGCTTGCAGAAATTCAGGGCAACTGAGAGGCTCCTCTCAGACAAAGACATAACATACAGATGTCCTAGAACTCATCTGGAAGGAACACTGTGCACTCCAATATGCATTTCTGCAGGTAAAAATGCTTTTTTCTCTGCCTGTAGTTTGCAAAACCTGCTCATTGCAATCCTATCAATATTCCATTAAATCAAAAAGAGGTATAGTTGCTAACATCCAGCCTGATGTCCCATCTTTGAAGACTCTCAGAAGAGAGCAAACTTTCTTCCTTTTCTCTTCATCACTACAGGGATCATTAACAAAGATGAGAAGGCACCACAATAATAATAAAGCCCCAGTTGTGTCTCCAAATATATGCAGGCAAATCCAACACTGCAAAATCAATAGCTCGGGCTTCACCCAGAAATGAAAACAGCAAGGCAGAGATTACATTTCAGTGATATGAACAGACAGGACTGCAGCTCTGCCAGTCATCTCACCATCTGGGCTTGGATGGAGCAAGGAAATACACTCTGGAGCACAAGCTATTTCCCCTAACCACAAAAGCATCAGCTTCTCCTAGACCCTGCACAATGGTAGATGTTAGGTACCATTTAAACAAAATAAATGTATGGAACATAGCAGAGGACAGGGGGTGGAACTGGTACCTTTGTGCTAACCCTTCTCTGAGAAGCAGCAGCTCTGGTTTCTCAGAACCATTTAGCCTGGAAATAGATCGAAAATCAAGAAGGTAAGCTGAAGATCAGCTGCTCAATGATATCAATTCAAAGTGATTCCACCAGCTTTTCAGCAGACTATCGACTGTGCGTATCTGCAAGTCAACATCAGCAACAGCAGTGTGAAACTTCAGTGTTTTGCTGAGATATAAACAAGGGGAATAGGTGTTGAGTAGTGGGAGCAAAGAGAGCAGAGAGAGAGTTCAAATTATGCATAATCCCTTGATCATGCATATCATGCATGGATCCTGCACACCCTGCACATCTTTGCAGCTTTATTCTAATTCTACAGAATTTCATGCGGGGCTCGGGGCGGGGGGGAGCGGTGGGGAAAAAAGCACAGCTCTAGCTATCACAGCTACAGAGAAATCCTTTAAGTTTGAATCATGTTCAAAAATCAAGCAAGAAATCCAGAGATGCAAGAAGATCAGAAATTAAAAGCTGTGCTACTAATCACTCCTTGCATGAGCAACACATCAATTTGAGGGTGAGAGTTATTGCCCTCCTCCCCTCACCACAGCCTGACACATGAAATAAAAAAAGGCAGAGGGAGGGACCAGAATACCCAGTTAGGAACTAAACTGAGAGACCACACCATCAAAAGATGAGAGGTCTAGTCTGCTTGGGGCCAAAAGTGGTAACGATCATCATCTCCCTTGAATTTATCAACTGCAAGTCTTCTTTCCATTGGATTCTCTCCACAAACTTCAGATGACATCACTGCATAGATTACAATGCTCAAGTCTCCTTTCACAACCAGGACGGCAAGAAACATGATACCCAAGGATTCAATCCTAAATTAAATTCATATTACTGCCAGGTTTAAAAAAAAAAAAAAATCCTGAGTCCTGAGCCTTACCAAGGATATCCTCAGGCTTACCAATATATCCTTACCAAGGGGGGTGCTAAGCTTGGAGATTTCATAACAGGAATTATGATCTTCTTCTGAACACATGTAGAGCCTGTTATGTGAGGATCACAGGATAATTGAGCTTGGAAGGGACCTCAGGAGGTCTCTAGTCCAACCTCCTACTCAAAGCAGGGCCAACTCTGAGGTCAGACTCCTGGAGCCTGGCTCCATCTTCTTTATGACATCCTCGTAGGTATTGGGAGCTGCCGTTAGGTGTCCCCAAAGCCGTCTCTTCTCCAGGTTGAACAAGTCCAGTTCCCTCAGTCTCTCCTCACAGGGCAAGTGCTCCAGCCCCCTCACCATCTTTAAAGCAGTTGAACGTTAGCTTCTAGATAGATATAGAGTACATCACAAATTCCTTCATTCATCCAGTAACAATTTATGGAAGAAATACAACAGAAGGGTTAGAAAAGAGGTTAAGATACACTTTTTGATAGCAATGCTAAAATCTATACTGGTGCAGTCAAATACCAAACTGTATTGAAAAATATTGCTATAGCATCTCATATAGGAGATAATTCATAAAATCACAGGAAAATTTGGGTTGGAAGGAGGTAATCTAGACTAACCTCCTTCCCAAAGCAAGGTCAGCTATGAAATCAGGGTTTTAATTCTTCAGACATCCATTATCACTGGCAGCAGATGAAGAATTCAACCTTATTTTCAAAAAATCCATTTCTTGCTAACTCACATTTCATTATAGGATTCTAAGGAATGAAAATATTTCATTATGAACATGGGAATTATAAGGCAAGAGGGAGGGGTAGCCATCTGTAGTAGAACACGCTGCTCCTGTTTACATTCATCTCATCAGTTTGTTTACAGTGAACCCTCCTGAACCTCTCCTTGCTAGATAGGATGCCTTCCCTTTGTGTTAAGCAGGCTTATGCTTAAAGTCAGAATGAGCAGATGGAAGGAAAAGTTTTAACAACAAGAGTGCTCTTCCATTGTACTTTTGATGACAAAACAGTACAAAGTGTCAGCAGTAGGCAGAATCTGCTGCCATCTACAATATTAGGTATATTGCCGGTTTTCTTAAATCCAGAGTAGGCTGTTTCTGAGCAACTTGATACATGCAGAAAAGATTAAAAAAACCCAGTCAACTGAGGACAAAATTCAAAGGAAGTCTTTCATTCCATGTCCTATCCTTTTGTATATAATAAATATAAAAGAGGCAGTCAACCTACAGCCTTGGTTCAGAGGTAGTGCACAAGTACAATTCATCTACCTCTCCACTTGCTGTTTTTCAGTCAGGGGTGCCTTAGGCACAGGCAGGAGGTGAAATGAATGCCTCAAACAGGCAATTACAACCTGCTTCTAGCTGACCTCCTCAGTGTTAAATTCAGACGCAGCAGTTTGCATAGCAGTTTCTGGGCTCTGCTTCTAGATTTTCCTGAACTCCTGGGATTGCTGGAGAACTCCTGGGAACTCTCTGAGGAGCATCAAGGTTCCTGCTGCTGCCAGGAAAGGATAGCTCCAGTAGGCTGCAGCTTCTAGGAAGCTCTAGCAGCTTCTAACAAGATCTGGCAGCTGTTCCTGATCAAAGGGTGTTCTAATCCTAATCAGGAGATTAGGAAGGGTCAAGCATCCTTTCAGCAGGTACTGGAGAGAGGCCTAGAGTGCAGCAGTTTGTGCAGAAGGGGGCCAAAAAATCTTTGTATGTGCCTACGCAGTGGCAGTGACAAGACTTAGGGCACAATCCCCACCAGTGACTGGAGCAACTAGCCCTGGCATCCTCTTTGATGACTGCGGACTGCTTGGAAGAGACTGGATCCACCCAACCAAGTGGAGCAAAAGCGTCTTTGCCAACAGGCTGGCCAGCCTGGTGATGAGAGCTTTAAACTAGGAACAAGGGGGTCAGGAGAGATGGCAACACTCAGTACAGCAAGGAAGTGATGGACGGGGTTGGCAAGTAAAGTGTGCAGCGTGATGTAGGCAGAAGACACCTCAATCAATGGAACCGGGCTGAAGGGTCCACCCCAAGTCTATGCACACAAATGAAGTGCCAAAAGGATTGCATGTGTTTTCTCAGAAATCAGTAAACTGGTGCCTCTCTGAAGTGCCTATACACCAATGTTCACAGCATGGGGAACAGGCAGGAGTAATTAGACATCTGTGTGCAGTTGCAGGGCTACAACCTCATTTGGATCATGGAGACATGGTGGATTAGCTCATTCAACTTGAGTGTTGCAATGGGTGGATACAGGCTTATTAGGAAGGTGATAGTGGATCCAGATGGATCCACCATTAGGAAGGCCAGGATGGTGAGGAGGAGCAGTTGCCCTTGATGTGAGAGCAGCAGACAGGTGATGAGCCAGCTGACAGCTTATGGGTCAGAATTATTGGGCAGACCAAAATCGGTAATGTTGTGGTGAGTGTCTGCTACCAACCACCCGATCAAGAGGAAATATTGGATTTTGTGGCCTTCTTCAGGCAGCTGGAATAAGCCTCACATGCACAAGCCCTGGTCCTCATGCAGACTTTGACCACCCTAATATCTACTGGAGGGACAATACAGCAGGGCACAAGTAATTGAGGATGTTTCATGTGTGCACTGAAGATGACTTCCTGACACCAGTGATCAAGCAGTCAACAAGGGGAGATGCTCTGTTGGACCTTATACTTACAAACAAGGAAGACCTGATCAGGGGTGTGAAGGTTGGGGGCAGCCTTGGCTGCAGTGACCACGAGATGTGGAGTTCAGGGCCCATGGAGAAGGGAACAAGGCAAATAGCAGGATCACAGCCCTGGAATTCAGGAGAGCAGACTATGGCTTGTTCAGGGACCTGCTTGGCACAATCACATGGACTATGACACTGGAAAGAAGGGTCCAGGATTGCTGTTTGATTTTTCAAGAATCACTTCCTCCAAGCTCAAGAATGGTCCATTGTAATGTGCAGAAGGTCAAGCAAAGGTGGCAGGAAGCTCCTGAAAAACTCAACTATCAAAAAGAATAAGAGGTGGCAGCAGGGACAGGTGACCCAGGAGGAATACAGAGACACTGTCCAAGTGTGCAGTGATGGGGTTAGATATACCAAAACCCATCTGGAGCTGAATCTGGCAGGGAATCTACAGGGCAGTGAGCCTCAACTCGATCCCTGGGAAGGTAATGGAGCAAATAACCTTGGAAGATATTTCCAAAAATATGAAAGACAGAGGGAGTAGTCAGCACGCATTTATGAAGCAGAAATCAGGTGTAACCAACCTAATAGCCTTTTATGATGAAATCAGTAGCTCAGTGGATGAGGGGAGCACAGTGGATATTTTTATCTTGACTTTAGCAAGGCTTTTGACACTTTCTCCCATAACTTTCTCATAGACATATTGAAGAAATACAGACCAGATTAGTGGACAGTAAGGTGGATTGAAAACTGGTTGAACTGCCAGGCTCAAAGTGTTGTGATCAGCAGCACAAGGTCCAGCTGAGACCAATCACTAACAGTGTACCCCTGAGGTTGATACTGGGGCCAGTGTTGGTTAACATGTTCATTAATGACCTGGAACATGGGCCTGAGTCCACGTGAATGGGGAGGAGTGGCTGGTACACCAGATGGGGAGTGGCTGGTACACCAGATGGTTGTGCTGCCATTCAGAGGGACCTCAACAGCCTGCAGGAATGAGCCAACAGGAAGGTCATGAAGAGGGAAGGGCAGAAGTCCTGCATCTGGGAAGGAATAACCCCATGCACCAGCACGGGCTAGGGGCCAACGGGCTTGAAAGCAGCTCTGCAGAGATGGACTCTGCAAAGGAGGGAGTGGACAAGTTGACCATGAGCCAGCAATGTCCCCTTGTGGTAAAAGCAGCCAGCAGTCTCCTGGTTTGTGTTAGAAGGAGTGTTACCAGCAGGCTGAGAGAGGTGATTCTTTTCCTTCACTCAGCACTGGTGAAGGCACTGAGTGCTGGGTCCAGTCCTGGAATCCCCAGTACAAGAGAGACATGGACATACTGGAGCAAGTCCATTTAAGGGCCATGAAGACGATTAAGGGACTGGAGCATCTATCCTATGAGTAAAGGTTGAGAGAACTGGGACTCTTCAACCTGGAGAAAAGAAGGCTCACACCTGATGGTATGAGTAAAGAAGGTGGAGACAGGCTCTTCTCAGTGCTACCAGCCACAAGTTCAAATACATGAAATACCATTTAACCATCAGAAAAAAAAGAAATTAAAAAAAAAAACATTTTTACTGTGAGGGAGGTTAAACATTGGGACAGGTTGCCCAGAGAGGTTGTGGAGTCTTGGTCCTTGGAGATATTCAAAATCAGATTTGACATGGCCCTGAGCAACCTTCTCTGACTGACTCTGCTTGGAGCAGGGGGGCTGGACTGGACTGTCTCCAGATGGCCCTCCCACCTCAATGAGTCTGTGGTTCTGTTTGGTCGCCTTTCCAAACAAGTGACCAAAGTGCAGGAACCTTTCATTGCATCATGTGTACACCTGTGATAACTCGATGGAAAACTCATCTGTTTTAGCTAGAATACACAAGAGTGCATTCACATCCATAACAGGAGAGGATCATGACTTATAAGCCCTGGAGTACTGTAGGAACTGTAGGAACATTGCAGTTTCCATATGCTGCACTGCAATGGAAACATTAGGAACCACTGATGGAGTAGATTCTTTTAGTTAAAAAGCCTAAGCAATAACATAGACGTTATAATTAGCTATGGATTCAAAGCTATATTTGCTGGTAGTGGAACACGCAGAAGAATTACTCTGATTTACAGTAATTTACCACTGAGGGTTTCAAACTTCACCAAAAAAAAAAAACCCTAATGAGTTCATAATATAACAGCAGAGATGAGGAAAATCCCCAGGAAGGTTTTCTATGTTGGAATATTTTTGCAATATTTTTGCATCCTTTCTCCACTCTGATTACATACAAGACTGTACTTGCTAACAAAAGAATTAGGAAGATTGAAAACACATTAATTAGAACCAGAGATGAACAAAAATGGCTGTCTAGCTTGCAAAATATTTCTAGTTTTCAGATTCTTTTATTTCGCACTGGTTTGAACTAGAAATCATTCAAAAAAAAAAAAAAGCCCCAAAAAAAGAAAATCCTACTTCAGACTAACCTATTGACTCTGGCACCTGCAAAGGAAAGCAGAGATGGAGGTTCACCCTCTTGCTCCGAATTAAACAAAGCAGGGACTTGAAGTTTGGTCTCCAGAATCCCAGTCAATGCCTTATGGGCTAATTCAGTGGAATACGTTAAGCAAAAAAAAGTCTATGGGGCTAATATGACTTTATTATCCCTTTACATTATCAAGCACTAAAATAAATCAGAGTTCTAAGGTTTGCACATTTTAGCTTCTTAGAAGATGATAACCATTACTATTTTTTAACATTTTATGGAAAACAGAAAAATAAGGAAAAAAGTTGAAATCTAAAAGGAGGTATTTCTAGATGGGAATTTGTTTGTTTTATGAGGGAATCTTTTCTACCACCAAGCACGTTGCATGGGATGATTACAATGTTAATAGAAGTCCTTTTTAGGAGAGCAAGGCATTCTGTGAGATGAACTAGCTTAATTTTAAGAACAAAAAAGAACAAGGCAGAAGGAGAAGCACCTACAAAATCAAAAAGTTAGAACATATACTACCTGTTTGTGAATCTTATACCATCATGTGTTACAGTTATATGATGTATAAATACACATAACCACATACATGCACAGCAACATGAGATATCACTGCTGTTTGCATAGACACACCAAAGCTAGCTTTAAACTAACTAGATAGTTGTTGCTGTCGGCATAATCACGGCAGCTCAGTGCAGACTGGAAGACCTACTTGAGAAGCTTACTCAAGAGCCTTTAGTAACCCCTACCAAGACCTACGCTTCCAAAGCAATACTATAGTTGAAATAGAAAGTTTAAAACTAACCTCATACATTGGCACAAGGCATAGTTAATTCAATACCACTGGAAAGATATTCTCTAACACATAAATCATCCATAGTCAGACAAAGAAAATGAGCAGACTATAGCACTGCCAAGGAGGCAGTGACCTTGTAAACTTATACCACTATTACCATCACCTAAGAAATGTCTATCTGCATCTTTGTTCAAAGGTTCACATCACAATGTTTCAGAAGACACAGTCTTACCTGGCTAAGAAGCAGTCACGGCAGAGGTCAGGGAGCCTATAAGAGCAAGACAACTGAGGCTCATTAACTGAAACATCCTCTAGGATCCCTTCTTACTCCAACTGTCCGATCAGTCTCTGTCTCTTTCCCAAGCCCAGGTTATCCAAAGCCCAGAAGTATCTTGAGGAGTCCCAGGATGTGGCAGGAGCTATGAAATTCAGGCTCTTCAATCTAGCTTTCCTCCAGAAAGGAGAGAGGCAAATGGACCAACATGTAATTGTTTCAACCACCCGGGTTGTTTAATCACCAATTAGACCTCATTTCTCAGCTGCTAAGTTCAACCTATCGATTTCCAGTCATACACTCCTCGTGTTTACTGTAAAGACATGCCTCCTCCCTGCTCAGAGAAAGCAGCCACGTGTGGGCCCCACTTGTGCCCCAAGGCAGCTGGCTGTGAGCCCACTCCAGCACAGCACAGCCCCATTAGCATACAGCTCTGCCCGTGCCTAGATGTCCACCCGAGGAGCAGGACATTTTATTGCAGGCATAGCTGCACACTAACAGGTCTGAAAGCTTCAGGCTGAACTTGGCTCAGAGCAAGCATCTGACTATGCAGATACTTCAGCTGAAAGGAGCCCTTGGGTAGTGCCTGCAGAGCTCTCTGTTCACATTAGTTTTCTAACTTTTTCAGACTTCTCTTAGAATAATTTTACATAACAGGTTGGGATGGCACTTGAGGGAGGTATAGCTACATATCCTTTTATATAGGGGCTGTATAGAGGCTTCTGTACAGTACCAAAGTAAAAGCAACACTCATCCTTAGTGACTGGCTGTTAGCTGTTCTGGGGTGAACATATTTTTAGCACTATCTCAGTATTCCTGATGCTAAGACACCTTCCTGACAAAGTTTTATTAAAATCACTGTTTCCACAAAATGTTTCAGCTTCAACAAAATAGTATTTCCTGACAAAAAAAAAATAGTGCATCCAGTAATGCTGAACAGTTCTACCAGCTTCTTAAAATAAGCAAAAGCATCGGTATCGGAAACAGTGAACTGTGTTCATATGCATAGTAGAGGCAGGAAAAAAAGCAAAGAATGACAATGTAGTCCACAAATGAAATTCAAAAAGAGGTTTGCATTTATTGTCTGGCTATTTTATATACTAACCAGTATAATTCTATTGTTGTTGTAAGACATCGAGTCATCTTAGCTATGTACTATACACTTTCCTGTTGCAGAGAACAGAATGGGTCATTCTTATCTACCTTTCACAGTTTATATAGCTTATTGATACTATGAAATCAAATTTTTAGCAAAAGGATGGTCTGTGATTTTTGTGGAAAGAAATGTATAACAAAGCTATGCTTCTGTGAGTTTATCTGCATCCATCAGATTAATCTGATTACTTCTAAGCTTAGCTAAACTATTCGGAAGGAAAAACTCTGTTAGAATTAGGAGTTACGATTATTATGTCATTCTAATGTGCCTACCAAGACAAATCATTACGGAATTCAAACACTTTGGCAAACACATATTCCTGGCAGGGGAATGGACATTAACATGGCAGCAAAAGCAGTTTTTCATGCTCAGGAGACACTCTAGAGGGCTGTCCTGGAACAGAACTTTAGTTCTGGATGGGCTTAAGTCAGATAAAACCAGTTGAAAGAAATAAAATAAACAAGAATGTTGGAGAACAGAAATTTCAACAGTTCCTATGAAGAAACAAAAAAATTGCAAACCTACCATCATAGATAGCTGTAGAGACAGAAGCTGATTAACGAAAAAATATAGCATCTGATCCTGTGTTTGACTAGATGCTGAAAAGCAAAGTCCATTTTAGAAGAACAAGACGACAACGATAAAATCTGTTTAGAACAAGAATGTAATTTTCAGTTGCATGTCCACTTTCAGCAAGTGCAGTTGCTGGGGGAAAAACAAGAATCGAATCACACTTGCTGCTAAATACATATTTAATTGCTTTTTTTTTTTTTTTGTATTTTGTTTTGCACCAGACTGTTTACTCTGCTCATGATGATGTGGAATTAGTGCTGCAGTTTTCTGCTTTCCTTCATCAGTCTTAAAGTGCCCCCTAGTGCACGTTTAAGGAAATAGCCCAGCCTAACAAAGTGCCAGGGTTGAGCACAGAGAATATTCTGGCAGATTTTATTTCATGTGAAAACATTTCATTACCTCCCTCCAGTCGATTTCATCAAATTTTAGTAGCTGAAGTGGATTCTGCATCTCTGGGAATGTGAATTAGTAAAAGTGAACCCAGTAAGGTCCTAGATTGATTTCACGTAAGAAGTAGTACTAGTCCTTTCTAGCCTTCTAACCTACACAGCTGTGACAGGGGAGATCTTGTTAGGGAGGCTGGAGCACGCCGGTATCAGCTCTCTGCACCGGCACCCACCTGCCAGGACACTTGCAGTGCCATCAGCCTGACACAGCGGGCACGGACCCTGCCCAGGGGCCATCATCAGCCCTGCAGAGGACATCCAGGCTCCAGACCTTCTTTCCTCTACTCAGCAAGAAAGGATGAGACCCTATGACTGTTTAGATTTAGGAAAAGAAAACTTAAGGAACAGATCTACCACTTCTGAGGCTTTGGAACAGAGTGGCAGGGCCTGATACCCATCCATAGAGTTACAGCTGGCTGCGTCAAAGCAAGCAGCCACAGCAATAAATATTGCTGAAAACTGCAGTTATTTAACCACATGCAGACATTGCATTTTACATCATCATAACAGTTTGTCTTTTCCTCAGGTGTGAAAAAAATCACGAGTGCTCTGTGACACAGTGAAAGGAAGAGAGAAGAGGGATTATTCCTTTTTTAATCACAAAAATAAAGAGATATAACTTACCCAAAAGCCCATCAAGAATTACATGAAAAATCTGAAATTACCTGAGCTTTTGGTTGCCTGACTTCTGCTTGAACCACAGACTTCTCCCTCCCTTCCAAAACAGGGTACATCTGAAATGAGCTCTGTTTTTCACTCCCTGATAATCTTAACACTGCAGTGGTACAAAAGAGCTTGTTTCTCAGATGCTTGAATATTACTCCTGATGTACAGGGATCTACCTGTCTTTTGTGATATGTTATGATAAGCTAAATTCTTCTGCAGAGCTTTCCTGGAAAGAAATTGTACTGCAGTATGGAAGTCAAATGGAAATAAACTGTTACAACATTTTCAGCCGCAGAATAAAAAAAAATTAAAAAAAAAAATTAAGAGCGTCCTTCAGTCATCACTGTCACATATAAACCCAAAAACAATTGAGGATCAATAAGTGTGTCTAGCTGGCAAATCTCGGTGACAAAATGTCCTTATAATTAGGGCAACGTCATCTGTGGCATGCTTTCTAACTGCTTTCCCCATCCCTCCCCCATAGAAATCACTTCAATCTTGCCTGTTTAGACATTTAGGATTTATACTGGTGAGAAGAATACAAATTCCTAAAGAGAAAACACTGCACATAGACATCAAGAATATTTTAATTCCTCTAAGATTTCTTTTCTCTTTGGGATTAAATCAGAGTTCATTCTATGACCCTACATTTTGGGGTTTTATTAATTCGTGTCTAGTTACTTAGAGAGCTATTTTGGCTTGACATTATTCCTACTTGGGTTCTGTTAAAAGATCTTCAACAGCTGTTCCAGATCAGTATAAGAATTGATTTCACATCCATTTTATCATCAGAATTAATGAAAAGAAAGAAGCATCTGACTTGCTGTGTGGTCCATGGCAAGTGGCTTTGTCTCTCTGCTTGAGTTTCTACATCAGTACCGCCTTCACAGAGACTTATCAGAAGTCACTTTTTTACATTCATACAGTAATAATCACCAAAAAAAATGCAGAGAAAATAACCAACAGCATTCTTATATGTATCTTTTAATGGTGTATTTAAAATTTGTCTAGTGCAGATTCCAAATATTTTAAAATGTCATCAGATCATAGATAATAAGACCCAAAAGATCATTAGTCCATCTGGTCAAACTAAGGCAATAAGACTTTGTACTACAAGATTTGAAAACACCCTATACGCCACAGCAAGAAGTGCTATGCAGTAATGAATTAATTTATTTATATTTGCCACAAGCAGCTTGTTCTCTCATTCTCTTCCCTGTAACCAAATTACATATGCAAAGTAGGATCTGGTAGGATTGTTTTTCCCTGCATAAATATATACATGCTGCTGTGTGCTTATATTAGAGAAGTCAAGGTCAAAAAATAAACTTTCCATTTGAAGCAACAACTCCCACTGCAGTTCCTATAGGAGATTATTAAAAAAACCTCTGCTTAAATAGACCTTACTTTAATACTGAAGAGCATCACTTACCTGGAGAGCAAAAGTGTCTATGTCTGAAGGCTTTCTTCTGAAACTTGTACTTGGTGGAATGCTGAATGGGCCCAGCTTTTAAGCACCTTCAAGGTCTTGGGGGTTCAAATCGGGTCAAGTAGACTGGGAAGAGAATCACTGAAATGTTGTTTGTAAGAGACCTCTGAAGCTCTCCAGTCCAGTCTCACCCTCCGAGCGGGATTATCAGCAGAGCTGAAACAGGTCATCTGTAGAAAACCCCCAAAGATGGTCACCTGCCTGGGTGCTGCACTGCACTCCTGAGAAGAAAGGATAGCTAACCTGATCCTCCCCACGCAGAAATTGTGGCCGTTGCCCCTTGTTATATCATCTGCACCTTCTGAGGAACGTTTGGTACTCTCATTTTCATAACTCCCCCTCTTAAAGTAGTTGTAGACATCTACTAGATCACTCCTTAGCCTCTACTTGACTGTAAGCAAGCCCAGCTCCCTCAAAGGGCACGTGCCCTGTACTCCATCTTGATGGCCCACTGACAGACCCTCTCAATAAGTAGATTATGTATTTACTTAATTGAAACATGGCCGTGTTCTGAGTTCAAACTTCCTAAGTCACTGGGTTGCACGTTTAAACATGCTGTATTGCTGCAGACTCCAAAGCTGTGGATAAGACATCATCTGCTGGACAGGACAGTACAGGAAATAGTAGAGGGTCTTTCAGATGCTATTATGCAAGAACTCACACAGAGGATTTATCCTCGCCACAGAGAATACTGTACTGTGGCTGAAAATACCTCAAAGCACTGTTTAGGTCTACACTAAACCCCTTGCATGTGCCTTGTTTACATTCTGTATAGTTGTGCTTTCAGCACCTACCTCTGAATCATTTTGATGGGAGTCATATCACCTTACGTGACTGAATAATGCATTATGTCATGCATTAAATTGCTCATATCTTAGCTCAGCTCTTTCTAGGTATTGTCAGGTTGCATAACATCACAGTCAACCACGCCATCCTAATGGAACTTCGTAATATCTCCCTGTAAACTTTAAGTAGGTCTGGAAGAAGATTGACCCTCTTGAGAACATTGAGCCACATGAGAGACCAGTTAGCAGAAGCATAGTGCTCTTGATACTAATGTTTGTCTTGGAGCAAATATGTACAAGTCCTGGATTTACAACTAAAATCTAAAGCGGACACATCAACAGAATAACCACAGATTAAATTTCGTTATCAAACTGAAATGCTAGAAATGAAAATGTGGAATGTATTTTTCATATATATTCTACTGTTTATACTCTAGCTCAAAACAAGAGCAGCAGTGTCTGGCCTGCAAAATGGCCCTCAAATACCACCTGAAGCTGAGGCCAACATAGGATCTCCTTCTTGCAGCTCTTGTGTAAGTCACTTCCTTTCCAGTCACTGGTCTGAAAATTGCCTTTTTATCCCTGGACATTTTGACTTCAGAAAACCACTCAAGTAGTTTTAGTTTAGAACTTTGTCAGCTTCCCTCTAGCCTGAGCTATATCATATTTTCCTCAGTCAGACCTATTTGATCCAATGCATCCAGTTCACTGGTTGCTCTGACATCTGCATTCAGACGGCCATGCCTTTCCCATAAGCAACAAACAAAAAAAATCACACACTCTGACGAGTAACAAACTTCTCAAAAGAGAGAGAAGCTGGGACAAGATTTATGACAGACAGCACATCTCAAAATTTAATGTAAGAGTTGAAAGACAGACTTCTGTTTGTAAGTTGCATGGTCCGATTTATAGTTGCTGTTTTGTAATTTTGCACATGCATGCAAGCAAATGAGAAAACAATATTTTACTTTTCTCTTCCAAAAGAAAAAAACAGTTTAATCCTGGATTTGAAAGTTTTCTGGCTGCCCAGAGGCAATGATAAAACCTAACATCTACCCTACCTGCCAATATTTGTGTGCAGATAACTCATCTAGAATCACAAAGGTTTTGGCTTTGTTTTCATCTAGCAACTGTTCCTGAGGATTTCCATCACTTTTACACAAATGCAAATGTTTTCCATGCATTGTTGCACACCAGCAACATTTTCCAATGTCCTTCTCCAATAAATTTGTACAGAAGACCACAGCAGGAAATTCTACATGCCCCATTGGGCTAGCAATCATTAAATATACAACATCCTAATAAAAGGCAGTTTACAGTACCAGCAAAGAACTTTTCACACATTGACAACCAGTTTCTCAGCTTTTGAAAGCCGCATAAAAAGGCCTCCAGCTGCCATACAATATCTGCAACCAAACAAAAACTAATCCTTGGCAAATGTCTTTGCAAAAAATAACTACAGAGAATAATAAAGTGGTTAAAAATGGAGTCATACCAACAGGAAAAACAAACATTAAAACAATACTTTTTAGCCCCCTTTCCCATCTCAAATTGATATGACTCACTCTTCCACATCATTCTCCAACCTGTGCAAACTTTGAGGCAATATACCAATTTCCAGTCCTTCAGCACAAATATAACACCACCTGTCCTGGACACAGCCAAGTATCACATATCTCAGCATTCAGTAGTACACAACCTCCATTTAGTTCAGCAGAAGCCTAGTGCAGGCTGACGTAGTAGTATTTTGACATTCAACTATGTTTTTCAGAAAATTATGATCAATTCATGAGTGAATCTCATTTCAAAAATCTGACCAAGACAGGGGAGTACAGCTTCTCAAGGCTCTTGCTTTCCCTTCCCCCTTGGCTGCACGTGGACCTGTGACAGCCCTCAGAGCAGCAGGACCATGGTTATGATCTAGACATTAGTGATAGAGAGTAAAAGTCTTTCAAAAGCGCTTGCATTTCACTCTTTTTCGACTGCAGGAGCTAGTCAGCAAGGCAGATGACGGCGTTAGCCCCCTCCAATACAGCTAGAGGAGCAGCTGAGACCTGCACCCAGAGGAGGAACGCCAAGGGGCGAGCAAGGCCAGTGAAGTTGAATGGGGAGTATTTGGGGTCGTTATGGGCTGGGCATCAGCAGGACAGCAGGGGCCATGTTTGGCAATGCACCAAGGTACAAATCCAACCCGGCAAGAGTAACGAGAGAGGCAGATGATTTGAATCAACATCAAAGGCTTTATCACAACCCCCCCATCCAAATCCTACCCAAAAAGTATCTTGGCATTTCAGAAGGAAACTTAACATGATACTTGTGGAACAAGTCCATGTGGGAGCGAGACTATCATGCTGCACTCTCAGTAAGAATTAATCCTCCCAGCCAAAGCCTGTATTCCCAGATAGCACACTGCAACTTTCTCAGAGAAGACAGTGAGTTTGCAGCTATGTGATATGACTTAATACAGAACCAAAGGGGATGACACGCATCTGACCTATTTTAAAACACAAAGTGTGGAAACAACTCTCAGCAAGAAAATATGAGCTTTACTTTCAAGTGCAGGCAGGCCAAAGTAGCTCAATTATTTACCACCCAAGACGCTAAGGCAGAAAATAAGTCTCTCCGCTGCCAGCGTTGCTACAGAATCTCAGAAATATTTGTGTCTTTAATTACTAGATGATCCTAATATCCTTCACTAATGCTCTCCCCTCTCATTTTTTTTCCTGGTCATCAGCAGGCTCAAACTACAAATCTCATGAACTGACCCCATTTAATACAGCAATGTTTTTGTCTAGATTGTGTTACATTATTTTCTTATTTACTTTGGAAATAAGTAGTATATTACTTAAACATAAATTAGTTGGGATCAGAAAAAATGTAATGTTAGAAAGAAATAATAAAGGGGCAAATGTGTGTTTAATTTTCAACTCAGTTTTAATTTTGTAGTTCCACAAAAGAAGACTAGGCTTTTCCTGCTCTTTCCATCACAGCAAGCAAAAATATCACTAATGCAGAAACAGTACATTGCAAAGGTACAAAAATTATTTCCCTATTTCTTTAAGCCTGCCCTCAAGAACTCCACATAAAAAAAACAAACAAACAACCTAGTAGAGAATCCTTTTAAGTATTTTGACTTAAAGATCTCTTTTTTCCTTGTTGTATTTTTAAACATAGGGAACAAAATTGTTATGTGATGCATTTGTAACTTGCACCTAAAAAAAAAAAAAAAAAATGGCAATGTGTTTTTTCTTTTCTCTCTCACAAAGAAACCTGTGCAAGAATCACCTTTCAGCATATCTGCTAAGCTTATTGGCCTGGTCATACAAAAAAGCAAAATAAAAGCACAGATGTCTAACACTAGAACTACCTAAGGTAGCAAGAGCCAGCCAGGAGCCTGCTTCCAGTGACACCTATGAAGATGTCCTTTCACAAAAAGGAAATGGTTGCTCCCTCTCATCACTGATTTTAATAAGATTCATTGGCTGAGACAGCTATTCATGCAGAGCAGTTATGATCCCCTCAGACTTTCACTGACCTTCAGGGAATTATAAAAGAAGGAACCGATTTCAGCTCCTGGAAAGGAGGAGGGAGAAAGGCAAGCCCCCTCTCGCAGGGTAAAGGTAAATACTTCAACAGAAAGAGCTCTGATGTTATAAAAGAATTCCTAACAGCAGGGAAGAAGGCATCAAATCAACTGCTGTCATTTTAAATATTTCCTACAAAGGAGGAAATATGCTTTAGTGCAATGAGATATCCAGCAGTGGATTTTTATGTAGCATGCTCAAGAATTAATCTCTATGTTCAACCCTGCACTACTACAGCTGAGTCAGCACCATTCTTTTAAATGGCCTGATTCTGTAATCCTATTATTAATACCATGAAAATGACTTTCCTCTTTGCTGTTTTGTGCTATCAATGGAAAGCCACAGAACCAAAATGCATTAGCTCTCACAGGTCTCCTCTAGGATTATTTTCATCAATACAAACTGAATTAATCATGGAGACATTTGAATAATCACCACTCGCATGCTAGTGCCAGAGCTATGTCAGGAGCTGTGGTTCACTTCTGTAAAATGTTGCATTTTATTTGTGTTATTGTCATCTGAACCATGCATATTTTATCATTCTCTATCAGGATGATATCTTGCAATCTACATTGTTATTCTTTTCTTATTTCTTGGCATATTATATACACACTGTCTGCTTTATGTTCCCTAATCAGCAAGCCTAAATTTTTAAGTGGCACATGTTTACATTTATGCATCTGAAGAGGGGAATTCATTACAAGAAATAAACATAGGAAATACCAACATAATGGAGACCCCCTTTATTTTGGCGAGACGTTGACTCAACCTTTGATTTGTAGCGTTTTATATAGCTACAGCATTTAACTCCAAAGAGGAGACAGTCTGCTAAGGTACCAGAGGATTGCTTTGATGGCCAGTAAAGTTTAACTCTTATTTCTGGGCAGTGCTGTAATTCAAGTGGACTGCAAATGTGAAGAGTAAAGTGCTTTAGAAAAAAATACCCATGATAAAATTGACCATTTCTAATCCAACCACGTTGGTAACCAGCGGGTTCAAGGCAATTTGTGGAGCCTGTTTAGCAACCTAAACTCTAAAGTCTTCAGCATTTGTAGAGACATATTAGTAAGCGTTTTAAATGCAAAAAAGCCTCAGATAGCCAGGGTCAGAACTCTGATAAAAGTGCTGTACAGTTTGTCAGTATATTTATTCTGCAAAATAAATTAAAAAAATAAGATGCTTCATGAAACAAAAGCAACCAAAATTCTCACAAGACAAAGGACATACTAGGAGCTCATCAAACGTTGTGATATACTGCTGAAGAAAAATTACATCTCCCTCAAAAATAATGCATAAATACATATGAAAGAGATGCAACAGGCACAACAATAGTGATAACAAGCAGTCTTACACACTTGCACGCAAAAGCAGGAGTCAAACAAATGACTTGTACTGAAAATGATCATAGAAAAATATGTTTATGTCACTGTTAAACATGGTTGAAGCAAGTTTTCAGCTATGAAAGAAAGATATCATTATCAAAGAGAATTCAGAATAACTACAGTGCCGCACAGTTGCCATGGGCTCTGCAAGAAGGACGGAGGTAGTAGCCACTGTCCCATCAGTCGTGCCCACCACTTTTCTGAGTCCTTCCAACTTCCAGGCCGCCTGTTGCAGCAGTATTGCAACATAAGCACAATTTCCCAGAGACACAAAATTTCATGATGCAAACACCCTCTAAGCAAAACTACGGAAACAATAAAGAATCACCATACCAGAAATAATAAAACTGAAATAGCAAAAAGCGACAATGTATTAAAAACATCCAACCAAAACAAACATTGACTTTCAGTGGAGTAAATATATTCATCTCCACCTGAAAGGAGGCAAGACCTATCGTTTATGAGGGGCAAGGGCTTTTATGAAAGTAAAACAGTCAATTTACACAAACATTCAACTGGGCTATTTCCTCATTAATTTTCTTCTGAAATGTTTTTTCTTCTTTGTGTGTGGAAAACAATGCTTCACAAAAGTCCACACAGGGAAAAAAAATCAAGTATTTAATCCTACCCTGTTACTGTACAGCTCCAGTTACCATAACAACTTGCTGTAGCTCTTCTCATAATAGGCTTAGAGTAGTCACAAAACCATTTTGTGACTGGAGCTACCGGTAGTATATTATTTCACATCCATGCAGCCTCTCTGTTGCCAACAGTCAAACCTATTTAATTTTAAGTGTAAATATAATTCACAATATTTTGAGATTTCATGGCTAGAAAAGTCAGACTACAGGAAATGCTAGTAATCACATTACTTATCACTCAACGTGGCACCAGATTCATCATTTAAAAAAAAAAAAATAATCAGCCTTTACCCTACTGGTGTTCTTCAAATACTTCAGTATTTCACTGTGCTTATAACAGGAAATAGACAGTATTTTAAATACATATGTGAATTTGTAGCTGTATTTTCAGTCATCTCACCAGTTCATTTACACCGAATGTGTAGTTCTCTCATTTCTATATTTTAAAATTAAATGTTATTTAAGCCTGCACTACATAACAACCCTTTCTGGGGTATCTTTTATTCCTGTTCTTTGAGAAAGTACTGCAGCTATGGAGAATGATTGTGAAATCTGCCAAAATCCTGTGGGTAAAGTTGGAAACCCGGTCTTCAATTTGGGGCTCAAATATTTTTTTGAGCTCCATTTCACAATACAGACATTCTTTCATGTAATTTATTATTAAATATCAGTTTCCCTCAGCCTAATTTTGGTAGGAAGTGTTTGTACAAAAGCTAAGATGGATCTTGATGTCAAAGTACTAGGTTTGAAAGGAAGATCCTCAAAATATCTTTTAGATGTTTTGAGCGCTAATAATTCTTTAATGAAATTATGCTGTTTTTTCAAGATAATTATTCACAGTGCCTCAGCGCAAGGGAAAATGTGTACATCCAACCTAGCCTGCTATTTGGTGTTTCCAGTGGAGCACGTTGGAGCAAAGTGCTGGGCAAATGCAACTCTCAAACGTTCCAGGTCTTCTAGACACATTCTACTGGCAGGGAAGGTAAAAGATTAAACTAAAAGCTCCAGACTTTTCTCTCCTGAAGGAGAGAATAAACACTTTTCTCCACAGGACAAATCTAAATGCAGACAGCTCCAATTTTTTTGCTCTGCAGAAAGTCTTAAAACCTCCTTTTAAGCAGGTCATGAACAGGAACTTATAGCTGATGGTCAAGATCCATCCACATTCCGAACAAAATTTTCTTCCCCTGGCTCAGCCCCTTGAAGCAGGCTACACTCCAATCCTGCATCTGGTTTTGGTGCAGCAAGACTAACAAATCCTTACCAATAACAAGCACCTACCCATTAGATCCAAGACCCCATAGCACCTCAAAGTAGCAAAGGAGTGGTACCCTCTAATTCTACAGGATAAATATCACAAGATCTGTGTGAAAGTCTCTGCCCTGGATGGTGCGTACTTCCCCATGCGAGGGAACTCTCAAACACTCAAAGTGTGTGTGCATGTGGGAACCAGGACGAAGGTGGGCAGTGGTCCTGACTTAAAGATGCAAAATCCCCACAGTTCCACTGGTTTTCCGTGCAATTTTCTGTACTCTGTGTGAGACATTTTAACCACCTTGTCAACTGATAAAACAAAATTAGAGTCCATTTGCAGGTTTTTTGTAATTTCTTTGTTTCCTTTTTAAAGGCATTTCCTAATCTAAATACTGCCCCACTAAAGCTTATTTCTATCTAAATCATTTTATCTACAAAGATCTTTGAGGTCTTCAGATTTGAGATGTGTTATTTTATGAAGCTTGATGTTTAAAGCATTCCTAAATCAAAGTAAACAATGTGACATATTTGGACTTAATTTGATGTGTAAAGACCATTACTATTTAGTTAGCAATCTCCTCTCAATTGTAAGTATTTTAAAAAGATCACTAAGGGAAAAATTCTGCAGTGTTACAGTCAACACATACAAGTCATTAGCTAACACAGTAACTATCCTTACCTATGGATAGAATTCTGTCTTTTACATTAACAAGTGGTGAAAAGCAGCAAGCATTTTTGCGTGTAGACATCCTAAGTGGTTCTAGTCTAATTGATTAGCGTTTCCTGAGCAGAAGTGGCAGGCTAGGAAACACTACTTTGCTGATGTCAGCTCAGCTCTGACATCAGTAAAGTCCCTACTGCAAACTTAGAAAGGACAGGTAAGTACAATGAGCAGATTTTTATTTTGGACCAATTAAAATGCTGGAGATTGAATTGTCAAATAGAACCAGCAAAATGGATATGAAAAGCAATTATTTCCAACTTTAAATATTACAATGAAAAAACGTAAACTAAAATAAAAGTGTACTTGAAGCTTCCTTGGAAAAACAGGAATATCAAATGTTGGAAATTCATTAATCTGTACAACTTGGTCCAGCTTAATATTGTAAATTTCTCAACATGCATAACTAAACAGCCTTCTGTGGAGGGAAATGCAATGTAAAAGATAAGAAGAGGTGATGAAATAACATCAGTACAAACTGAAGGTTAACAGAGCCTTACAATTCTAGTTACCTCTGTGGTCAAGTTATTAGGTTTTTACTGTCTACAAACTAATGCCTTGTTTCTATTAAAAGACAGGTGTGTGATCCATGGCAATCACTAGCCACTAGACAGTCCATTTAGATGAGGGAACAAATAACCACTCCTTTAGGAACACATTGCAAAAACCAAAGCTGTTGTCCAAGACACTGCTTTGTAAGAGACAGCCTGAGCACAACTTGCAGGCAGGGTGAGAAGGAACTCCGAGACTTCAGTGCAAGTGCAGCACTTGGAAAAATAAATGGGAGCTTTGAGGTTCTGGCACAAGGAATGGTGGAAGCCCAAGAGAATTTTAGTTAGCGATAGTCTTAGAAGGTTTGGAAATTTGCAAACACAGAAACTGCTTCCTGTCCAGTAAAGCTAGACTTTCATACATCATCTTCATACATCTGTCATACATATGAACAGAACGGTGCCAGAGAAATGCTTGCCTTATCTCAACCCAACTCTGAACAAGCCTCAGTGGGGTCAATCATTTCAAAGAGCAAAAATGCTAAAGGCATTCATATCCTGAGATGCTATAACAGCTGTACGTCTACAAAAGACATGAAGAACCAGGTGCAAAGCCACATTCAAGGATATGTGCAAAGTCTGCTCTATTGTCATAACACGAAAAACCTGTTTGACCAAGTGAGCTTATCCTTTATGCTCTTCTAAACACAGCCTGCATGCTGTATCTCTTAACAAGCAGCTGGATGTTGCACCAATTCATAATACCCTGAGTAGCACCACTTGCAAATTACTTCCAAGGAAATGAGTTCTTAAGAATTTGTCGGAGACCTGATTAGATGGTGAAATGAATCAGTGTTAGAACCACAATAGACTTTGATCAGTTTAAAAATGGCTTGTTTGAACATTTGTAATCATTAGCAAGGTGCAAATGGGAGTGATATAATATAGTGTTGAGAGCAATTAGTTTGGAGTTCATTTTGTAGTGTCTATTGAGTACATTATTTTTATCTGGTTTAGAAACATTATAATACTTGCATAATAGATGTGACACCCATTCTCCTTGAACATTATTATAGAAGTCTTTTCAGTAATATTCATACATGTGAAAGCAGCAATAAAAATTGTATTTGCTCATAACTTGATCTTTCTCTGAGAGAAAGCTGAAGATTTTGGTGGATCAAATACTTATTCTGCCTTCCAATCTCTTTAGACATTTATCCGAAGATCTACTAAAGCAATCAATGCAGATGGAAATGAAACTTTAAGACCTAGATCTACAAGGTATTTAGATTGAATTGGTTTAGAAAAATCCAACTACACATATTAAATAGAATGCAACTTCCTTACAAAATACCATTAATCTGGAAGTTATACCTCTAGTTCCTCCCAGACTTTAAAGTATTACTTTTAAAATAAAGCCAAGCAAAATGAACATGCTCCAGAGAGAGTCCATTCAGAAAATATAGTGATCAAAGTCCCACAGTTCTCACGTTTTTATCAAATTAATTTCATATTTTCTATGTGAAATTCTGATGGTTGTCTCCCTGCCCTCTTCCCAGCAGTCCTGCCTCCTTCTCCAATAACAAAAATTTAAAGCTGTCTTATATCACTTTGCAGTAAAGAACAGTTGGGAAATATAGCTGTTTTAATGATAGCCTGTAGAAAAAAAAACACATTGGCTGTAGTGGTCTGAAAATCAAGATACATAGCTCAGGAAGTGACCTGCTGACAGACAACAGGGTTTTCAAAATCTCATTGTTCCACATAGTTTAATATCTTCTTTCATTAGAGTAGATCACATTAAGGACCTGAGCCAAACCATTTCAAACTCAACAGCAGTCTTTCCATTGTTATTAGTAAGCTTCGGATCAGACACCTAAGCATGGAAGTCTATATCCATGGGATAAAAAGTGCCATTTAGAAACCAGTAATAGGACTGCCTCCATGTGATTTATGTGCAAAAGCAAAAAGCACTCAGAAACAGACTAGTAAATGGGGGAGGTGTTTAGGTTTTTTCTAATGGCTGTGTTCACCATGAGTCATTTCTAATACACAACACTTACCTGTTAAATGGAACACTTCAGTCTTTCAAGTAGTTTTCCTCACAGTACCTGCATGTGAGGTATGGAATTAATTTTATCTTCATTTATATACAAAAATTTGAGGCATTTATATACGCTCACAAACAGAAATTCTGCAACAGTAAAGGAAGTTACTAAGCCAAAACACAAAGCTCATATAACCAACTTTTTCATCCCCACCTCCTAAGTCTCTTGCTTACTCAGGCGCTGCTGTGATATTTGTCGCTGTACCGCTCCTAGTTAAAAAGCTACAGCTTCCTTCAAGGAAGCATTGGGAGTTCAGACCAGTGGCACCAGCATGCTCCGCAGTGGCTCTGGATGGGCATTCATCCCAAATCAGAGAATAACTGCCTGTTCCTCAAAGTCCTATTCCAGGTTCCACAAGCAGGTTTTGTTGTTTCTAGGGCAGCACTGACATGGGAATCTGCTTTGGCACATTAACCAGAGCACCCGTAGCAGCTCTGCTAACAGGTCGGAGGAAAGCAGCATATAGACAGTAGCCTTCGCTATTTAATGTTGCAAAAGCTCCTCATCTGCCAGATTATTTATGCCTTTTACTGAAGCTAAATCCTTCGAACAAACATATTAACTATATACAGAATCAGTTTCAAATAAATGATGACTTCTGCCCCGATGCCAAGTTTTCACTCAGGAGCTTAAATTTTTGTTGTCAAGCAAACCAAAACCTGCTGTTCCCCTCATTAGCACTCCACAGCTATCAAACTATTACTTCTCATTCAAATCCTTCCTAAAAACTCAGCTTGCTTAAACATGTGATTGTGGGAGACTATGTCAGTGAACTTTTACTAAGCTTCATTCATTCTGCTTTTTCAGTCAGATATTTTATGAGCGCCACACAGCACGGTCTTTGTCATGTGTTTTGTAAAGCACAGAGTAATAATCAGTAAAAGTAGTAATAAAAGGTTAAGAAACAGAGTCAAACTAATCAGAAAAAGAGGTTTTCCCAGCATCATAGATATTTCCAATATTTTTTGTTACTGGTCACATGGGGACATGGAGGGCAGAGCAAAGCAAGGTAATCCAGCTCATGAGTTACCTCTAGTTCCCATGAGGCAGCTGAGAGGAACAAGATTAAGTGGAATCATCCCAAAACACTTCAACTATGAACTATTTTTCTGAAGCAAAATATTTCATTTTGTCTGTGCAAAATACAGAATTGTATAAATTAAAAATTTTCTGTAGAAAATTGACCGTGTTTAAAAAGTAACAATCACATTTTTCTTCTGCAGATGGCCAGATGGAAAATAAACCAACAAGCTTTTAAATGCAATTCATCCATCTTAAATAGTTTCATTGTTTGGGGGAGGGAGGGGTTTTTTTAATATTATTTTATTTTAAACAATCAGCCCTTCAAGAGCGTCAAGTCACTTAAAACAGAACCATTAAAAGAAAAAAAAATAAATTTCTGCCTTTGTTGGAAAATGGGTAATCAAAAAAAAGCCAACAGTGAAAGCAAGATGATTTCAGAGAGTTAAATAGAGAGAAGCTCCCGGAGGACCTTACTAACAGATGTGGATAGTATATTACGCCATTGTTATCAGGAAAAACTATTCTCTGCTTGTAAATTAAGTTAATGTGTTAGTATCAATACTTAGGGATTTGAATAATAAAACAAATTTCAATTACCAGCACATTTCTATACTTGGTGAGGTTCAAGTCCCTTGTATCAGGATGCATCCTGCAGAGTATTAGCTACTTACAAGTGATTTCCCTGTTCATCTACCTCTACTGCTTGAAGGATAGCAGGACAGGAGCAAGGGAGGGAGGGGAAGCTGGCGTGGGTGGCAGCAATGCTGTTTCTGACCGGCCCCAAACTGAGCGCCCGTGTAGGCTCCCAACACCACCCACCCATCCACTCAACAGGGCTAAAAGACAAGCAAAATTAGCGCAGGCCTTACAGCAGTCAATTCAAAATGTGTCTAGGACTGATCTGAATAGACAGTGCAGAGCTAAGGGCTATACCATGTACACAAGTGGTGAGAAGCAGCACCCAAGGGTCTCAAGTCTGACCCAGCCAAGAGAGAGGGAACCAAAATGCTTCCTCACCTCACCTGCTGCAGCCTCACAGCTCATTTGTATTCTCCAGTTTGACCCCCCGTGGGCCTTGCCAGTGGTATCTCCTTACATTTGGGCAAGGACCCCTACCTTTTATATCCATCTCCCCCTGAGCAGCTCCACAGAGTACTTCCATATGCCAGATCCAGGTGATGCAAACCAGGGCAGGAAGCTCCTCAGTAGAACAAGGAGCTTTCCCCCCACCTTTACGGCGAGAAACAGGAAACTTGTATAATTAGTTAATTTAGACCCTGTAATGAATGTTGGTTTATGTTCTGACATTAAAGGATGTAAGAATCCTTTAAAACCTGGAAGGCAAATTCACTGTTGGTGCAAACAGCTGACTCCAGTGACATTCAGCTTGTTTATGCAAGCAGCCAATTTGGCCTGCGTGTACTTTTTGCTCAATGCTTCTGTCAGACAATGCAGAGCAAACAATATTTGGCTTCATCTCACTCTGGGCAGATCAACTATTTGCACCCAGGACTTTTTCTTTGCCCGCCAGTTTGAATTTTCCCCCAGCCCGGGCTTTGAGGTACCTTTATAACAGCTGCAAAACACATTTCATACCAAGGAGCAATTTGCAGGCACAGCACTAGACATTTCAGAGCATTGCTAGCTATTCATACAGTATTTTCTTGGCAGCTTTTCGAAATATAATACCATAGAACTGTCGTCTCTCACAGTAACAAGTATTTTCATGCATTTATCTTTTCTGTGAAAATAATTTATAATTTTTTACCACAACAGAGAACTCATCCTAGCAACATACAAATTTTAACCCCATAGTTTGCTTTTAATAATTCTAAAGCAGTCTTAATGAAAGCTGTCTTGACACGTGTGTACAAAACATCTCTTGCAGGTAACAGAAAGGAGGCAATAAAAAAAAAGAAAAAACCTTACATCCCCCACTGCATGCTTCAGCTGACCTACCTTCCCTCAGGGAAAGAATGGAATGCCTGATAAATTATATGCATGTTGTGAAAGCAAAGGCTCATCTCTCTGTTCCTGCTTTTTCTGTACAAAATGTACAAAGAAATACTTTCAATTTGGATAATAATTCCACATAGGAAAAGGTTTCTGTTAAGCAAGCATAGGTCATATATACTTCATTTACTTGAAACTCCTAAAACCAGGCTAGGAAGGCTCTGAACTTCGTAATTTATAAGTGATTTCACCATAAAGATATAGCAATTTTTTTTTTTTTTTTTAAAAAACAAAGCTGTTCATAGTAGCTTTCCTCAATAAGAAGAGTTTCCATCACAGGCCAGCTTCTGGAATATGAGTGGATGACTTAGTTTAGTTGCCTTTTAAGACCCAAATCATAGAATCATAGAATCATTAAGGTTGGAAAAGACCTCTAAGATCATCGAGTCCAACCATCGACCAAACACCACCATGTCCACTAAACCATGTCCCTAAGCGCCTCATCTACATGTCTTTTAAATACCTCCAGGGATGGGGACTCCACCACTTCCCTGGGCAGCCTGTTCCCATGTTTCACCACTCTTTCAGTAAAGACATTTTTCCTAATGTCCAATCTAAACCTCCCCTGGCGCAACTTGAGGCCATTTCCTCTCGTTCTATCGCTAGTTACTTGGGAGAAGAGACCGACACCCACCTCACTACAACCTCCTTTCAGGGAGTTGTAGAGAGCGATGAGGTCTCCCCTCAGCCTCCTCTTCTCCAGGCTAAACAACCCCAGTTCCCTCAGCCGCTCCTCAGAAGACTTGTTCTCCAGACCCCTCACCAGCCTCGTTGCCCTTCTCTGCACACGCTCCAGCACCTCGACGTCCTTCTTGTAGTGAGGGGCCCAAAACTGAACACAGTATTCAAGGTGAGGCCTCACCAGGGCCGAGTACAGGGGCACGATCACTTCCCTACTCCTGCTGGCCACGCTATTTCTGATACAGGCCAGGATGCCCTTGGCCTTCTTGGCCGCCTGGGCACACTGCCGGCTCATGTTCAGCCGGCTGTCGACCAACACCCCCAGGTCCTTTTCTGACAGGCAGCTTTCCAGCCACTCTTCCCCAAGCCTGTAGCGCTGCATGGGGTTGTTGTGGCCCAAGTGCAGGACCCAGCACTTGGCCTTGTTGAATCTCATACAGTTGGCCTCGGCCCATCGATCCAGCCTGTCCCGGTCCCTCTGCAGAGCCTTCCTACCCTCGAGCAGATCAACACTCCCGCCCAACTTGGTGTCGTCTGCAAACTTACTGAGGGTGCACTCGATCCCCTCATCCAGATCATCGATAAAGATATTGAACAAGACATGCCCCAAAACTGAGCCCTGGGGAACACCGCTCATGACCGGCCGCCAACTGTACTTCCTACAAAGCTGTCCAAGAACAATTTCATCACAGAATTTAAATTCCATTGATATTCAACTATTAGTAATCCATTCCTACAGGCCAACAGCCACAGGGCACCTTTTCTAGCCTTCTATCTTTCCTCAGTTCAGCACGTATATGACTTTTCTTACTTTTTGTTTCACATCACAGGCAGACTTTAGCCATCACCCTGAGCTACATTTTCAATGTAGAAATCAGACATCCAAATCTCATGTTCTGGAAGACGTTCATCTCTACTCACCAAACCCTCCCCATCTCATTCACCTTGTCAAAAACTCATCTCATTGGACTTAAAGGCATCCTGATATTCTGACTTTTAGGAAAGTACTAATTCATCCCTGGGGGCTGGGCTGGAGGCACTTCCAGGAGAACCTCCTGAGAAAGCTAAATGCAGCAAATTTCAGCTCACCAGTGCACGTCCCCTCTGTCCTGGAAGGCAGGTCAGCCCTGCTTGTCCAGGAAGGGATGTCCTTCTCCCATCTGCTCCAACCCCAGAACCTCTTTGGGAAACAGAGAAAAGGATAACCACTGCCAATTCACCACTCTGCTCCTGCCCCCTCATGCGCTGTCCCCAGCTGCCAAGCAATTTGATATTCAGTTGGCAGCAAGCATCTTGTTCTTTCAGAGAAAGTAAACTAATTGCCTTCATTATTACTGTTGTTTCTCATATCCCATTTGTGCTTTGTACCACTTGGCTCTTTTGAACATTCATCTTAAATATACACAGATTTCAATCCATTTAGAATTATCAGCGTTATATTCTGCAGGTTATTACTCTTTCCAGAAAGTAAGATTTCTTATAGGTTAACAGTATTTGGATAAGTAAGGAGTCAGTGTCTTCCTTTGCACCTTATTTACTTTTCCCCTCCCTCCACATATCAGTTAATAAAAAAACATGGATGCAAAGTGTAAGAAAATCTTACGAGATAAGAGCGGCTGCAGAAACATACAAAGAAGTTAAACAACATCACCTAGCAAATCTATAGCAAAGTCAGAAAAACTTCCAGCCTCTTGATCTAAATCCTAGCCAGCCTCAAAAAAAACCCCTTTATTTCTAACATCACCTTGGTTTCATATATGACATATTTCTCATTTCAGTTGCTTGAAATACTTTCAACAGTGAAAGAAAAAATACGTGATGAGCTCTACTTTTTTTTCCTGGTTTAGTTTTAAATTAAAAAGAAGAACCTAGCATGATCCCTAAATCCTATATTTCAAAATTTAGGTTTGATTAAAAAAGGAGAGATCAAATGGATAGCAGAAAGAGAAAGTGTGGAAGTTTTTTCTACAAAATGAGGCAATTTTTATTAAAAAAGGAAGGAAAACCTCTACAAGTATTTCTCACCTGTAACTTGCTATAACTATATAGATATAAAATACAAACATTTGACTCCAATTTGGTGTACAGAATAACAACTACATAGGAACAATAGTCAAAACCTAAAGATTCAGTTTTCAGGATCTTCTAATATTGAAAATTTCACCTAGAAGCATTTTTGGCTAACTATTTGATAGATGAAAGAGATACATATACCCAAAATGATCAGAGCAGATAGTGCAGCAACTAGGTAGTCTTCAAGTTGTCATTTAAGAGGCTCAGAGAGCAAAAAATACAACCAGCAAGGCAGCTGGATACACAATTTATTTTCAGTCTCTTTTCTCATATTAAAGGCTATTTCTCTGTCATAGCAGCAACATTCATTATATTTGGAGCAGTAAAACAATGAAAACATCATCACACTGTAATTGGCCTGGGGGATGCTGGCATTAGAGCATGTAAATTCTTTCAGTCAGAGGAAGATTCTGGCTCATTCCTCCAGTGATCTCCACCCAGAAACAGCTCTGCAGCCAAGAGCTCCTACACCTTTGTTATAGCTATTAGTTTATCCTGTCAGGCTTAGATATCCTAAAACACAGTAAGCAAACTCAAAACGAGCAGTCAGTCATCCCTACTGGATTCCACTCTGGCTTATAACAAATTGTGGGGTTTATGAGCAATTCCAATTAAATCATTTTGTGATGAAACTTTTATTGAAAGGCACCATAGGAACAAAACCAGCAGTGTAATTCAATTTGTTTTCTCACTAAAGATACATTGTTGATCAGTATTTTTCAAATCAAGGCCTTCTACCCTTGTGTCTTGTAAAAGACAGAGAACATTTCTCTAACCTCATTAAGTTCATAACAAAGACCAGAAGGGATACTGTCTTCAGTTTTCAAAAGATGACATATGGTGTGTTCCACAGGATTGTCAGAACTAATCTCTGAAACCTTCACCTTAAATTGGCTGGCAACTGTGCTAAGCTAAATTTATTTTTGTATTAACCCTTAGGAATACAAGCACTTTCTAGATTGCCAGCAAATAGTAAAACTAGTAGCCTCTGCAATTCCATTTTGCTGTTCGTCTGAAAGCCTCAAGGCAGTATGCATGTGCCAATCTTCAGAAGATCCAGTAGGAGGGATACTAAAGCCACTTTAAAGTTAGAAACATAGAGTAACAGATAGAGTAAATTAGATGGCAAGATAAGATTGCAATTCAAGGACAAAGCTATGGAGCTAATTTCCCAAGTCCTAGCTCATAGCTGGAGACAGTCTTACCGTTAAGGGAAGTATTTCCTAAATGTTTGCCAGACCCACTACAATATCAGCATCAGCCAGTTTGAAAACTTCTGAAAACCACCATTTTTTACATTCACAGAAAGCCATCCACACAAGGCACTGCAGTCTTGTTGGCTTTATGAAAGTTGTTCTGGTTGGGACCCAAAAAGAAACTAATTCCAACACTTCCATTCATGTATGTCAAGAATTTGATGAAACCTGGGAGACCTCTGCCTCGCTAGAGAATCAAATTGCTATCATCCTGAGCAAGGACTTTGAAGTAAGATGCTCAAGAATATCAAGCAACTCGTTTCCCCTACCCACCCCAAATTTACAAATGGATAAAACACCATTCTGTACTTCACAGATTCTATGAGGAAAGCTGACTAAATACGAAGATACTCGGTTATTATAACCAGCAATCATGTAGACAGGACAGGACTTTAGTAAAAGGAAAGTTTTTCCATTAAGTGCAGTTACCAGGTAAAACTTCTCCTTCCATCATTTCAGGTGGTCTCTTCTAGCTTTTGCTGAAGGTTGTTTCTAGCACTACTCTGTACAGCATATGAGGCTATCTAAAAAGATCAATAAGATCAGTGAACACTAGCAAAATCAGTTTTAACAATACATCCAGACTTATATTTCTCAGAAACCAGACAATGTAGGCATTCTTTGACTTAGTAGCAGAGAAAAGGAAAGCTTACATCTCTAGAAATCATTTCCCTTTGATCATTTCTTGATCAGACACAACAGCTCCCCTCAACTCCATCTGGAGAAGCTGCCTTAACCCTTCCTAGATTTTCTTCACACTAAGGCATATCACAGCATACTACTATTCCAAGGTGAGATATTTTTCTCATAAAATGTTTGACTAGAAGAAAAGAAAAGCCTTTTTGGAAGCGAGGAATATCTGCTGTCCCCAAGATATTTTTATCCCCTCAACTGTAAGTTAGAGATTCCTACACATTGTTATCTCTAAACCTAGCTCCTCACAGCTTCTTCCCAGCTGTATTTCCATAAACAGCTACAACCCATACTTATTTTTGATCTGCATGTTCATTGTGCTTGACTGTAGTGTTAGAAATTCACAGCCCATCTGGGTATGGCTTTTTTCTTTATCTGACTACTGCTTATTATGGCTAACGAGAATTTGCCTCTGCATGCTCCCCAAGCTGTGTATGTGGTTATTCAATCATGATACATAAAGATCATTTCAGAGATAATCTCGGATTGAACAAAAAGTATAGGCAAAAAGTATAAGCATTCATCTCATGAACAAAAAAATCTTCAGCTGGTGTTGTTCAGGCAACAACATCAACCTACACACAGTCTTTGGGAGACATCACTTGGATTCGCTGTGAATAAAGAGTCTTCAGAGCCAGAGACACTCTGTCACGCACCAAAAATTAATCTTGCAAGCTCCTCTAGGCAGAGAGGAAGAAAGAAAGAAAGAAAATATTCAAGTCCCTTTTACATCAGATACACATAATACACAAGTGAAGGAGCAAAAATAACACCAGTATAAACCCTTCAACTAGCAGCTCATCACCTCCATTGGAACTGCTAAAGCAAAGACTTTGTGTCAGCTTCATCTTGATCGCAGATGGAAATTGGTTAAACCATTTTCCCCTTACAAAGATTCTCGCCATGAAACTGCAAGCATCTTTGTGATCTAAAAGTTTCATTTCTGTTGTTCAGCAAGTAACTTTAGCTTCAACAGTCCTGAAAATTAGGCCGCTAACTCCATTGTGCCGCAGCCTATATTCAAAACTCCTGCATTCAAAGGAATTAGAAATGTCTATCTTTTATTTTAGGGGGGGGGGGGTGCTGCTATACAGTCCTAATAGCATAGGTATGTCTAGATTTTTTTTAAATTTATTTCAATTATTCCCTAAAAATTATTTGTGACCTTTTGCAGTAGGCTAGTATAAGTTCAGTATCTATAGACTTTCTTACAGAGCTCTGCAGAGGCATTCTTGAAAGAAATACAGACATTACTGCTGAAATTCACATCATCAGAATACATGAAGTGTTACACCAGAGAATACTGTAAGTTTGTAAGATCAGACAGGCACAGTTGGCCTTTAATTAAAATCATTGCACTGATAAGTGTATGCATGTGTGTATATACTGAAAATTAGTTATATGCATAAAAAGTTTGTATCTTGCATAATATTAATTTACATATAAAGTAATATGTAATATAAATAATTCTCTCCTACAATGATAATGGTTTCCAGTTAGACCTCATATACAGTAAAAGCTTATGCCTGTGCCAACCATGTATAAGCACTTTTATGCTAAGTCAACACTACAGCACTGTATCAGCAAAGCATTTGGGAGCCGGCAGGCCTGAGGTTCTCAAACATCTTTGAATCCAAGCTTGTTTTACACCAGCTATATTGGCAAAAGTGTTTTGCTTTTAAACCAAAGTCTTGACATTTCTAGGGCAACAAAACTTTCTACTGTGCATTGCCATTTCCAAATATAGGCAGAAATAGTCCTTTCTGTAGCAGGTTCACAGAAAGGTATTCCAGTTCATTTTCAAGTGAAATACAAACCTATTTTCCAAAGCAAAGCAGTGAAACACCAAGGGTTGGAGAAATGGTTACTGCTGGCCTTCAGTAAGATGATGTCTACTAGGTGAAGCTACATAGCTGGCCAGGGTCTAGGTGTCCCAAGACATGTTCGGGACAGCCTCCAAAAAGTACAAAGAGTGATAAGATACTGTTTCAACAGCATATGTAGGCCCTAGCTTACACAATCTTTCCTACTGGTTTCAGTGGTCCGATTGGTTTTACAGTGCAAGTCTTCTGGCCACCCTCTGGTAGGCTCAGACTCCCAAAATGTGTTCATCCTGTCTCTTTAGGAGGGGAAGCTGCTCTCTGAAACAGCAATACACTCTTGTACGAACATGGAACTGCTGGAAACAGACAGCCCAGCACAAGGGGATGCTCTCGCCCCTCCCTCACCACATTTTCACACTTCAGTGTTTTAGCAAAAAGGTTTATCTTCATGACCATAACATATTTAGAATTCTCCTTGGTGACTGCAGAAGAACAGGACCCCACACACATTTGCTGCCTTCTCTTGACTTTCGATTTAGCAAAAATTTAACTAAATCCTATCATTTAAATAATCATGACATTAACATGAACACTTGCCACCACTATGTTACTTACTCTTCTTGTATCCCCATCAGGTTCATTTAACTTATAGTTTCTCTGAGATGAGGAATAATTATTGCTTTGTGTTTGCACTCCATCATGATTGAGCCCTACTTATGAGCATTTAAGATAATAATTGCATACTTGTATAAATTGCCACAGAGACAATTCAGGCACAACTATTTTTCTTCAGTGCATGTAAAAATCTCACTTCACTTTGCTGTTATTTGGAAGATATAGCACAAGATATAGCATTGAGGACAATAGGAATTAGGGAAAGAAAAAAAAAAAAGATACATATATTGAAGTCCCTGTCTAAAGACTTCAGGACCTAGGATCAAATTTTCATGCCTAAGTCTGTTCCTATCTGAACCAACTCTCTAGTGAAGGCAGAAAACAATTAAATGAAGCTCATGAAGCAGCCATCTTTGAATTTTTGATTGAAGATGAAATTCCATGCAATTTTTATTGTTTATTTTCCACTATTTGGGGTTGAATTAGCTTAACATTTGTAAGATGTAGATTCAGGACCTAGGATCAAATTTTCATGCCTAAGTCTGTTCCTATCTGAACCAACTCTCTAGTGAAGGCAGAAAACAATTAAATGAAGCTCATGAAGCAGCCATCTTTGAATTTTTGATTGAAGATGAAATTCCATGCAATTTTTATTGTTTATTTTCCACTATTTGGGGTTGAATTAGCTTAACATTTGTAAGATGTAAACATCATTGAGTCTAAACTAGAAACTACATCTGATCTGGCCTCAATTATCACAAACACAATCAAGTCCCTAATGTTTTTCTAGGGGAGCAGATTTCTGCATGGAAAATAAGTAAAAAAGTTAGTAGCTCCAGTTCCACCCAATACTTCATATAAATGATGGCATACATTAACGGGACACAAGCTTTCCAAAGAGTTCATGATAGAAACATTTCAGCGTTCATGCATCAGTGTTTCAAATTCATTTCTAGTAGCATCACAACTAATTATTTGTTGTGCTCTCCATCAGACTATGAAGAGTTGTGCTGGCTTGGTTTTGGTTTTTTTCTAAAGCAAAGAACCTGAGAAAAAGTGGATATTTTAATCTATGTAAATATAAAACTACATAAAATGATGATGAGACAGTTAAGGTGATACAGATTATTAAATTAACCTTCCTCAACAGCCCATGAGGAAGGAAAGCTGGGCTATCAAAGTCAGCTGTAATTGTTTAATGTGGATGAAAACCAACAATTCAGAACTGATCACGTAACTCACAGTTAGAGTGTGAGTGTTAATGTGCAATACCTACATGAGATAGGCTCTATTGATATATTTTGAAGATCTAAAATATATTTTTTTGTAGCAATTGTTTAGAGAGATGGGGTTTTAAACTATAGTTTAACATCTTCGAAATGCAACTCAGAAATTGAACAGCTGAATATATTATTGTACTAAACACCCCAGTATTTTCAGAGAACAGGACAATGTTTGCTTAATTTCCTGAGATGTTATAGATTAAGACATTAAAATTGCATGGGAAAGCATAACTGTTCCCCTTTCTGTGCATTAGTAACATCATCATATGACAGGTCTCGAACACACTACGTGCTTTTCTGCCAGCTTAGTTTTTAGTTTATGAAACTTTTCATAGAATTGTTAGCTCTGGGAATAATGAGCAGCACAAATGTGACAGATAAGAGGCAGCAAAGGGAGATGCACTGTAGGCCAGCCCTCCATCCCTACCTCTCATGAGCGCTGTTTGCCCATGATATCCTCCAACACCGCTCACAGGCAGAGGAAATTAAAAAGTTGAATTCAAACTGAAGAGAAGAACAAAGTACAGTACGCCTGCAGCACATGACTCATTCAGTATCACTACCCCCAGGCCAGAAATGTTGGGGAACAATGCCACAGGCAGTGTTTAATGCCTTCTTTAATATGCTTAGCATAAACCTTTTTTTTTTTTTTAAATGGGCTATACTGAGTAAGGAGATTTTTTTTTTAATTAACAATAATGGCACACAGTCTCCAGAACTCCAAAGACTCTTCCCAAATAATGAGGAGTAGTTACAGTGACAGCCTCAGCTTTTCTAACACAGTGAAAGAAGGTAACTCAGGTGTCATTGGAAAATGACATTGGCTGCAGTATTCTGCTCTGTCCACAGGCTGATGTACTCCTCAGAAGGGAGCTATTGAACATCTTCAGGCAAATTTGTTCCCGTTCAGAGTCACATGACTAAATACCACTTAGATTAAGTCAAAACCAAAAGTTATTTATTCTCTCTGCTTTTAAACAAGCTCATTTTGAGTTATCACATGGATGAACAGAGTGCATGAAAGTCTGGCTGGGTACAGCACTGGATTTCTCTTTGTAGACAAGCTAGATTCCCTTCTTTCTCACAAATAATTAAGAAAAAAAAGGATTTCTAGTTTAGACAATAAGGTTTAATTGTATAAAAATCATGTGTCTGATGCTAAGCAAAAAAAAAAAAAAAAACAAACCACACCGCAACAACAAATTTTAGGAAAGTTTCAGTATGTAAAGCAGGAGATAGCTTTCTTCGTTCCCTCCCTCTCCCCACCAGAGTATTTATACTCTTGGCACAGTGTGACAGAGCAATACCTTAAAAGAGTAAGTAGGATATAACTGTTTTAAAATATATTTCAGTACTGACTAGGTATGACTAGGGTACAGCCTCACTGCAAGTGTTTGTTGGTGTCCAAATTATTGGTCTACAGGAGAAGGGAGTCTTTACAGATGATTGATTGACCTTTGTAGGAGGTTAAAGAACATTAGACCCTTTTCCCATCCATGTATTCTGTTCTCCCTATTGCTGGTTTTCTGGTTATCATAACCAATAAAAACAAAGAACTGCAGGTCAAACAGTGTTCCCAGTTGTAGAAGTAATATGCACATATTGGGATTAAGGCAATGAGTACAGACTTGTAGCCCCAAAAATTTCTACCTAGAAATCATGAGAACATATGTAAGTATATTTTCATATACAGACATATGCACACAAGAGAGTGAAGGTGACGCATAAAACACCACCTGATTTTCAGAAGTAATAGGATCTGACCCTTAAAAAGGAAGAAAAAATTTCTGAAAAAGTATGTGTGGCATTGAAAGTACATTACCAAGCTACAAACACGGTAGCTGCACTAGGTAACTGGTATATTCTCTTTTCCGTGTATGAGACCTGTATAGTCTCTCCAAAGACACTCACCTCCCTGTGGGTGTAAGTTGTCCCCCATGCTGTACACAGACCCCTGCGCTGTGCGAGCGACCATGTGTGCTGCTTCAGGAGTTTCATTTGAGACACACAGAGCCATAGAAACCAGAGTTAACCGTGCCAGGTAGGCTGCTGTTGGGGCTTACATCAGGCTGCTTTCAATCTCCCCCACTTCTACCTTCCCCATTCCAGCAACCATTATAGAGGGGGAAGAATGTAAAAGGAGAAAAACCCTGAAGCCTACAAAAGAAAAAAAATAACAAAATAGCAAATCTAGGTCTGCAGAAGAGCAGGCAGAGCCTCATTGCCAGAAATGGAGGAGTCTGAGACAAGTTCAGCCATCCTAAGTATTAGGAAAGATAGGCTGTTTTGCTGTCTAAAAATCTTTCCACTCCAATTACTACGAATAAATATCATATTTTAAGAATCTGTTCAGATGAAGGGCATGGAAATTATTTTTATATCAGATCTTGAAATGTTTGAGGTTTTTTTCCATGTTGATTCGAGAACTAACATAGGCCTCTCCATGTAAAAAACATCAGGTATCCACATGTATTACTCAGCAGACATTAGAAATGCTAAAAAACTACTGAAATACAGGCAAATTGGTATTGAGCTACATCAAGAGAACCTTAAAAACCTATTTCAACATGTAATGGAGAGAGTTTTAGCATGTTGAACAAACTTTAAAAATCCCATTCTTGTGCTGTTTGCAGGGAAAAAAACCAGAAATTACTCCCTGCAGCCAGAGAGTCTGCTCTGATAAGAGTTTTATGTGGCTAAGCATGATTTAAGATGGAATAGTCTTTTTTCCATATAAATTGCTGTTTCTCCCCATTCTCCCTCCACCCTAGAAGTTAATTTTTAAGCAAATCAAGATAAGTAGTTTTCCCTTGAATTGGATTTTAAACACTCATCATTACAATTGTGTTAAGTACGAATGCAAGCACAAATGCCTCTCTCAGTCAGGAAAAAAATCTGTTGTGAGAAGTAAAATTTTAAAACTGTTTAGTTTTCAGGTAGCATCTCAACTTGAATTGCCTTTTTTTAAAAATGAAAATTCTGTAACTCCTAAAAATCCAGTATGTAAATGGATCCAGTCTGTTCAAGGATCTCCAATCCCCTGTTGACACAATAATCCTCTTTTTTTCATGATCCTTCAGCTTCCAATGTGTGCCACCTGTCCAATCTCGACTTTGCTGTTTTCAATCTTTAATAACATTCTAATGTTAATCGTTCTTCAAAAATAGATGAATGATGCATCTGCATGGATTTTAAAGTAGAAGGTTGAATCTTTATTAGCTGCGAGGTGATCCTCCTCTCCCAAAAACCTGATACCTTACTGGGTCTAGGCTGAAATTAAATGACCTCTTACATCAGTCAAGGAATTACAGTTAGCACTTTTAAAGCCAATCCCTTGACTCCTCCCCTCCTTACGAGGATAAGAATATACCAGCTATACCCTAAGACTCTGTTCGTTATTTACCCCTGGAAGCTGGTTTTCTCAGCTTTACCTTCCTTAAAAGAGCTGTAAATCAATAAACTCTCTCCCTGTAATATGAAATAAATCCTATTCTCACTTCCCTTTAAAGCAAAACTGTCCCTTAAAATGCAAGCAGAGACACAGCCACCTGCTCTCTTTTCTCCCAGATAGAGAAAAATGCTTCAGGCCAAAAATACACAAACAAATCAGACATTTAGGGTCTAGGCAGTACCTCCATTGTATGGGAGAAGGACGGGCAACACTAGCAGAACAACTGTCTGATTCTCAGGACTGCCTTAAATGAAGAAAAGACTTGTCAGATTGCCAGTGGCTTCAGAAGGAAGACCAGACCCTCTCCTCCTTCAAAACGTAAGGAGAGTTAATGTCCCATAAACAGCACATTTTAAGGGCAAATCTATAAAGTAACTTTAGTTAGGGACACATTTTAGGTAATCCAACAATGATGAAATGTTACAATTAATAACTAAGCAATACTCCAGCATGCAAACTCCATTGAAACATCTTTTAATTCCAAAATATTTATCTTTATTCTGAGTAACCCCATTAATGCATGGGGGTTCAGCATTTACTTCATCTTCAGCATTTACTGTATCATAATATTCCCTTTTAATAACTGGATTTGAGATGCAGCATAGACTATATCTCTTTCCTCAGATGATATTTTGAGAACTACTCAACTTTAAATTATTTTTTCTGCCTGTCAGCTGGTAATAGAACTTCCTTCAAAGGCTCTTTGTAGGTCTAAAATCATCAGACCTACAAATCAGTATATTGCATGTCCTAAAGTATTCTTATGCAATCATAGATTTCTTACAACTCTCTTTCCTCTGCAGGTCATACCACATATAATGTTACAACCATCCCCTAAAATGGTTTGTGCTTCTGTTAAAATATGTTTTCCACAGAGAAAAGCCTAAATTGAAAATAAAACAACTCTGAAAACTTACTTCTCTCTTTTGATTAAAAGGCAAAATATTCAAGCAAATACTTTTTATTAAGTTGTCTCCAGGTTTTCTCAGTGAAACTACAGCAGCCCCACCAGGCAGCTGGCTTTAGCTGCTGGAAACAGCCCTTGCCGGGCTTTCCCCCATGGGCTCCCCAGCAGCAAGGCGGCTCACCAAGGCGGGCAGACGGAAGCGCAGCACATTGGTTTCAAGAGGCAAGGCAAATCATTTCAATCACTGTGAGTAGTAAAACACTGAAATGGTATTGCTAAAGGAAAATGAGAGGAACATTGATACAGAGGAAGGTCAAAGCACACAAACTGACATGTCAGAGAGAAGCAAAGATGATTTTTCTTAATGCCACGTTAAGAAGACTGGAATAGATACCGATAGTGTTTGCAGCTCATATAAATAAAATCGTGTGCAATACCTGGTAAAGTGGTGGGTGTAAAGGTTTCACTTATGCTTTCTCCGGGATAAAACACAAGTCAAAAACCTTTTGTAAGATAGCTTCATTAACATTAAAAAGATGTAAAAGTATGACATTCTTCTAGTACAGAGAGCAGCTACAAAGGTAGTAACCCTCACCTTCTGAACATCACTTTATATTACTTGATAGCAAACCCGTGTGGAAAACACATTAAACAATATTAGCATAGAGCTTCCTACTTCACAGAGAATAGAATCTCCTCACGGTGACTAGAGCAAGCTAAAAGAAAAATGATGTCGCAAAAGGTGACCTCTGAATAGTTTTATAGAGAAGTGATAATATAAACCTATTCTCCCAAAATAGAACAGCACAAGAATTGCAATTATGAGCTAAAGAGGATTAGTTCAATTGTCCTATAGCAAGGAGAAAGTATTTTGTTTAAAATTAAGAAAATACAAATTAAGAAATATGATTACGTTAAGCAGAATTCAGTTTTGTATGACCTTTCCCATTGACAACAAGGTATGAGTAATCTATAGAAACACCGGTCTTGTCATATCAAGCAGTGCATAGCAGCATTAATGCTGTAGACCTTCAAGGCTCCCCAGTGATAAATGGTTATGTTGTGGTAGCACTAGTTAGCATGCAGAATGCCAAAAATCTCTTGAGAGTCAAAATATTCCCACAAATATGTATCACCAATTACAGTTTTGTAAAGTAAACACAACAGATTTCTTACAAATTGAGCAATTGAAGGCAGTCTTCAATTTTATTCAGTAATGGGGTTGATTTATTTTTTTAGAAGCCGTAAGAGTACAAATTCATACTAGTTTTAGTCAATAAAAAGCTGCCTTTATAGTCTATAGAAATGCTAAACTTGTAGGCTTTAAGAATTTATACATAAATAAAGCTGAAGCTCAAAAATAGGGAAAGTATTCTTTCATTCTTGTTTAAAAATATTTCAGAGCCTTTCAGCCAAGCTGACTGGCGGTTTTTTCATAAATTTAAATATTCATATTTTCCTGGAATTTTTACATTAAAAATTTCTGTTATTCAAACTTTTTTTTTGCTTTTCACAGTTAAAAAACCCTCAGCAGCATGGTTTTCTTATCATTTAATTTTTTCTAGAACAAAAGGACTTTATTAAGGGACTTTGGGAGCAGCAGCCACCTCCAGCAGCTCTCACCCAGGACCCTCCTGCCCGGCCACTGGAGCCCAGGCTTGTGCCCGGGGTCTCTGCCCAGCCTGAGGGACACGGCTGTTGTTTTCCCCATTTGCACATTCAACCGGTGGCAAAGCTGCACACGTGTCCCAGAGACACACCCACGGACACAGAGGACACTGACGTGGCTGGTCGCACAGGCTGCCACATACAGGACTCACGTAAAACACAAGCACATACAGCCAAGTCCCCTCCTCCTCTTCAGCTGGTAGAGACAGGAGGTCACTAGTGAAGGCACACACACACCACTCTACATTCACAAGCACACACACATTTGTGGATCCCCTGAGTACCAGCACAGCTCCTCTGTCCCTCCAACACCCCTGCCCAGATCCTGGGCCCTCTTACCTGCCCCACAGGTCTCCTACTCGCCAGCTGGTCCTGCTTGAGGTTTGCTAGTGAATACACACACACACCCCTGCTCTGGGGGAGATACACTCACCCCCACAGCAGCCGGCACCAGGCATGCAGGCTGCGGCCCACAGCTACAGCTGCCGGCGCCGAGCCCCTCGCTCGCCTCGCTCACGCTGTTCCCACCCCAGTGGCTGGAAGTTAAAGACCTCCACTCGCTCCAGCGGGTGGCACGGAGACACCACTGGCTCCAGCAGCCAACACCACAGGCCAGGCCACGGGTACCCACATCCCCAGTCTGACTCCAGCTGCCCCAAATCCATTCACACCAGCACCCGGCACCTAGTCCTTGCAGCACTCACACACACGTGGGACACACAGTGAGAGTACACAGAGAGATCGTTAAGAAAGGATTTAATCAGGAGACAGGAGAGACTGTGGTGATCAGGCACAGGGGCTCAGGTAGACGAGCATGTTGACCGGCCCTGTTTTACAAGTGAGCAATCCCTTTTATACCCCTTTTTGTCTGTGCTCACTTTAGTCCTCCCTGATCCCCTTTCCCTTCACATTCCCCCATCAGTTTGTGCAGTACCACCGACCCCCTGCAGCATCCTGGACGCTCAGGTTTGAAACCTTATCATTGCAAAGTCCATCAGTTTGTGCAGTACCACCGACCCCCTGCAGCATCCTGGACGCTCAGGTTTGAAACCTTATCAGTTGCAAAGTCCCAGTTTGCCTGCAGTTTCCTGATAGCGCTTAAGTTTTTGTCTGTTTCTTGTCTTTGTCCCATTATGTTTGGCTGTCAGGTCTGTGTCTCTGTATTTTGGTTATTGCTTATCCCTTCTCCTTTTCATCACATTTGACAAGGTCCTTGACCAGATAATCTTACAGAAATAAATGTTCCCACGTTCCCCACACCCTTTATCAGTAATGTGACATACCCCTACATAACTTCAATCAGAATTTTGTAAGGGTAAGTGAAATCAAGTAAAAATGCACTCCAAAAGTATCCATGGATAAATTGCCATGAGAGTCTTCCACCTCCTATTCTTGCTTCTGGTGTGCTCAGGTAAGGACTGCATTCACACTCATGTAGAGAATTTATACTCCCTGCATTTACAAAGTGTCTTCATTTTACTTCAAAGAATCCTTCAGGGAGGACAGTCATACTCGGTGTGAGTAAAGGGTGCTTTCAATTCAAAATACTGTAGTAAGCCAATCTTAGAGGTATAAAAAGTCTAGATAGTCCACAAACCAAAGGCGGGCATTTAGTCAACAATTCTACTTTCTGTAAGAAGGAGGAAGAAAAAAAAAAATTACACTTTTTCCAACTTTGAGGAGAGGTTTGTAAGCCAATACTGTAGCTGATTCACTCTCTTTTTAAACCACTAAAAATGTAGAAAGTTTTTGGTCAAATCTAGCATAATTTTGAAAGAAACCATATTGTTTCTTTCCCCCGTGTTCCAATAGTTATTAGCTATGTGCCCAGCTAACTCCTCCCACCTTGCAAAGAAGGGCAACATCAGTCTCCAGCGTAGCACTAAGCAATAGTGCTTAAAACTTCCACAACAGAAAACCTGTTACAAAATTTAGAACAAATGGTAAGCACAGTGAGAGGATTTTTCCTAAATAGTTTTCCATTTAGGAGTAGCAATAACATACAGGCCAAGGATGGCCAGGGAGTGTAACAATGTGGGCAATGAAAACACACAGTAAACAGAAGAACTGGCATCCTTAAAGCTGGAGAGAGAGGAAAAAAAAAACCTCTGACATCTTTGGAATTCTCTGCTGCCCTCCACAGCTCCAGAAAGAGTTTCTAGACTTCAAAAGTCTGATCTCCTAGAGAGTCTAATTAAATTCTCCCCCCTCCTGAAAAAATTTATTGCTTTGTTTCTGAACCTTAGATTACAGAAAAACTGTCATGAGGACACAAGAGATTATGCTTAAAATTTATTGCATTGGGTAACAAATAAATTATATCCAATGTTCCAAAACAAAAGTTATGTGAATTAGAGGATCTAGGATGGAGTTTTTGTCAAAGTGTTAATCTAGGTAACCATCAAACCGCCAGACCAGCTCAATCCTTCTAAGCTCTTACAGTGCACCTGACAGAGCCCACACTCGCTCAGCATACGCATGTGTATTTTAGCCTAAAAGGGTTGTTTCCTTACAAACGTGTGAAGTCCTCCAGCTCCCTGTTTAACATGCATTTTGTGTTAGAATTTAATTCCTCCATATGCAAAGAATTTGACATAACACTGGTGGAAAGATTAACTCTTCCCCCAACCTCAACCCCTCCTAGGAAACTATACATACGTGGCAGTTCATACACATTCCCAAAGAAGTTGCTCCAAGTATCAGCGTTTCATAGCAATTATACTTTACAAAATATTCTGCAGCTTCTAATTGAGTCAGGCAGTTTTTATGAAGAAAAGCTTTTAAGAGGGTGGGGGGAAAAAAAAAAAAACAGCACAGCTTATGAATTCTACCTGCTTACTGATAAATTTGACACTATTGGAAAAAGAAAGCAGCTGATTTAGGAAACAAGAATTATTCACACTGGGGAGGTATACATCATTAACCATTTTTTGTTTCTTAATCTGTTCTTCATATGCCGTAGATAGAACAATTCTGCCACCTAGAGTAAAATCCAGGACCAAGATAAAAAGATTGGGTGAACATGCACTATCTGCTCAACTAATTTGAAATGGAAGATACCTTCCATGGCAGATAATTAAATGGAAATATTATGGGTTTATTCATTTTTTTAAAATCATGCTACAAAATATTTAGTAGGCTGCTTGCTATCAAAATCAGCAGCATTGCCAGAGAATGAGGTGAAATATATGATAAATACAGTTGAGATCATTTACATTTTTATTGGCCCTTTTATTACACACATCTCCAAATATTTCCAAAACTTCACAAAGTAGTTATCCATTTCCCCATATAAATAGGATAGAATTCCCTTAACAAGGTTTTAAATTAGGAATTGATCTATTTGTGCAAATCAGGAAATCGTAACCCAATTTAACAGAAAAATGGTTCCAGTTCATATCTCTCTCTCTCACACACACACACTTCCAAATATTTCTATTTCTGAGGCCAAAACCTGCTGTCAGTTGATATGTAAAACACTGTCTGTTAGCTGGGAGGGAAGAAGTGAGGTAATAGCAAGGCAAAGTAGTTCCTTACAGAGACCTGATGATCTTTAATTTATATAAAAGCTAAGATTTTAGCATGTTATTAATATTAATTAATGCATCTAACTCCAGTTCTCCAGCTCACAAGGGTGAGGAATTGATGTTTCCTTGGATATGAATCTGTGGTTTTAAAGATTCAGACAAATTTAAAGCAATAAATCATCCTATTCTGAGGGCTGAAAGGACACATGCTGAGCCCTTCCATGAGCAGTTACATCAAAATACCAAATAGCACATAATTTTTCCTCTAGTGACTGAAATACATTTGTCATCATGGTAGATGGAGATTTACTTCCAACTAAACAGACTAAAAATATTATTTTCTTCCTCTAGGTTCTCTGTCTCAGGCAGAGGAGAACACCCTATGGAGAGTACGCAAGGTTAATCCCCCGGCTCACCAAGCGCTGGTTGAAAAGGCATGGACAAGAATTCCCTTCAGAGGCAGATTCTGGATGTAACCTCCAGATCACAAAGTCTTTAAAATATTTGTTGCTAGAAGCCAGGAGGGTTTGCCAGATAAAGCATCTGTCTTTTTTGCAGTTCTCTTCCTTAAACACCTGCTAGTCCTGGAGACTAGACAGTAGATAGCTGGACCTTGGCACGACCCATCATGGCCATCCTCATGTGGTTATTTTTGTGGTAGGAAAAGCACCAAGGATGAGTTGTTGCTGGAATAAAAAATTGCCTGTGTTCATTGGCAATAATATGTTGCACCGGATGCACATAGCGCACTTCATCTGAGGATCCAAGTGTTTTGCAAACATTAATTAAGCTCTGCACTGCTGTTATGATTCACAGAATGCCATTATCACACCCAAGGGATGCAGCAAAGAAAGGCATTGAAGCAAAGTATAGGGAAGCAAGTCCTTGAAAGCACAATGACTCTGGTTCCATTTCAGATCACATCAACCTAGCTACATCCCAGAACAAAGAAAGTCAAGGATTACTCAGAACAGAGCACTTCATTTTTATATGCTTTATGAAGCATAGATACTTTAAAAAAAGTACTGGTTTCTTCTGACCATTTTCTTTTCTTGTCACTTGTGGGATTATATATTATTAACATTTCCCAGTCCTATTATTATTTCTGTTTATTCTGATCTCTTCCTAACCCTGAGTACAATCACCTTTCTTTTCAAATCTGCTAGTCTTGACCTACTTCCAATCATTTGTCCTTTGAGTATCACATTTCCTCCAAACACCCTCTCTCTCATGTTCTTTCACTTGACATTCCCCCCAGAAGTCAGAGAACATTTTCCTCTCTCAACCTTTACGACATTTCTCAATACTGCGCTAATCATTTCTGACTCCCTGGGGAGCAAACCGCTTTCTATTGCTAGGAACAGGGAGTAAATAGGCATAGTGGATCTCGGGAGCAGAGAACCCCAACCAGCATTCATTGTCCTCCACTACTTCCTTTCTTCTTATCTCCATTAAAGCAGAAACCCACTGAAGGACGTGCCCTCAGAGTTTCAATAACTGGTTCGTTTTGTGTTGTGATAGGTCTTTATAGTATCAGTCATGGTATCAACAGGAAGCCAGCATGACTGAAGGCCTCTCTGAAGTGCCTGCACACTAACATTCACAGCATGCAGAACAGACATTAAGACCTTTAAAGGTCTGGATGCAGCTGCAGGGCTATGATCTCATTGGGACCATGGAAACATGGTGGGATAGCTCACAGAACTCAGCTGCTGCAATGGGTGGATACAGGGCACGACGGTGAGGAGGTGGAGTTGCCCTTGATGTGAGAGCACTGCAGAGATGCACGGAGTGCTGCCTGGGGATGGGTGATGAGCCAGCTGACAGCTTATGGGTCAGAATCATAGGGCAGATCAAAATTGGTAATGCTGTAGTGAGTGCCTGCTACCAACCACCTGGTTGGGAGGAAGTATTGGATTTTTGTGGCCTTCTTCAGACAACTGAAGAAGCCTCACGTGCACCCACCCTGGTCCTCATGCAGACTTTGACCACCCCAGTATCTGGTGGAGGGACAACACAGCAGAGCACAAGCAATTGAGGACGTTTCAGGAGTGCATTAATGATGACTTTCTGATACCAATGATCAAGCAGCCAACAAGGGGAGATGTTCTGCTGGTCTTTATACTTACAAAGAAGAACTGATCAGGGGTGTTGTGATTTAACCCCCATAGGCAGCTCAGTCCCACACAGCCACTCACTCCTCCCACAGAGGAATGAAGGACAGAATTGGAAGGGCAAAAGAAAGAAAATTTGTAGGTTGAGATAAAGACAGCTTAATAAGGGGTGGAAAAAGAGGGGGAAAAAAAACAACAAAACAAAGAAAAAATATGCAAAAGCAATCGCTTACCACCAGCCAACTGATGCCCGGCTAGTCCCCAACCAACAGCAACCCCTGGAACACTCCTCCCCAGTTTTATTGCTGAGAACAACGTCGTATGGTATGGCATATCCCTTTGGTCAGTTGGGGTCAACTGTCCCAGCTGTGACCTCTCCCAACTTCTTGTGCACCTCCAACCTACTCACTGTGGGGTGCAGAGTGAGAAACAGAGGCAGCCTTGACACTGTGTTAGCACTGTTCAGCAACAGCGAAAACATTGGTGTGTTATCAGCATCGCTTTAGTCACAAATCCAAAACACAGCACCATACGGGCTGCTATAGAGAAAATTAACTCCATCCCAACCAGACCCAGTACAGGGGGTGTGAAAGCTGGGGGCAGCCTTGGCTGCAGCAACCATGAGGTGTGGAGTTCAGGATCCAGACAGGAGGGAACAAGGCAAATAGCAGGATCCTGAACTCCAGGAAAGTTGACTTTGGCCTGTTCAGGGACCTGCTTGGAGGAGTATGGTCCTGGAGAAAAGAGGGGTTCAGGAGAGCCATTTGATTTTTTTCAAGGATCACCTCCTCCAAACTCAAGAATTGTCCATCCCAATGTGCAGAAAGTCAAACAAACAAAGTTGGCACTACACCTGCACAGATGAACAGGGAGCTCCTGACAAAACTCAGCTATCAAAAGGAAACAACAGGGACAGGTGACCCAGGAGGAATACAGACACTCTCCAAGCGTGCATTGATGGGGTTAGGTACGTCAAAGCCCATCTGAAGCTGAATCCAGTGAGGTACATGAAGGGCAATAAGAAAGGCTTCTACAGCCATATCAGCAACTTAAGGAAGACTAGGGGCAGTGTGGGCCTGCTGAATGGGACACACAGCATATGGTGACAGCTGGCATGGATAAGGCTGAGGTACTCAATGACTTCTATACTTGGGTCCTTACTGGCAAGAACTGCCTTTCAGGAATCACAGGTCCCTAAAATCAGTGGAAAAGTCTGGAGCAAGGAAAACTTACTGCCAGTAGAGAGGGGATGCACCCACAAGTGCTGAGGGAGCTAGCCGATGTCATTGTGAGACCACTATCAATTATCTTTGAAAAGTCATGGTGATTGAGAAAGGTTCCTGAGGACTGGAAGATAGCAAATGTCACATCTTCCAGAAGGGCAAGGAGGAAGATCTGAGGAACTACAGGCCAACTGACCTCACCTGAATCCCTGGCAAGGCGATGGAGCAAATAATCCTGGAAGCCATTTCCAAGCACACAAAGGACAGGAAAGTGATGAATCAGCATGAACTTACAAAGTAGGAATCATGCCTGAACAGCCTAATAGCCTTCCACAATAAAGTGATGAGCTCAGCGGGTGAGGAGAGAGCACTGGATATGGTTTATCTTGACTTCAGCAAGGCTTTTGACAGTCTCGTAACTTTTTTATAGACATACTGACAAAATGCAGACTAGATAAGTGGACAATAAAGTGGATTGAATACTGGCTGAACTGCCAGGCTCAGAATGGTTGTTGTGATCAGCAGCACAAAGCCCAGCTGGCCTGCCGAGAAGGACTTGGGGGTACTGGTGGATGAAAAGCTGGACATAAGCCAGCAATGTGCACTCGCAGCCCAGAAGGCCAACCGTATCCTGGGC
>NW_008794542.1:2119492-2124869 GCF_000699145.1 Aptenodytes forsteri | reverse complement strand
GGGGGTAGATTTAGACTAGATATAGGGAAGAAATTATTTACGCTGAGGGTGGTGAAGCACTGGCACAGGTTGCCCAGAGAGGTGGTGGATGCCCCATCCCTGGAAACATTGAATGTCAGGTTGGCCGGGGCTCTGAGCAACCTGATCTAGTTGAAGATGTCCCTGCCCACAGCAGGGGGGTTGGACTAGATGACCTTTAAAGGTCCCTTCCAACCCAAACTATTCTATGATTCTATGTTGTATCCCTGAGGCTGATACTGGGTCCAGTACCGTTTAACCTCTTCATTAACAAACTGGAAGATGGGACAGAGCACACCAACAACAAGGTTGCAGATGATAAATGAATGGGGAGGAGTGGTTGATACACCAGATGGGTGTGCTGCCATTCCAAGGGACCTCAACAGCCTGGAGAAATGAGCCAACAGGAACCTCATGAAGTTCAGGAAAGGGAAATTTCATGTCCTGTAATCGGGGAGAAATAACCCCATGCACCAGCACAGGCTGGGGGGCAACTGGAAGGAAAGCAGCTCTGCAGAGAAGGACTAGGGGATCCTGGTGGACAAAAAATTAAACATGAGTCAGCAATGTACCCTTGAAACAAAGACCAACAGTCTTCCAGGATGCAGTAAGAAGAGCCTTGCCAGCACATTGAGGCAGATGGTATTTCCACTGTTGATACTCACTGTAAGTTCTGTGACCAGTCCTGCACTCCCCAGTACAAGGGAGAGATGGACATATTGAAGCAGTTCCAGCACAGGGCCATGAAGATGATTGCAGGACAGGAACATCTGAAGAGTGGCTCAGAGAGCTGAGATTGTTTAGGTTGGAGAAGAAAAGGCTCAGGGGGACCTTATCAATGTGTATCACTACCTGATGAGAGCAAGACTAAGCCAGACTCTTCACAGTGGTACACAGTGAAAGGACACAGGGTAATGGCAATAAATTCAAATAGGAATTTCCATTCAAAGAAAATACTGTTTTTACGCTGAGGCTGATCACACACTGGTACAGGTTGCCCAGTGAGACATTGTGGAGTCTCCATCTGTGGAGATACTCAAAACCAAACTGAACACGGTTGTGAGCAACCTGCTGTAGGTGACCCTGCCTTCAGCAGGGTTGTTGGATTAGACAGTCTCCAGAGGTTCCTTCTGATCCTAAAAGTTCCGTGATTCTGTGATCCATGTTCTGGTGACTGAATAAGGTGAAAATAAATTTAAAAGATTAAAAAAAAATAAAAGGAAACTGCCTGATCCCCAATATGTTTCAAAATCAACATATGGCAAGAGATCAGAGATTGTTAGACATTCTCAGGAAACATACACTAACTGCAATCCACCAGCAGGTTAAGCCACCAGTCATCTCACCCGGAATAAGATCTCAGAATACTTTTGAAATGCTAGGTGGGCTTACGGAGCATGTTGAGTTCCAATGAAGTCAAGCTGCAAGACTTTTCCAGGAAAGGAAACACAAACTCCAGAAACAGGGACTATGCTTTAGCAGAGTACCTATGTTAATGTCTTCAGCTAATAGGCAGCAAGGATAAGCTTGAGCGTTCCTCTCTCCTGTTTGTGTGCACTCCATTAATTTATAGAGGTTTTTAGAATAACTAGCACCACAGATGCAAAATACATATAGAGCACTCTTTAAAGTCTTTGCGATGGTTCCATACCACTTATGCTTTACATTCTCAGTACATTCGTGTCTTTTCCTTCCCCCCATCATGTCACTTTATGAAACTCTGTTTAAGATGAAGTAAGGTCAAACCTGCTTTTTATATTATACTCTTTCCTGGCTTTTCATTTTACTTGCCACTCTTTTTTTTTTCCCCCTGAAAATGAATAAGTTAGAGTATCTTGAAAGACAGAGCAGAATTTCACATAGCTTTGAAAATCAAGACTTATCTTTGCAAGAGAAAATGCTTAGCTCTCAGAAGAGTTTTATCCCTTAATCTGGTAAGTTACTAATAATATCCAGAATTCAGAATAGTACTTTCAATTAACAGAAGCTTAACATTCATTCAACCCCTTGCAGGAAGCCAGTCACTATTGCTTTTATTTTACAGAATAATTGAACTGTCTAATTAAAAGTCACAAAGCAAATAAGTGACAATAAGAACTAGATTTCAACTTCCTGTCTGAAGCTTAACTAAATGTATTATGTTATCTATTTGTATTCATTAAAGCAAAGATCCAAAGGTGCTACCTTTGGCGATACTCGCCTTTGAAGGGCCAGAAAACAACAGAAATCTTTCACTTCAAAGGGACACCAGACAAAACAATAGAATTTTTCACTTCAAAGATTCATTGCTCTCAGGTGTTAGTGGGAATTTATATGGATCCTTAGCCGTATATTTATTTTATACATATGTATGTACGTGTATATATATATATATATAAAAACACATACACACATTTAGCTGAAGTTGAGTTTGAAGCAGACAATGTCAATTTTCTTTTAAGGAAGGTTTTTTTTTCCCCCCGTCTTATTACTGTGAAGATTGCTGTGCTAGGTAGTAGCTATTTCATTTAGACTGAACCTGGCTGAACTGCTCTGGGTTGGGTCCTATCAGGTAAGGCCCTCAAAACGTACAAAGAACAATCAGTAGCAGTCTAGGCAGAGTGATCAAATACTTAGAGTGCACTGGGAAAGCTCAGCTGGGGCTGCTTCATCTGGCTGCTGAAACGGAAAAGAACGAAGTCCTACTGGTTCATTAAAAGCAGCTTTGAAAGACCTGCGGTTTTGTAGAGTATTTCCAGAGCAGCCATCACCACATAAGATGAAGTGGGATGTGTAAAGAAAGGTTCATGAAGCAAACTTCTTGACAGTTGTGAGCAAGACATTATTGCTACGTTTTACCACTGAAAAACAAAAATAAAGAACACCACACTACCTCATTTTCACTAAGGACAGGTAAATGATTTGCAATAGTGCAGAGTATATGTAATAGTAGTTATATTCTTACGCTATAAAGACAAAGTGCAGTCTCATACACAACAGCCATTTTCTACGTATTTCTACCTACAATCTAATTCTACAGTGCTGTAGAGGGAAAGTGTAAATAAAAATTCAGAAATTAAGGTTTTGGTTGCACTTCCAGCAAGACTTAGCAAGAATTTGCTAGTTTCAGCTGACCATATCACACTACCAGAGATGGAGACAGAAGTGTAATAGAAACATTAGTAATAATCTTATTGGAAGACACACCCAAGGTAACTTGCATGAGCTATAAGTTCAAGTTGGCAAGTTGATGGAGCACTAGTGTTTCAAATTTATAGGATATTATTTTAAACCAACTTAAAAACCACAGGTGTTGGTAAATCTTTCTGGTGTTCATACTAGTAAGCTATAAAAATTCAAGGAGGCTTCCGATTACAGATTCACAATCCAACACTAGTTTCCTGAAAAGTAATACCGATGCAATCTTTGAATTCCTGCCTTTTCTATTATTCTCTCTCCCCCAAATTCTTCCTTGCTCCAACTATACCCTACAGTATTGATCAAAGCAGGCATGCTTTGCTGTTACAATCTCCTCTTTTCTTGTATGGAAAAGCATCCACTGGTAGGACACACAGATTTCCCTAAAGTCTTCGGTAGGCAAATTATGAATGTGATATATCATGAACACAGCACTAAAACAATGATTCACCAGTGCAAGACCCTCAAGAAAAAAAGAGGAAGCAGCTAGTGTTTCAGCAGAGTTCAGGCTGCATTTCAAGTGAGGGAACTATTTGTTTAATTTCCAAGTCTTTCTGTTCAAATGAACATTTGACTTCTCCCAGGCAGGGAATACAGTAAGAAATAAAAGGCTTTTTCACAAACAGCTAAGAAATTGAGCTGCCTGCCTAGTTTATATAATTCTTTGTAGAGAAGTCATCCTCTAACGTGCGTAATGATTTTCCCTTGTGAAAAGGAGCAGCAATAATAACCAACAAGTTGAATGTTAGCATATTTGCGACCTAGCTGTCAAATCAAAATGTGTGAACTACAGTGCTGCTTTCTCCATTGATGTTCAGAATTTAACATATGCCAGCTTACACAGTGCTCGGAGATGAAGAGCATCTTTAAAGGGATGGAAAACATACGCCCCCTTCTCCCTCTGGAACAAAAGAAGAAAATTAATGTTTGGTTGTAATGCAACAAAATCAATCACAGCTCTTTGATAATAGGTTTGTCAGAGCTCCCCTGGAAAATAGGACACTTGAGAATTCTTAACTACAGTAGATACAAATCCAAAATAGCCTTTGCGGTTGCAGCAAATTACTGCCAAGGACGGCTGAATTATTTCCATACAAATCTCAGAACAGTTTGGTTCCACAGGAATACTGAAAGATCTGGCAGAAGCCAAAAAGAGAAGATGATCATCTGAACCAAAATACACCACTTTTTACCTACAGATGTGTATGGCAGGTAAGCAGCATGGGGCAAATATTATTCCCGAGTTTGGCAAAGGGTATATCTAAGAGAATCTAGAGAAAGGAATGAAAGAGTACATGTTATTGGGGATTTTACTTTCAATAGCTGTAGATAAAACAGGGGGAGCATAAGCAGCAGAACTGTATTCTCTGCTATACACTCAGGAGCAAGGCATGGGAAAGTATATGGTCTTCAGCTGTGTTAGAGAAAATGCCAGCAGGAATTTCTGCTTTTGTGCAGCTCCCCTTCACAGGACTCCTGCAGAACCTTTGTTTAAATTACAGGATCTCCAGATAATCCTCAAATTACTACCATTCAGTTTTATTAACAAGGGCTCTGAACAGCAGGAGTCTCTTCAGACATGTGGAGGAGCCCAGTTTGGTTTTCTCTTTAGCTTGCTCTAATGCTGAAGAGGACACTACAGCGCTCAATATGCTTGATTCAAAAAAAGCAAAGTTAGCTCTTATCAGAGAAATTGGCATCATGGCAGCTAATGATTACTTTGCACAACTGGCCATACTTTAAATGTCTTTATCACTGTATTTTCTACACACCCAATTCCAATCCTGACATCGTGCATGTTCAATTTGATAGCAGCTCAACACCAAATTCTACATTGGGCTGCCAAGTCTCTTTCCCAAGTTCTAAATTACATCTAGAGCATTCTAGGGATAAAGTAGTTGTCCTGGTTTCAGCAGGGATAGAGTTAATTTCCTTCCTAGTAGCTGGTACAGTGCTTTGTTTTGGATTTAGGGTGAGAACAATGTTGATAACACACCAATGTTTTAGTTGTTGCTAGGTAGTGCTTACACTAGTCAAGGACTTGTCAGCTTCCCATGCTCTACCGACTGAGAAGGCTGGAGGTGCACAAGAAGCTGGGAGGGGGCACAGCCAGGACAGCTGACCCAAACTGGCCAAAGGGATATTCCATACCATGTGACGTCATGCTCAGTACATAAACTGG
>NW_008794542.1:2117729-2118968 GCF_000699145.1 Aptenodytes forsteri | reverse complement strand
GCTCGGGGACTGGCTGGGCATCGGTCGGCGGGTGGTGAGCAATTGTACTGTGCATCACTTGCTTTGTGTATTATTATTATTATTGTTGTTGTTGTTGTTATTTTATTTCAATTATTAAACTGTCTTTATCTCAACCCACAAGTTTTTCTCACTTCTACTCTTCCAATTCTCTCCCCCATCCCACTGGGGGCGGGGGGGCCAGGAGGGGAAGGAGGAGTGAGCGAGCGGCTGTGTGGTACTCAGTTGCCAACTGAGGTTAAACCACAGCAACTTGCCCAAAAAATTAAGTTTGCCTGTAACATGAGGAGATACATTGACAACAGCAAAGCAGCAGAGGTATCCCAGGCCTGATTTAGACAATGGAGGTTGCAGAGGTACACTTAAGGGCATAAATTGCACTGCAGAAACTTTTCTTTGCATTACGCAAGACAAAAGGAAGTCAGATTTACTACAAAACATAACTTCATGTTGAGGCAGATGCTGGGAGTGATGGGTTGAGCAGCTTATCAAAAGAAATCAAGATCACTGATACACAACTAATTGTTATATTTAGCTATTTTACACTAGAAAACTTGTCTGAAAAGGATGTATTCTTTCCTATTTGAAGTGTCTCAACTGAGGTTTTTGAGCTTGGGGGGTTTTTTTACTTCTACATATTAAATTTGGAGGTTTTGCTGTTTACAAATCCGAAGACATACATCAAAGCAGAAACTACACAGTTAAAGCACACCCTTGGCTGAACAATTCAGCAATGCCTAGATGTACGAATGCAAGGACTTTTTACAGTGTCATGAACCTCATTCGAAAAAGTCCATATTCAGAAGCCCTCTCCTTGGTAGGTACTGACGATACACTATCAACTTTCATCAAAACTCAGTGTTTCTTTCTTATGTCTCTGCTGCTTCTTCTGCCATAGACAGAAATTAATCAAAATCTCTGGCAATGTAAACTACGGTTATCCAGGCTGTTATATGCTCTAACTAGGCAACAGCATACTAAAAAAACCATCTGCGTTCCTGGCAGATAACATCGGATATACCATTGGAGATAAATAAAATATCAGAAATAACATTCTATCTTTCTCAAACTATTTTATCCAAAATTGCTACAAAAAGATTAACACATTCTATAGGTTGAGCAGAAAGCAGTATGGATTTTTCTTCCACAAAGCAGCATTTTCATTCACAATCCTCTTTAGGATTTTATCTCTACACCTTAAAAACAGGGTATACTGGGGTG
>NW_008794542.1:2116666-2117694 GCF_000699145.1 Aptenodytes forsteri | reverse complement strand
TAGAAGGGGGGGGGGGGGGGGGGGGGGGGGGGGGGGGCACTTCAGCAATTACATAGTCTGTGTTCGAACTTCCCTCATATATACCTCATCTTTCCAATCATTCTTCCAGACTCCTGCATTTCAGAGTACAAACAAATAATGGTATACTCTTTCTCCTGTGCCCCTGTCCCCAGCCTCTTTCTTCACCCACACATGAATTCACATGCCTTCACCCACATGCTGTAATTGTAACTTACAATTTCTGGAATATTTTCCTATTGCTAAGCCTCCTCTGTATAAAACCAATGAGAAAAACTGGAGAACGAGTAGCTTTACAAGATGTAAGTAGTATACAGAACAAATGGAAATCCAGCAAGAGGTTTAGAAATTACTTCCAGAATATTATCAGCCACTAGCTGAAAGGTAAGACCTCTTAGAATACAGACAAACCCTGGCCTTCAGAACTTAAACATGTTTATATTTTAGATTCATGAATTCGCCAGTTAACTTCCTCTTGGAAACACTGGGGAAAAAGTGGTAATTTTAAGTACAGAAGTAGGAGAGAAACAGGACTGAAGCAGACAAGTACTGCAGCATTAAGCTGATAGGACACAGCTAAACTTTAGTTGGAATACAGATAAATTCCTTGAATAAAGAAATATTTTCCACTGTATAGCTACGTTAGCAGGTACTTAGCACATCCCTACAAGGCATTCAAAAAGAACAGGGAGTATGGGAGACCTTTATGAAACTGACCCAGCACCGGCTTAACCAGGAGCACTCTACCCCTAGGAACAGCTCAACGCCCAAAGGACCTTACAAGAGATTACCTGTCCCATTTCAACCCTATTCCACATTCTCCATCTCACCGAGGGCAAGCAGGATGCTATAGAATTTCACAAGCAATGCCATCACCCAGTAGAACTGGTTAAACTGTCAGTTTAAAAGCCTAAATCTGGCAGGGTAAGGAAATGGACTTTAATTCAATAGTAATCAAAAGCAGTTCATCTGGGGCAGAGTGGGGGTGGGTGGGTGGGGAATCTGACTTC
>NW_008794542.1:2112377-2116642 GCF_000699145.1 Aptenodytes forsteri | reverse complement strand
TGGGTGGGTGGGGAATCTGACTTCAGTGACTGAATACCAGCTTGCTGAAGTTGTTAATTAACCAAAGCTCAGTAATATCCCATGGGATTAGAATGCTCTGTGTTCCACTTGCTTGGGTGCCAAATCTTGCAGTAAAATAAAACATTTCTTATACACTATGCTATAATAGCTCAATCAAAATTTGCAGGAGAAACTAATAGTAGGTCCCCAACAGAAAGGTATTTAGCTCTCTGAAGATGCAGAGCTGATTTAGGCTTTGCCAGCCTATATGCTTTCTCCATTGATAAACAGCCAACACTGTTTAATCAAGAACACCAAGGACAAACTGAAGTGAAACCAGCGACCAGCTCATACACACCAAAGCTACTGCTTTTGAAGAGAGCTGTATTAGACAACTACAACTGAAAATAATTTCTATACAGATTCAATTACCAATATCCTGTTTTTATTGAGGAAAAAGTAACTGATTTATTTTGCAGAATAAGTTTTCTAAGCACCATTCACATTGATCCCACAGTCCACACCTGTATTGTCACTCACTCATTTATCCCACTGCAATCTTGTCACCTCTGCATAGGCGGGACTTTTGGTTACAAGAGAAGCCGCTTTTAAAAAGCTATTCTTGATGTACAGCTAGTGCTTCTTCCTTCTCAGAGTTGCTACAAGTTAAAAGGAATATTAAACAACAGCAAGGAGTTTTGTTTTGGTTTGGTTTTCTTTGGTAGAGAGCCACAGGTTCTCAAACTAATCCTCACGCTCAAAATCACAAGGCTATGCATTATCCCAACAGTCATTTGGAAAGGCTTTTCACCTTGTTCGGAGGAAGAAAAAAAACAAAATCCCAAATCTTCAAAATATGAAGCAACTTAAACTCAGAAAGGCTCTTTCATGCAAAAGCAGTAAGACTCAGGATTTCCAAGCCTAACTGTAGCACCCTAGCTGCCAAACAAAACTGTCTCCACCTTTCCCTTCCCAGTGATATTGCCGTCAAGCTTTAATAGCACGAAGCAAAGAAATATTGGCCAGAATCCTAAGCAGAACAAGGAAAATTCATCTCACTTAAAAAAAAGATAAAAATCAAAGTTTATATACTCTGGGAACAGTCTAAGATGAATTAACATTACATAACATTTTCACTAACACAGTTTCACTTTTCAAAATGGAAGTCAGATTTATTCAACATTAAGTGTAACAACACATCAGAAATCAGTATCCACTTATAAAATAAAGCAAAGTAACATGAATAAACACAGGAAAATACTGTCTGAGACTCTCCAAGCAGGACATTTCTCATAAGACTCACAGAAAAAAAAAAAAAAAAGATTTTTATATGCAAACAGACTCAATTCCCAAAAACTCAGTTTTTTTCCAGTTGTAAAGCAATATATAGCTAATGGGAGGTAAACTAGAAAGGAGAATGAAATGCATCATGCTGTACAACACCAAAGAAGTACTCCAACTGCATTTGTGTACAGCATTAACAACATGCAGTAGATGAGGTTAAAAGCAAGTACAGTGTGTATACATTAGAGAGACAGAAACTAGTCAGTCTGAAGGCTTTGTTTCTTATTTTAGTTCAACTAATGAAAACAAACAGAAGCTAAGAGCAAACAGAGGAAGAGCAGAATCTGCATGGAAAACAACATCTCTTCCCAGAACAGTAAAAGCATCTTAAGTAAGATTTAAATTGTGCACATATTTACTTGTCTTGGTCCTCTTCTTGCTATGTCACTGAAACATACCTAGATCCAATGATGGGCTTTATGCAAATATCTACATTTTTATAAAGCTGTAATTAAACAAAACAATGCAAGTCATTCAAATTCTGCTAATCTTTTAAGTCAGACATTAATATGCTGAACACTCACTACAACTCAAAGTTATTTAAATTAAAAATAAAAACAGGGCAAGACATCTCCCAAATAGCCTTGCCGAAATGTAGGTATTTTAATTATTTCTGTTGCTTGGAGGAAAGCAATGTGAAAATACACATGCTACCCAATTCATTTCATTAAGAACTATTTAAACAATTCTTTTAGACAAAAAGCTGGGATCTTTGTTGGTTCTAGTCAGTTCACAGCCTGACAGATTTCTCTTGCCTGTCTTTTTTTTTTTTTTAACAGCACTTTTTCTTTAAACAAACCCCCAAGATCTCCTATATCTTTTGTCAGCTATTGAAAAGCAAGCAAGCATAGCACACATGCAAGTTATTAGAATTAGATAGCCAAATATAATTAACTACAAAGTTCCAAGCAATAAGTACATCTACATTCCCCTGGGGAGACTCGGTCTTACTGGGAGATGGATTTGAAAGCCGATAAAGAACACAGGTTACCTGGTTCACTTCAGAAGTTCTCTGCCTTCCACCTGAAGACTTCCAGAAACCCATTCTACCACCTAACAAGCTAATAAGCTGGTACAAATATTCAAGATTTGAATTAATTTCAGTAAGGATGATGGCTGACAATTGAAGACTGACTTTTTAAACTAAAGGGGGGTAGATTTAGACCAGATACAAGGCAGAAATTTTTCACGCTGAGGGTGTTGAAACACTGGCACAGGTTGCCCAGAGAGGTGGTGGATGCCCCATCCCTGGAAACATTGAATGTCAGGTTGGACGGGGCTCTGAGCAACCTGATCTAGTTGCAGATGTCCCTGCCCACGGCAGGGGGGTTGGACTAGATGACCTTTAGAGGTCCCTTCCAACCCAAACTATTCTATGACTTTTGTACAGCTGGACATACTGACCTTAATTTTAAATGAATTCACGTCTGAAAATAATTGTGCAGCAGCAAGTTAAGATACAAATAAAAACCAAGGTCCTTAAGAAGGATAACTTTACCACTCTACCACTCATACACAAATTGCACCAGTCAGTGCTGTACCTAGTTCAACTGAAGTACAGCAGTGTTTTTACAGCAACATCCAACCATGACCTAGTCTTTAACTATCTACCACTTATCAAGTAGTAATTATCAGCTGAAAAAAAATACTGTATTCTAAACATGAACATGAATCAACTATCAGTACCTGCTTATTTTTTTAACAGTAGAGGGATGAGAAAGAACTGAGTTGAATTAAAATAAAAGGAATGTAAAGGAGAAAGTCTTAATCCAGATGTCTTTAGCACATACTAAACCAAAATTGACTTTAAGACATGCTACTGAAATCATTATCTGAAACTGCTCTGAGGTCTGGCAATCATATAAGTTAGTGCTGTAACTACCAAATTTAATGCTGGGTCAAAAATGGAATAGAAATATGAAGGTAATACCCTGCAGAGTACCTCTAAAGAAGAAAGTTTTTTTTCTTGGATGAAGAGTTACTGATCTGAAAGCTCTGAGACTGAACGTACCTCTCATCTCCAGCAATGTAAGTCATAAGCATTCCTTAGTCTTCTGACTTAGGAGCAGATGAAATACTTCTAGAACTCTTTTTCATCTTCTGCAATGAGCAAGAGGAATTTCTTTTTACCCAGTTCAAATGTGGTTTCCTTACCACCTAAGCAGAGACCAACCTTCCCACTTTCATTTCAGTGAAGCATTAAATACACAGAACACACACAATTTGGTAAACTTAACATTCAAAGTTGTAAAGAAAAAAAGGTAACACAAACCCATTTTATTTCTGAAAGACTGAAGTGGACTGATAAGTACTGCCATCTTGCTTAAGTAATGTCAGATGCAAGAGCAACTGGGAATAACAGTTAAAGGTTAATATTGTTAAAATTTCTATGAATCAGTGCGTTCTGTTTATGCAAGAGAAGACTAAGTGGAGTTTCAGATCAGCACCATCTCTACAGGGCTGGCAGGGAAAGCTATCTGTTGAAAATGTGTATGATGCTGTTGAACTGCTACTGAAGCCTCGAAGAATGGTTACCTAAACATTTACACGCTGTCAGGCAGTGAAACTCTACTGGCAAAAGCCTTTTTTGGTTATTGGTTATACCAACATCTGTGTTTAAGTCACTAGTAGAAAAGTTTACCAGTACTTAGAATCAAACAGCCTAAGTAGGCTTAACTATTATTCAATGAAGATGCAACATCCAGGATTAAAATGCCTACAGCAATTCAGAGCAAGCAGTGTTTCAAACATGAGATAGTAATGCATCACTTTAGCCAGTGCAACTGGAACAGATTAGAAAACTGTGTTCACCCTACTTAACATACTGTACAAGGAGATAAGCAAACAGTAAAGAGGTCCAAGAACCAGTAATTCCTCTATCTGGCTTAAAAAAAAGTTTTTGGGGTTTTTTTTTGGTTGGG
>NW_008794542.1:2103976-2111732 GCF_000699145.1 Aptenodytes forsteri | reverse complement strand
GGTTTTTTTTTTTGTTTTGTTTTTTTTAAGTTAAGCATTCAGTTTATATTTACATTCTTCTCCCCTGCTTGTAAATAAATGAAAAATAAATGCTTCTTTTCATACATTATAAAATTAAGGTAGTAATCGCTCTCCAGCAATGTATCTTGGAAATGGAATTAAACTATCCTGAAGCTCTAAAAAGCTGGTGGTATGGGAAATGCTAATTAGAGCTCATTGCTCTCCTGTGCATGCTGTTTTCCTATACATTGGGAAGCAAAAGGGCAAAGTCTTGAAAGCTTCAATTTCTAATTAATTTTATCTTTTTAGGCTTTCCATCAGTCCTAAGTTAATGCCTAACTCAAGCTGGTATCCATAAATATCATAGGAAAACTGAAGTCAAGTATCCTTGGCTTCACCCATCTTTGAGGCTTCCAAATGAGTAACTGTATTCTTACTATAACATTATTACTTTGACTACGATGGAGACTCTTCCCTCTTTCAGGAAATTGCCCATCAGAAAGTGGAGGGTAATCCGCTACCTAGGTACCAGTGAAGTGGGCAAAGAAAAGTTGACAGATATGCCTGGAACTGCCAAAGAGCAATTTTAAATTCCATCACTGAGCAGGGAAAAAGAATCAACTGTTTTAATCTCAAAAGTCCACCATAAGCTGGTCAAAAACATTCCCCATGGCAATCAGAAATGCCTTTCCTAAAATTTTTATGCTATTAGGAAAAAATGTCACATAGCTTTAGTAAGAATTGTGGAAAGATTTGGGTTTATTCAGTTTTGGAAGAATTGGGTTTTTTTTCTTCTTCTTTATATAGAACCACACACTTGACGCTTCTTCCTTTATAGGTGAAAGACTTAAATGGTAACCTCTTCAGGGAGAAGCCTTTTAGGCAGTTTCCACAAAGGCACTGCTGTCCTGACAAAGGACTCTAACAAAATATTTAAGAAAGCAAAGATCCTAATCTTCTGAAAAATACTGGAGAATTTAAAATAGAACATGGATTTTAGCTATAAAAGCTCAAAAAAAAAAGAAATACTCTGATCACAACCATTCTGAGATTAGAGCTTAGGAAGTCGTCAGCCATTTAAGGATGATGACACTAGATGATTGTCTCAAATGACTGACATGTCTTACAGAAATCCTAGTGGTTAGAATGCTGGCTGGACTCACTGACTGCCAGACAGTTCAAGTTGCACCGTTAAGCAAATGGAGGAAAAAATGGAGGACCTTTTAAAGCACATTGTCTCACTTCTGAGATGTTGACATATGCCAGGTAGTTCAACATTAAGACTGGATTTGATGTTTGCCAGTGAGGATCTACCTTAGAGTCAGTGCTCTCAAAATACCTTAGCAAAAGGATGCTAACAGTTTGAAGACGAGCATTTCTTCTGTAGCCATAGTAGGAGCAATGCAAGTCACTTAGATTGTGGACAAATTTAGGGGTCTATTCAAATAATAAAAAAACCACGCCAACTCTATGAACTTAAAATTACAGTTTGTGCTCCAACATACAATACTCACCACTTCTGGTCATATTAACTTAAGCTTTTAGTTCTATAATATTTATTAAGTAGCAGCTACAAAGTTACAGGACAGCTGGTGATAAACTGAGTGTTGAGAGCAGTCTCTGTTCCAAAGGTTTGCCATTTTGAAGCCAAAATCTAGCACTACGATAATTTCATCTGATTTGTTTGTACAACACCATAACATTTTTTTTTTCCCAGAAGGCAGTTAAATTGTGTATTTTAAAAAGATACTTAACACTTAAACTCGCAGCCAATGAAGAGTTGAACACCTCCTCTATTTCAATTTTTAGTTATACTTACTACAGAAAACTGAATTTGTCTGGTTTGGCTTCTTAGTATTTGAGCTTGCCTGACTTTGATGTCAGGATTAATAAGTGCTGTTCTCCCACTCCTCAGTACCAGATATCTTTTTCCATGTGTAAATATTTACTCTCCAGTATCAAAATGTCGCTTCATCTTCTTTGGTAATGATAGAGGCAGAGTTCCTCAAGCCTCACACTGGAAGATCTACTATCCAGCCACAGGTCTTACTTTAAACTCAATTATTGCTAATGCCTTCTGAAATGCAGACATGAAAATTGAACATTTTTCTGGTAGTAGTCTTCTCCATGCTGTTTGGGAGGCAAAATAAGTTCCCTACTTTTATGTATTTTTTCCCTTTGTACATGTTCAAGTACTTCATCAGGCTTTTAACTACAACTCTGAAGGCTCAGCACTGAGGTGGTTCTCTGGCACAAGTCTTTTTGCATCGCTGCTTTTTTTGTCTACCATGTACAGAGCGTACAATCTTTGTTCAAAGAGACCACTGGTACCTTGTGCTGACTTTTTTTGCAGGTATAGCTATTCAATCTGATGATTCAGAGAACAATGGAACAATATCATGTTCTCATTATTTTCTATCCCAACAATGTTTCTCTTCTCCAAACTTTACCAAACAGTTGATTCCTCCTATGCTTTTCTGTATAGATGACATACAATCATTCTTTGTTAGACAGTAAAACTCTGGATTCCTTTGGTTCTCTTAAAAGTCCTGGTACATTGATTAATTCCTTAAGGTACTTGCACACATAAGGTCTTCATCCCATTTTCTAACCCTTCTCTTCTGTTTCACTAGCCACAATAAATGCTTCTGTTAACATCACCACCACTTCTTGAGGACAGAACTAACACATCGGTTATGTACAGTGGAACCTAAATAGAAAATGATAGAAAAGACATGTATCGCTTGATTTCAATTAGCTACAGGTTTTGAAGGCTCCTTACAAGAAAAAAAATTTAGGCAGTCAGTGAATTAATTCTTTCATACAGTACAGCATGTACATACTGGCAAGAAATGAGCCCCTAATCACAGGTCCCTGGCAGTGGCACCTGTTACTGAGGCAACCAGAATACTCCTCTGGAAGAGCTGAAACTATGTAGTCATCACTGGGTAAATTGCTTCTGTTCACTAGAGCAAGAAGTATTTCTTTGGAATGTACCTCAAAAGAAATTCCTGCTCAGTATTAATATTTTCAGACAAACTGAATAAAAGGCACTGTTGCTCAAGCAGTACATTTGTTGTCTCCAACCGTTTAAAAAAAAATAAAAAGATGTTTTTGAACAACTAGCTACTGTTGCCCTAAGAAGGCTTCCTTGTTACCCCTTAGTAATTTCACCTCTCCCTATAAAAGCTTAACATAAAAATTGCTTTTATCTGAAGCATGTCGAGTCTCACCTTTATATCTATCTTTATATCTAAAATTATGAGTTAGTATAACAGTATGCATTATAAAATTATACCATTTACTTCAGACATGTCTGAACAGCTAAATCTTCAAACTATACAAAAATAAAGTGTATGAAATCTTACAAAAGGAGGACATTAAGACATTAATAGCTAATCCAAAAAATAGAATAACAACTTATACACAGCAGTAAGCATAAGCAATGTAGCCTACAACAGCTTTCAATTAACAGGACCTCTGAAACAAGCATCAGCTAAAATTGGAACATTCCCAAGCACAATAATGTTTCCAATTTATTACCTTTACCACAGTACAAGCTTTCACAACCCAAATGTCCATTGTCTGTTGGTCTGTAAACAAAAGCTACTATCCACCCTCCTCATTTTAAGAGGGTGAATATTTTCAGTCCTCAGTCAAGTTTCATATCCATCACTTGCATAAGGAATCAAGAGCCTCTTCTCTTGTTAAATTACTCTTTTTTTTTTTTTTTGTCATACAGCCTGCAGTGAAGTAAAATCACAGTGAAAGTCCTGGGAAAAACATGATCTTTACAGCAGGACTTGAACCATTCTAATAATAAATGCATCTAACAAAGCTTCCCATAATAAAAGCATGGCATTTCCATTTCCAGAAATCAAGTCGATTAGAAATCCTAAGTTCTACTCAATAACCCCAAAAGATCTAAAAGTGAAAAGATTCATCTCCTCAGTCAAATACAAGTCTTTCAGTTTCATTTGCAGAGAGACTTTTCCAGTCTGTAAAACAGTAGTGCAATTCAATTAGTTCTACTTCTTTTATTTTTCTTAAAGTCCAGTAGATAAACGTCCTAGCTCTACGGAAAGATAGGAAGATGCTCCGGTAAACAAGAAACTTTGGCAAGCCCAGGAAGGCTTACTAGTCCATTAAAGCTTAGAAGTCCAAAGTGGCTTAAAAATGGTTTATGAATAAACTAAAAAAAACCCCAACAAAAAAAAAAAAACACCAAAACTAAAAAGACAAGCTAAAAAAAAGAAATAAATAGGCAGAAATGAATGTAAACTGTCTGAACTTTTTAATGATTTCTCATTGACAGCTGGCACAACCTTTGACAGTACAGTCAGTAAATATAGTTGACCTACAGAGCATTCCATTAGGGCATCCAGTCTGGAATGCTCAAATGGAATTACATTCCTAAAGATTTAAAAAATAGAGTTCTTATAACATTACTATAGGTTTCTTCTGCCCACCTCACTTACACTTCTTCTTAAAGAGGCTTTTTATTTTTGATGGCTTTTTGTTTTTTTCACCATTTTGGTACAGGTCCTGTGGGATGCTACTTATCCTAGGAACAGAAGCAGCTTCATGGCTGGGTTTACTATCACTGCTGGCTGAAGAACACGAGGTGTGCCGAGGCTTTGGGACTGGGATCCCAGTTGAAAGCTGGTTCATGCTGCAGGACTTCTCCAGGATTCCATTATAAACTTTGCTTGCAGGACTAAAGATCATGCTCTTAGTTTCTGCCATGCCTACACAGTCAGGAGAGCCCCTAGAAATATCTGCAGTTAGAGAAGAGGAGTCTCCTGTAGATGATTCCTCCAGCGAGAATTCTTCCGGGGATACTTTCTGAGGAGAAAGTGTCTGGTACATCTCAAGACTTGCTGGAGGAGACTGCTTCCTTCCAGTGGATGAATTTAAGGAGTCACATTCCGAACCTGTTTCCTGTACTTCCCTGAGTCAGAGCAAAGAGAGGAGAAAACATAATGAAACTACTATTTCCTTCATGCAGTTAAAAAGGAAATTAATTTAGAATCAATAACATTAGTCTAAAAGCACCACCCACACTTTTCCTTAGTAGTTAATTAACAAAAAACATTGTTAAACATTTTAACTTACAACTTGCATTACATCATCTTATTATCTAAACTTAAGATAATTAATTTGTGCAATCTTGTTTTTGTGGGCGGCAGCATTTGCCCAGAATCAGTCATCTGTATCTCACTTCAAAGAACAAAAACTATCTTTCTGGCACGTGAAGTCAAGAGAAGTTATGAAATGAAAGAGGGAGATTTAAGCCTATCATATACAAAAAGTTTCTTCAGGACAAGTGTCCCTACCTTTCAACAAGCTCATTTGCTCCTTCCAAAAGGAATTTAACCTTTTCCTATGAGGCCATGTAACAAGAGTAGGTACACGCTCAACATGCTGTAAGAATTGTGTTACCATCCATCTTCTCTTCGCCCAGTAGCTGACATTGCTTTTGATCCTAGTTTCAGATGTAAAAGCCAGTAACATATTGTAATGGAGAATCAGGGTTAGTTCAGTGCACCCTGGTTTGTAACATTACTTAACTGTATATGACATGCTAGCTATTTACATACACATACCAGACAAGAACTCTCTCTGTTCCATGTGGACTATATTAATTTATATTATCCTACAGATTACTTTAACTTTTGGCTTGGTTCAACCTCTAATTCTAAACCGTTAGTCTCAAATAATCCTATCAGAGTTCCAAGTGCTGTTTGCTAATCTCCGTACCATTGTTTATCAGCAGAGAAGTAAATGGCTTCCTCCTCCTCTTCGGTTCGATAAAGAGCTGGGCAGCTCGACACAGAAAGGATGTCAGGGTCAGGGGAGTGCAAAGCATGCTGAGACTGTGGAGATGATGGCACAACATTGCGTCTTGATCGACACAAGCTACTGCTTCTTGCCAGTGTGCTGGGAGGTTTTACAATGGACCCTGAGGCAAAGAAAAAGCACACCAAAACCCTCCAGGTGACATTGATGTTAACATTATCTACTCTGAAGACTAAATAGCAGGTATCTGCTTCAGCCACAGCGATTCTTAAACTTTGACATTGCTCAACTGTTTAGAGGGAAGAAAGACTGGCATCACCTTATACATTCCACATTAGATGAAGCAGCTAACCAAGACGTAACTGCAGCAGTTTGTGCCTGCCAAATATTACTCTGACCACATGCACCAAAACTCTGGCTCACTATGCTCTCTTGAGAACAAAGAGAAAGATTCTACTGAAACTCCCAACCCTTTAGAAACTAAAAATAGCAGTGCTGAAATTAGTCTGTTACACAATATCCTGTATTTTACTTAAGTGGCGATTTGGAGCTTAAAAGAATATGTAAAAGTTTCGCAATGTAGGTATATCTAACCAAACAGCCAACTGAAATACACTGCATTAGTTGCAAGTTACATTAGACATGGAAGACCAATTTCATTTCTATAACGTGACAAAATATATAATTCAACCTCATTTTAAGCTCAAGAATTTCCTATTTGATAACACTTTCTTTTGCCAGGCTAACTATGAATTTCCGGACACAAAAATACTAAGACTGGGTGGAGACAGCAACACAAGACTTGACCAGGAAAGTAGCTAACAGGAAATGACCAACTAAAATGTTCCTAATCCAATTCCTCCTTCAAAAGATGATTAGACAGCAATACTTCTATGGAAATAAATCTACAGACCTGTTTTCAGGCCAGCTGATATGAGCCTCAGGATGTCTCATACTCCTCCTCAAACTGTCCCACAGAACGCATCGCTGCTTAGGTAAGACAGACCATACCCTTACTGATGTTCAAAATGTTTACCAAATACAACACACAAAAAAATTCAATTATTTTTGTAGACAAGGATGTTTAGCCTGGCAAAATGCGTTTTATTTTTTGAGATGCCAGTTTAGCATCAGGTAAATTACAGGTTTCCCTTCCTGGAATCTCAGAAAAGGTCGAGTTGTCATTCTGCTTTTAGTGCAGGAAGTCACAACTTTCACAAAACAGCAAGTAGCTGCACCTTCATCAACACTTAGACTTTGTTTCCTGCCGGGCTGAGCAGAAAAGAAAGGTTTACGAGTCCCAACATGACAGTCATCATGTAACTCAACCTTTTGACTTTATTTTTTATGAACTCCCTACTGACCTGAAAAGCAGGTGTTGGCAGCTCAAAAATAAGCTTGTGTCATTACAAAGATATTCCTAAAAAAGCAAATATGAACCGAGATAAGAGAATAAGAATCCCTTTATGAAATTTGTACTATGTGTCCAGGTAAATCAGATACTGTCCTACTCACTGGTGTAAAAAAGAAAAAGATTGCACCATCAGTGAATTTTGAGAGAAGTTACAAACATTTTGGTTCCTTATAGGTGTATATACACGGGATTATGAAGGATTCAGCTATGACAATTTAACACCTAGAATTTTCTAGTACAAATGTGTGCTGGTTTTGGCTGGGATAGAGTTCATTTTCTTCATAGTAGCTAGTATGGGGCTGTGTTTTGGATTTGTACTGGAAGCAGTGTTGATAACACAAGGATGTTTTTGTTGCTGCTGAGCAGTGCTTACACAGAGTCAAGGCCTTTTCTGCTCCTCACACCATCCCACCAGTGAGTAGGCTGGGGGTGCACAAGAAGTTGGGAGGGGACACAGCTGGGACAGCTGACCCCAACTGACCAAAGGGGTATTCCACACCATATGACATCATGCTCAGCATATAAAGCTGGGGGAAGAAGAAG
>NW_008794542.1:2095280-2103846 GCF_000699145.1 Aptenodytes forsteri | reverse complement strand
TGTTTTAGTTACTGCTGAGCAGTGCTTACACAGAGTCAAGGCCTTTTCTGCTCCTCACACCATCCCACCAGTGAGTAGGCTGGGGGCTGGGGGTGCACAAGGAGTTGGGAGGGGACACAGCTGGGACAGCTGACCCCAACTGACCAAAGGGGTATTCCACACCATATGACATCATGCTCAGCATATAAAGCTGGGGGAAGAAGAAGGAAGGGGGGGGACATTGGGAGCGATGGCATTTTGTCTTCCCAAGTAACTGTCACGTGTGATGGAGCCCTGCTTCCCTGGGGATGGCTGAACACCTGCTTGCCCATGGGAAGGAGTGAATGAATTCCTGGTTTTGCTTTGCTTGTGTGCACGGCTTTTGCTTTACCTGATAAACTGTCTTTGTCTCAACCCACGAGTCTTCTCACTTTTACCCTTCTGATTCTCTCCCCCATCCCACCGGGAGGGAGCGAGCAAGCAGCTGTGTGGTGCTTAGCTGCCAGCTGGGGTTAAACCACCACAAAACAAAACCCACTAAAATCAAGGAATCAGCTGAATCCTAATCAGTCAAAGAAAAGTAGAAGTTTCACTATCACCTTCCTGTAATTACTTTGTTCCAGTCTCGTACATCTATTTCTTTATCCCCTTTTCTTCTTCAGCTCAGGATTGATTAAACAGATTTATTACTTCACACCATTTTAGCCTATCAACCCAATTGCTGCGGCACAAAGAAGTCTGACTGGCAGATTTCAAGTTTTGTCAATCTTAAGAGATCAAAGGATGCTGGGGCAAGGTAACAGCCCAGACAGTTCAGTTCAGGTCCAGACACTGAAACAGTCTTGCTCACAACTGACCTGTCTGCACACTGCATTTTGCCTGAAGCCTCATGAGTGAGACAAGCCATTTAGCTTCTGCCCTTCCTCATGTGCATTTGTCATTTTTGTCTAAAGGATGGGAATAATTTAGCAGTTACCAAACTAACCTACAATAATTTGACTCCTGAACTGGTTTCAACAACAGATCGTTTAGCATATTTTCCCTCTCTTTCCCCACTCCCAAGCGTTTCCAGGGTTTTTTTACTGAGTAGAAATTTTAAAAGCTAGTAAATTAAGGAGAAGCTACTTCCCTCACTTTAACAAAATCAGGCTCTCACGCTTTACCAAAATTCAGAAAAACATATTTAAAGTTTTTGTAATGTTACTAAGATTCAGATAATTTTCATCACTGACTGAGACAACATCCATTAGCTAAATACTTCCAAATGAACTGAACTTTAACAAAAAAATTAAACCATAATTGCAAAAGGATACAGTAAAGTTTCAACTAAGTATGCTCTTACAAACGGTACAGTCCTTCTCTAATCGTAGTTCCTCTGAACCAACTGCACTTTGCTCTCTGGCTTCACTTCTACGCAAGTCCTGAATGAGAAGAGTGACTAAAAAAAAAATCACAAGTCTGAAGTCTTATATACATATCTAAGTGTTTTGTCATTTTAGACCATCTGGAAATAATGATAATAAATGGAGGTCTTCATTTTGAAATCAGACCACAGGTTCCTCCATATAGACTTGGAAGTTTAACTCTAGGCATCCATATTTTACTGGGCTGTCCAAGAAATTTGTTGCTAAGGTTTAAATCAAAGCCTTCACAGTGAAGACGACTAGACAGAGTATTCTTTAAAAGTGATCAGAACTTGCAGTAAGTAGTGTTGCAAGGAGATTAATGAACTTCTGAATGTGGCCTGTAGAAAAAAGGTTGGTACATTTGGAAGAAAAATGTGTGCCCAAGGCACACTAAATGAAGCCAGCAAAGTGGTGACTAGTTTCCTTACACTATTTTAAAATACAGTTCTAATTTCTTCTGAGAATCCCAGCCCTGGAAGAAAAATGTACACATTTGACAAAGTTTTCTTCCCTACTCATTCCTCAGCTTGATATTGCTTGTTTGAATAGCTACACGGGAGCTCATCTTTTTGATTTGCCTCTAGAATCCAGTTAATCACAACTTCCATGAAACAAGCTCTTGTACCGATGCAATGACTCGAGATACAAGGGTGGTCTGAATCCCCAGTGTATACCTTTTGATCATAGTTTAACCAAAGCTGGATTTCCCTCCCTCCAGCACTTGGCCTCTCTGCCTCACACTCAAACCACCCACTTATCCAAACACAAACATTCTGCCTGAAAGCTTCCCTTGGACAACAACAGGATTTTGTTCCAGGCACTAAAGAATGTTTGAAAAGCTATGTACCATGCAGCTTCTCAAAGGGTGTGATCTTCCTAGCAACTCAAGGGACCCTAGACTAACTCCATCCCTTCCATCTGAAAGAATAAATGTGCTAACAGAAACTCAGCATTACTCATTATAAATTTTGTCTAAGTGGCAATCCAAGCATGACCAGCAGACTTTCAAAACTTTAGCTGGATTTGCCCCCCACTCCCTCACCCCCCCACTGAAAGGGAGTAAAGGCTTTTTCTTCATATTACCTTTATTGCAAAACCCAGTTTTCAGTTTATGCAAGTCCAAAAAGATGCATCCAAAATGCTAGATAAAATTTTGGTCCTTTTGACTCTGATCCAATCCTGTTTGATTTCAGCACTCTTCTCCCACCTAACTTTAAAATCCCACGCCTCCACAACTTTTCCCCTTTCTTTTTACTGAGCTCACCACTTACCATGAAACTGTGAAACTATTGGAGGAGTATCTTCATCTAAGTCATCTACTCCCCCTGCAATCGGGTAAGGAGGAATTGAAACTCGAGGCATAACTACCCAGCTGTGATCAGAGTAGAGGGAGGAGGTCAAGCTTGGTAGCCCAGAATTGTGTGCTATTTGAAAACCACAAATCTTCTCAATCTGTTGCCATCGATAAAGACGCTCTCGCAAACACGTCGTCAACTCAGAGAGTGCTTTCCTGAAGAAAAGCACACATTGCAATTATGTACACTGTTCTTAATGATAAAGCAAAGCAACACAAGTGCAGTCATTTTAGCATACCAGAAGATCCATTAGGACTGTCCAAATACTCGCACTTCAATACCTTTTAAACTGTTTTACTTAAAAGTGCAAAACCACTAAGACACTAAACTCCATAACTCTCAAAAAATTCCATTGTTCCAGGAATAATCAATCACAAAAGAATAAGCATCCTGGTAATAATCTTACTTTGCTTCAAGAATTTTATGGTCCACTTCATCCAGGGAGGAGCTGTGTGCAACATGTAATGTTCCAAATACAGTGCTTCGCTTCTTTTTTATCTTTTCTGCCTAAAAGCAAGATAAAATGAAATGCATAAAACTAGAAGTCATATACTTAACACAGATGACAAAACATCAGCAATATTGACAGGCAGCAAAGAACAACTCAGAGGAGAAAAAAATATCCAAATGCTTATCTGAATAATTTGTATTTACTATTTCATATATCTAGCAACAGATCAGAAAAGTCTTTAAGTAGCTGAAGAGTAAGAGTTAGTACCTCATCTTTGGCGATTGCTAATTGCATTTCTGCATGCTGTCTTTTGATATTGTAATATTGTACTTCAACTTCATGCGTTAACTGAAGCCACTTCTGCAAAGCTTCAGGAACAGACCAATTACTTCTCAGCTCAAACTCCTTCTCAGCTTTTTTTAAAGCCATGCGAACCTAGCAATCAAAAGAAATAAAAGTGTCACCAAGAGTATGATTAGAACTGACAGCAGAAGAAAGTGAAATATAAGCACGTTTATACCCCACAGCAACATACTAAGGCTTTACAGAGCTTTGGTGTGTGCCAATTGCTGTCAGGAAGGCAGATCAGGCATTTCTGAAATATAGCATACGAATTTCCATATACTATATTATACTCAGATTTTTTCTATGATATATATCCCTAACTTGAAGCTTAAATATTTTTGTAAGACAGCATTTTATTTAGTACAATAAATCCAATCTATTGCTACTCAGAAGAGTGAGACAAAGCTACTATCTCTCATCTGATAACAAGATAGAAAAAAAAAACAGCTTTTGCATATATTTTTTTCCATGAATCCAACAACATTATGATAAGCTAATATACAAGGTGTATGTCTTTTTATAGTTTCAGGATTATTTTACTAGATAACAGCATGACAGACAATCATTAAGTGCTCTTAGAATTTTTCCATTCAAATCTAGCATTAGAGAAATGCTGCTTTAAACACTCCTAAGGATCTAATAAAACCAGGACCAATTTAAAGTCAACACTAAAAGTATAAACAGTTTGCAGATACCTGTACTAGCTCTTCCTCTGCATATTTGAGCCTGCTGAGCTCACATTCAGCTCCCTCCCTCAACTCCCTTAGGCGATGAGCTTCCCGTTTTGCATCATTGATCTCATCCATCATTTTGCGCTCCAGATTTTGCTTTTCCACAGCAACATTTCTATTCTCTTCTTGTGCTTTCTCAAGCCTTCACAATTGAACAAAAAAATATGAGAAAATACACAGCATTTTTGTTAAAAGTTGCAGTCCTCGGGAGAAGAAAATGTGTCCAGCAACAGGGGGCGATGAGCTTCCCGTTTTGCATCATTGATCTCATCCATCATTTTGCGCTCCAGATTTTGCTTTTCCACAGCAACATTTCTATTCTCTTCTTGTGCTTTCTCAAGCCTTCACAATTGAACAAAAAAATATGAGAAAATACACAGCATTTTTGTTAAAAGTTGCAGTCCTCGGGAGAAGAAAATGTGTCCAGCAACAGGGCAAGAGGCAATGGGCACAAACCAAAACACAAGAGGTTCCATGAACATTAGGTCTGATAACAAGATAGAAAAAAAAAACAGCTTTTGCATATATTTTTTTCCATGAATCCAACAACATTATGATAAGCTAATATACAAGGTGTATGTCTTTTTATAGTTTCAGGATTATTTTACTAGATAACAGCATGACAGACAATCATTAAGTGCTCTTAGAATTTTTCCATTCAAATCTAGCATTAGAGAAATGCTGCTTTAAACACTCCTAAGGATCTAATAAAACCAGGACCAATTTAAAGTCAACACTAAAAGTATAAACAGTTTGCAGATACCTGTACTAGCTCTTCCTCTGCATATTTGAGCCTGCTGAGCTCACATTCAGCTCCCTCCCTCAACTCCCTTAGGCGATGAGCTTCCCGTTTTGCATCATTGATCTCATCCATCATTTTGCGCTCCAGATTTTGCTTTTCCACAGCAACATTTCTATTCTCTTCTTGTGCTTTCTCAAGCCTTCACAATTGAACAAAAAAATATGAGAAAATACACAGCATTTTTGTTAAAAGTTGCAGTCCTCGGGAGAAGAAAATGTGTCCAGCAACAGGGCAAGAGGCAATGGGCACAAACCAAAACACAAGAGGTTCCATCTGAACATTAGGAAACACTTTTTCAGCGTGAGCATGACTGAGCACTGGCACAGGTTGCCCAGGGAGGTGGTAGAGTCTCCATCCTTGGACATATTCAGAAGCTGCCTGGACGTGGTCCTGGACAACCTGTTCTAGATGATCCTGCTTGAGCAGGTGGAGCTAGACAAGATGACCTCCCAACCTCAACCATTCTGTGATAATAAAGACCGCGCAAGCTTCATGAACCAGCAGCAATTACATCACACAATGTGATGTCCATGTCAGATAAAACATGCGAACTTTTAGGTGAGCCTTCATTAAAGGTGTAATAAGATCAAAATACACATCTTTATAGGCAATTGAGTTAACAAGTGCACCAGAGAAGACTATCAGCTCTCACACTGCTAAATAAGCAATAGAAAGTAATCAGCCCAGCTCCATTTCAATCTTAAGAGCTTAAAAACAGAAGAAATGTTCTCATTTCCATGTATGTAAGTATTCCAAAGTAAACTGTAATTATATGGAAAAAAAATAGTACATACTTCTAAATCTATAGGTAAAAAAGATTGAACCTCTATTCTCTACCTTCATCCCCAAGTTCATATTGCCTGCTAAAATACCCAGAAGCAATTTCTACCCAAAAACCCGTCGTCACTGAAATCACAACTTCCCTGCAAAATGAAGATGAACAACATCCAAAGGCAGCTTAATGCAAATAATTTATGACTGTAAAGGATCTGTATTTGTATTTAACCTCAAAACAAAAGGAAACTAAACATTAACTTTTTTAGATTTATACCTCTCCTGCAAGTCAAGAAGGCTTTGCTCTGCTGTTTGGAGACTTTCTAAGTCCTTCATCATTTTTGTGATATGTTCTCTTGAGGTTCTGTTCTGTGTATATGCAAACCAGCAGCCTCCAAAACCAATAACTATAGAAACTGTTAATATAAAATCCTTCATCCAGTTGTGAGGGGGACCTGTGCAGAGAATAACATGATCATTAACTAGTTCATTGATACAGACAATAGACTTTTTTTTTCCCCCCACAACCTAAAAGGTGACAGAACCTGATGCTAAACAGAATTCCAGCTCATTTATCTCAAACCATCTCCAACAACTACCTTTCAACCTTTCAAATAGATTCCAGAGCATTTTCCATACAACAAAAGCAACTCTGCTGTAATACAATCTACTTATTCTATACTAAAACATACATTTGATTGAGGAAAGCTTACTAAACTTTTACAATACATAGTCTGTATCTTTATTTAAATGAGTTAAGAGAGAGTTTCCCCAATTACACTTTATCAGGCCAGTAGGAACTTTAGTTATGTCCGACTAAGTTCTCCCCAGTCTGTGCCCTCTGGAATACCCTATGCTGAGTTAAAAATGCACTTGTACAAAATAAAGTAGATTTTAAAAGGGTAAGTAGCTAATAGCAGCACTTTTTAAAAGCAAAACCTGGATTGTCAAGGTACTATATCCAAGATTCACATACACTTCTTTGTTAGTACAACTTTTATACTCACTTGCACCTTTGTAAAACAAACTTTTAAAAGACAGTTTCTGCTAGCATTAAAGGTATAATGCAAACACAATGTGCTTTTTTTCCCCCTAAAAATCTCCAGCTCAGATGTGTCAGGCTAACTCAAATCAGTCAGGCCAGCTCACATCTGGCCTGACTTTTGCAAAGTCATTCGCTAGTCTCTGAACTGACCACCAAGCTCTGGAAGGGCCTCCTAGTTCAGGAATACCCGACATGCACAGTACCACAACAGATCTGTAACTGCGTACAAGCAAGCACACAGACCACTGGTGATGTGGTAAGGAAATGTCTGCATGTGCTCAAATGGGTCATATGTGGAACTGCTGCATTAAATTTAACTGTACTTAAACTCGAGTCTGCACAAAAAACACTGGTACTGGATTTGCACCACCATCTCCTTTTTAATTCCTCGGGGAAGGTCATCCCCTCTCATTTCAGCATCCCAGCTTACGCTGTCCAAGCTAATTAGGAAGTGAATGTAACATTAGCTATAAGTGTAATTTAAACAGTCAAAAACATTTAGAGGTCACTTCTTGTGACACAAAAGCCAACATCCATCTGTCAAGTGGGGTTATACTAAAAGTTCTACATAATCTTACACACAGAAGTGAACCTTTGTCCTGATCCCAGCATCTTGATAACCTTTTTTTAATTCATTGCCCAGTTCCATAACGCATGCCAAGCAATCCATCAATACATCCACAAAATAGATAAGCTGTCCTACCTACAGTATCAAGTGTCACTGAAAATATTCTGTTGAATTCTTACAAATAAGAGATAAGAACGAACTCCAAAGAGTTACTAACGTGTGAGAGGTCCAAATAAAACAACGTCCAAGGCTTTAAGCTGAAGCTTCTGTCTATGGCTCCGGTCAATTATTTTCAAGTGAGAGATCATGAAAGCATGTTCATTTACTGCTATCCTGTTAATGATAAGACAAAACATTACCTATTGCACAAGCTATATTGAAAACTAGTCTATGGAAAGAAATACATCAATAGCATTTCCCACAGTTACATAGATTATAGTTATGAAATTAGAATGAGAGATATAATGCAATGACAGTAGTGCTATAAAAAAAAAGCGTATCAGCATGTGGTAAAGGAAGAACATCAAATAATTTCCCTATTCTTTTCTTTCTGGAATAATCATGAAATAAATCCATTTAGCACAGTTAAAGAGGTAATGGTATATTTGCAGACTTGTGACACCAACTCTCTAAAATACATGCAATACTCAAATTTAGTAGTTATGCTTAAGAAAAGGGGTTCTGCAGATAGTTTTTGATGTATACCCATACAACAGATTGAAAGTTGTTCAAAATAAAGCACACTACCATACAGAATTATGTGATCATCAATAAAAGCTTCAAGAGCAAGAAACAAAACTAAGACGAAAGGAGTAGCAAGAAGCATTTATACTTTGAAATATTTTGGCAGAAAAAAAAAAATGCAACCAGCTCTTCAAAAACTGCAAGGACGCTTCTCTTTTCTTGCATTTGACCATATCTTGTTAGACTTAGGTTCACGTAATTTTTCCCACATACAGACTAAAGTAGCAACCTACAGGAAATTATTTGAAACTAATCCAGAAGAAAAGTTCACCTGGGAAGTGTTGTTCCATTGACATTGCTGTCTCTAAAATTCTTTTCATATTGGGGCAGTTCAACAAACTCTTACAGCCACTGAAGAGTGTCCTC
>NW_008794542.1:2071027-2094994 GCF_000699145.1 Aptenodytes forsteri | reverse complement strand
TGAGTCCAGTTATGAACTGGAGGAAAAAAAACAGTTTACCTTTAATTTTTGTAAAAATCAATAGCAAGACATAGAAGACAAGCAGTAGAAGAGCACGTTACAGTGAGCAAGAGGGTTTAGCCAAATATAATTGCAGAAAAATTAGCATTAACATTCACCAAGGTGTTTCTGGCATTTTGCCTTTTTCATTATGTGCTTCTCAGAGGAAGCTTAGGCAAACTATAAACAAAACAAGCATGGAACCAATAGAAACATTTTTTTATTAAAAATTCCACAGAACAATTTAGTGTTTTGCTTTAGTTTAAATCAGGACAGCATCTCGTGACTTTTATCTACTTAAACTGATCTCAGCCTCAATCCTTTTGTCCTTGCTACCCTTGCCGAATTAAACACATCAGCAGGTGCTGTAACCATTTAAGGCAATGTACCAAGATCTTTCCCAAGATGATAGCTTAAGAACTTGTTTTCACAAGAATCTTCATAGAGGCTCATGCCTACTAACCACAAAATGGGAGCAGAGAAGAAAGGAAGAGAGGAGATTGAAAGAAAGTACTGAAAGACAGCAGAAATTTAATAGGAAAACAATTAAACCTCTCAAATAGGCCCAAAACAGCTGTATTACATGTAATAATATTCCCACTAAAAAGAATTATTTAAATATGTAGAGAATAATCAACAATTTTCCTGTATAACAGCGAAAGTTACATAACCTATTTAAATATGTAGAGAATAATCAACAATTTTCCTGTATAACAGCGAAAGTCTACATAACCTTTCATAGCTACAGATGCTCTAAGAAAATACTGCCCATAGATTTCACAAAAAAAAAAAAAAAAAAAAAAAAAAAATCACATTTCTGGCCCTTACAGGCCAGCTGCTACAGCTTACAGCTTCACACTGACAAAGTTGAAGGGCAATTGTTCTCTCCATTTCTGAAGTCTGCAAACGTTTGTCTGCACATGAAAGAAATAAAGTGACAGCCTCCTTCTGGACAGACATACCTTTGCATGAACAAATATCTTTTTCTTTAAGCATTGCACTCTCTAAAATTACTTGCATGTGACAACGCTGGGCAGAGATCTCTTTAGAAACCTTATCACAAGGACACATACTCAGTGGTGAATTTTGACAGTGATTCTTTAGAAAGAGCTGCTGAAAGCTTGACAGGTAAGCTGCAGACAATTAAAATTTTTGAGTTCAAATTCATATTTCAGTTCGCACTGAAACCGAAATAAGGTCTCCTGCCTACACTCAGCATAGCTGAAAAATAAACTTAAACATTTCAGATTTTCATCATTCCAGATAACTGGAGACAGCACACGTTTCACAGACCCACTTATAGCTGTAAAAAAATAAACTTGCAATACAAACCACTTGTATTCTATCTGTATTAACGGGTACGCCTCCTTCCCACCATGCTGTCCTATTTCTTCCTCTGCTTTTGAGTCACAAACTGTTTTCCAGGTATTCCAGGTATATATCTTGCAACAGACTCAGTTTTGTCATGTTAATCTAAGCTTTTATGCAAAATGTCTGGGCTCTATTTGTAAACAGATCATTTTCACACCACAAAGATTCTTAACTGTTTTGTGAATAAGTGATTAGACTTACAAGTCATTCTAAGCATCTCAAAAGGGTGGTAAGATCATCCAGAAAAATATCACCTTAACTGCTTTCCGGAAATATGTTCATAAACTGATCCATAGCAAAAGCATTGTTTTGATGTGACATAGGAAAAAAATCACCTAAAATAGCTACTACACACTACAGACTTTACCACTGACAGTACAGAACATGCAATTTCGGAAGCAACACAATTCACTGAGTTTATAAATTGAGGGGGAGAAAGAAAAAGAAAAAAGAATATCGAGAAGTTTCACTTCTACTGCTGAAAGTATTTTGTAGTCACTGTCAAAATTTACATAAATTTGTACTTTTTTATAATTCAGTAGTAATTTTAAACATATTATCATGTAATAAATGTGGTAAATATTGAAGTTGTTTACAATAGTCAATCACATCTGTCCTACTGCTTAGACTGGTGTGATGTTTCCTTCATAGAATATCAAGGAAAATTCCCCAAACAAACCAGTTATATTTAGGAAAAACCACTTTACTATTCAGTATCTATCACTGTATCAGATACCTCTATTAGTACAGAAACTGTGAAAAGAAGCAACCAAAGTCTACCCCCAACTAGAATCAGAACTTGTACTTTCTGTATTCTTCTTACACTGTTACCTGTTTACATAAAAGTTAATATCAATTACTTTTTGGTATATGTATATACTATTATATATATATACACATATATTTTTATGTGTCTATGTATATATAGATCTGGTATACAGAGCTCAGTATTGGGGCCGGTCTTGTTCAATATCTTTATCAATGATCTGGGTTATGTGATTTAGTGCGCCCTCAGTAAGTTTGCAGACGACACCAAGTTGGGCGGGAGTGTTGATCTGCTCGAGGGTAGGAAGGCTCTGCAGAGGGACCTGGACAGGCTGGATCGATGGGCCCAGGCCAACTGTATGAGGTTCAACAAGGCCAAGTGCCGGGTCCTGCACTTGGGTCACAACAACCCCATGCAACGCTACAGGCTTGGGGAAGAGTGGCTGGAAAGCTGCCCAGCAGAAAAGGACCTGGGGGTGTTGGTCGACAGCCGGCTGAACATGGGCCAGCAGTGTGCCCAGGTGACCAAGAAGGCCAATGGCATCCTGGCCTGTATCAGAAATAGTGTGGCCAGCAGGAGTAGGGAAGTGATCGTGCCCCTGTACTCAGCACTGGTGAGGCCGCACCTCGAATACTGTGTTCAGTTTTGGGCCCCTCACTACAAGAAGGACGTCGAGGTGCTGGAGCGTGTCCAGAGAGGGGCAACGAGGCTGGTGAGGGGTCTGGAGAACAAGTCTTATGAGGAGGGGCTGAGGGAACTGGGGTTGTTTAGCCTGGAGAAAAGGAGGGTGAGGGGAGACCTCATCGCTCTCTAGAACTACCTGAAAGGAGGTTGTAGCGAGGTGGGTGTCGGTCTTTTCTCCGAAGTAACAAGTGATAGGACGAGAGGCAACAGCCTCAAGTTGCACGAGGGCAGATTTAGATCGGATATTAGGAAAAATTTCTTCACCGAAAGGGTTGTCACGCATTGGAACAGGCTGCCCAGGGAAGGGGTTGAGTCACCATCCCTGGAAGTACCTAAAAGATGTATAGATGTGGCGCTTAGGGACATGGTTTAGTGGTGGACTTGGCAGCGTTAGGTTTACGGTTGGACTCGATGATCTTAGAGGTCCTTTCCAACCTCAATGATTCTATGATTCTAAGTGCCGGGTCCTGCACTTTGGCCACAACAACCCCATGCAGCGCTACAGGCTTGGGGAAGAGTGGCTGGAAAGCTGCCCAGCAGAAAAGGACCTGGGGGTGTTGGTCGACAGCCGGCTGAACATGAGCCAGCAGTGTGCCCAGGTGACCAAGAAGGCCAATGGCATCCTGGCCTGTATCAGAAATAGCGTGGCCAGTAGGAGTAGGGAAGTGATCGTGCCCCTGTACTCGGCAGTGGTGAGGCCGCACCTCAAATACTGTGTTCAGTTTTGGGCCCCTCACTACAAGAAGGACGTCGAGGTGCTGGAGCGTGTCCAGAGAAGGGCAACGAGGCTGGTGAGGGGTCTGGAGAACAAGTCCTATGAGGAGGGGCTGAGGGAACTGGGGTTGTTTAGCCTGGAGAAAAGGAGGGTGAGGGGAGACCTCATCGCTCGCTACAACTACCTGAAAGGAGGTTGTAGCGAGGTGGGTGTCGGTCTTTTCTCCGAAGTAACAAGTGATAGGACGAGAGGCAACAGCCTCAAGTTGCACGAGGGCAGATTTAGATCGGATATTAGGAAAAATTTCTTCACCGAAAGGGTTGTCAAGCATTGGAACAGGCTGCCCAGGGAAGTGGTTGAGTCACCATCCCTGGAAGTACTTAAAAGATGTATAGATGTGGCGCTTAGGGACATGGTTTAGTGGTGGACTTGGCAGCGTTAGGTTTACGGTTGGACTCGATGATCTTAGAGGTCTTTTCCAACCTAAATGATTCTATGATTCTATGTTGTGTACTGTTAAATGACCACTCTCCATTTAAGCTAAGCATAATCAATACAGTCAACTCTTATTCTGGGATTTCACGGTCTGAATCTCTGCCCATGCACATGTTTCACAAGAAATTTACATTTGTTATGTAAACTAATTCTGCATTAGCGTAATTCCAGTGTCCATGCCTGCAAATCCCCAACTTTTTCAGGTGGAACCAGACCCTAAACTACCCTGTCCTCCCTTTCCTACAGCACCACAGTGGAGCCCTGGGAGATTGATTTATATCAGTGAAAATGTTCAGACTGTTTCTTCTTGTTGATATCTTCTGTATACTATATACTGGTAAGAAGTATTGCTTGACTTGTCTCCAATAAGACCTTATGACCAACATATATGTTTATTCTACAACAGCATACAGTACTGAGAAGCAAACTGGCCTTTCTTCAGCAGAAGCAGTTATAAGCTTACTGAAAGCTTACACAAGACAAGCGATATACGCCAGGTGTACTGAAAGTCAAGCAGGCCAGCTGAAATTCATCTCAATCAGCATTGCCAATTAGAATGTGCCAGCTCCTACTAATTAGCTGAGGTTGTAACTTTTCCTTATTTTAAAACACCCAAAAAGAATATAGTACTTCAGACAGTGGAGTAGCAACTGACGATTACTTTAAGTTAAATGCATATAGCATCAAAAAGTAATCATAATATCCTTCCCTCTCACACCTATTTTCACAAATCGATATCTTGAGAGAGAGGATGTTAGCAACATGCCTTGGGCAGGGAGGTGTAGAAGCCACAGTTGTTTACATGCCAGTGCAGCACTGTTTCTAGACTTGCATCAGCTGTTGTATTTCAGATCACAAGTTTGGGGGGTTTTTTTACTTTTTTTTTTTTAAAGTGCTATAACATGCCTGAAGGTGAAGACAGCAAAAGTAGCTTCAAACTGGCCCTGTATGAAAGCTGCTCCTTGTTAACTCACATTAATGGCTGATTAGAAGATCAAGCTACATATCACTTCTTCATGTTAAATTTATCATGTAGCACAGTGCTTCACAGCAGGGAGGCGTGAAGTAAAACAACATTACAGTATCAGTCCCAGTACTCCTATAGACCTCCTACTCCTTTCAGAAATCAAATTACATTCGGTAAGAGTGTTTCATGGCAAGGAGTGAATGACAGCAATATACTTGGCTTAAAAGTTCAGAACAGGCTGACCAGGCAATATAGAGAATCACAAGATTGTTCTGTATCAAGCACATAGAAGGATTCAAAAGCTAGTTTTGTTTTAGCAGGACCTTCAGCAGCAACATCAGCATGAAATATGCTGCCACTAGTAGGTTTTTAAATAGCATGAAAAAGCAAAAGAGAGGGATGACCTTGACTATCTTTTCAACAGTTTAACATTACAACTCTTGTTTCCTCTCACACAGAAGGGCCAGTCTGCAGTACTGTACTGGTCTTGCCTGGAACAGAACGCAGCATTATGAACTCATCCTTAGCCAAGCCCTGCTTACATGCATTTCCAATCTCTGGATATTTAAAACCTGAGACAGCAAATGATTAAGAAAGTGCAAGGCAACTATAACACCTTTGTGGTATGCAGCTTAGTCCCAGTTGCTGCAAGAACACTTGTGCAAAATTACCTCAGAATAAAACAAATGATCACACATACAAACATAAAGCCGTTTTTTATCTTTATCCCCTAATAAATAAGGTACCAGACTTCAGGTCACCTTCTACTTACCACAGAGAAGGAAAAAGAGTTAAAGAAAAAAAATACACAAGGCAAGGGAGAAGCTTTTTTTGTATTATAGGGCAGTCTACAGGACGTACTATAACATTAAAGGTCAAATATGCCATAATGGTAAAGAAAAACTGCTTTAAGGCAGTTTATAAAAACTAGTTTGTGGTAGGACTCAGATTAGTCTGACAATAGTAAACCATTCATGAACTCCAGGTTTGACCACTACAGTTTTACTCTGCTACAAAATCAATTCCCAAGGGACAAAGCTACATCACCAAGAATGCAGCACCCTACCTATTCACTATGACAGGTCAGAGAAGGGCCCTGCGTCGAGTTTACAGACTCCCTTACTATTGAGACTAAATACCTACACATCTCTCTTTAGACAGCAAATTCATATGATCTTAGCCCATTAGAGGGGCAAAAAAAAGAGAAGGCAGACACCCTTGAGACAAAACTTTCAAAGATAGTTGTACAAAGACTGGTATTCAAAAAGACATCAAAACAAATGTCCATCTGTCACCTTTGCTGCACTCACAACTAACACCTCTTCAAGGCCTTTGTAGAAAAAAAATACTGAAGATGCACCCTTGATTTTAAACTACTAAGCTTGATACTTTAGAATAGCTGAAAGGCTCTGTATATGTATAAATACTGCTTAGTTGGAAAGAAAAGGAGATAGTCAAAGCAAATACCACACAACAAGCATATACTAGCATTTACATTTAAAGAACAGACACACATAATAATAGAAGTCAGAAGGCTTTCAGAAAGCAGTGTTTTCTACCCTTTAAACAGCTATGCTAGCTCCTAGCCATTCCTCTAAATGGAGTTCTCTTTGTAGAATTACATTATGAGATTAAAAAATTTAAACTGTCACAAAAAGCGTAAGTAATGTCAACTAAACTGACAGTCTTGTTTTGTACTAAAGAACTCACTGAAGCCTGCCCAGTGCCAGAAATATTAAAAAGCAATATTCCAAAACTGCTTTTTTTATTTTATTAGGCAATTTTTAAAGCTTTGAATGGAGCCAATCTTCAGGGTTCCATTCACTGTATAAGATCCTTCTCAAGCAATTACTTAAAAATAACCTCTGTTTTTCTTAATGCTAAAAGGAGACACCAAACAGCAATGGCACACTTACCATACCCGTGTTTTCAGCTTCTTCCCTCAAATCTTATGTGTCTCACATCATCAGTATGTTAAACAGAAAGCAACTTTAAGCTATTTGGCAAATACTTAAGACAAATATCCACATAAAGCAAGCTTTATGGGAAGGCAATTCTACTCAGCATAAACTAAGCAGCAATAGATCCAGAAGAAGTTTCTGCATAAGCACTAATGGGCACTGTCAAGGGCACTAATTAGAGCTTGTAATTCTCACCACAGACACCTCAACAGACTACTTAATGAAGTTTCAAATTACTGGTACCATCATTTACACTACCTTCCACCCTCTTGTTTAATGCTGTCAAATTGCATTAAACTGGTACTATAAACTAGCAGCACGTAAGAAACAAATAAATCAGAATTCCTAAAACATCTAGAAAGGGAAAGCAGTATTTTCCATGTTTCCTAATATTAAATGAAAGTAGTTTATTATTTGAGAGGCTTCATGCTTTCTAACAGTCACCAGATCACTGTTAACACTGCTTGGGAGTCTCATTCTAAGGGCCTCCCTGTGGTGCAACTTTAGTTTCCTCAACAGGATGCACAGTAAAGCCATTATAAGCAGACACAATAAGACCAGACATTCCTCTCAAAATATTCTGAGTCTTACTCACAATGATCACTACATTCAAGAAAACTGAAACAAAGATATACACAATAGACAAATTAGATACTTCTGATATCACTATAGCCTAAATTTTTGAAGAGTTACTCATAAGTTAGACAAACAATTGTATGGAGATAATTTTCTCTGATAATTTAGTTGCAATGTTTTCACTGAACAAGATCTTTACTGAATAAGCATTTACAGAATATTTACAGAATAAGAGATGAGGCTAAAAATCGCTGGTTAAAACTTAGACATTTACTACGCAGCAAACCACCAATATATTACCTCAGACCGCACTTAAATGACTTCCTACATCAGCTGAACGAACCAATGGCATGTTCCTAGTTTCACTCCTCTTTTGTTCCTACTTTTAGTTGTTTTACTAATACCAAATTTTAGATCTCTATACGCTCACCATTAGCACAACACCTTCTGAATGGTGTGGACAAAAACCAAGTATTTTTCTCCTAACAACTAACATTCCAGATCTCTGGAAATTTCTTTTTTTAATCACTACATCCTGGACCATATTTGGCAATGAACACTGTACTGCTCATTAAGTACTGTCTTTTGATATTTAGAGTATTTGGCTCAACTTATTTCATTCAAATCAACATCGGGGAGGGATGGTGGTGGTAGGTTCTCAGTCCATTTTCCTGTATCCCAAGTTTACAGAGATTTTCCAAAATGCTTTGGACTAATAATTCTGGCTCTTCATAGCACAAAGAAAGTTTACATCAAAGTGCAAGCACATTGGACTTTCCACTTAATACAAAGTATAATAAATGTTTAAAAACAGCTTGACAGCAGCCTTTAGGGCTTACTAAATTAAAAACATGCTTATCTGGAATTATGCGCTTGCAACAGTCACCTTTGTAAATTACAACCTCATACTGATGAGTGTGTAAGCTAGCTTACTTTACTTACAATACACCCAGCACGTCAAGAGGAAATTAACACTAGCTGGACTGAATGAGTTTTTAGTCAGGTTTACGTACGCCTATAAATAACAGCACCAAAACGGATTCATGAAGATGCTTTAAAAGAGGTCATCCATTTACTACTGTAAACGACTTGGTGGAAAAATCGTTGAATTATGTCTATTTCAATAACCACCATCATTTTTAGCTACTCTTCTTTACCTACCTTCAGATGTTTTCCAGCGTTTCCACAGATCCTCAATGGTGATATGTTTGTCTTCTCTGTGCAGGTGACTATGTTTATTAGAGGCATCCTTGTATTGCATATCTTCCCTCAGAAACTGAAGAAAAGGAAAAACACCATCTTAAATGCCAAAATAACAATTTCTAAACAGAAACTACAAGGAAATCAGGCAGAGGAGAATCTTTGCTATCCCTTCCCCATGCAAGCAGCACACAATTCATGTAAGCTGACTACATCAAACAGTCAGAAAACAAGTTAAACACTCTTACAGGATTTGATTTTCACAATGATTAAATCCTAGGAAAACTGAAGGTGCAGTTGGTAGTATAGTAGATTTAACAACATTATTAGTATGCCTTAGATTTACAGGGATTACAAGAATGCACCACACAAGTCACAGGGCGTACTTCTCTATTCTGAACGCATTTAACCAACTTCACCTACCTGAAGATAAGACCATGCAAGATTTGAAAATGTGCCAGTCCTTTATGGATGAGTAATACCTGAATCCTGCTATACCAGTTAAATGCAACTGCTTGAGGGATGAGAGAAAGGTTTTGACTAAGTATTACTAAAGTCTTTTAATTGGACAACAAAAATTTGACTTCTATTTCATGAAATTAAACAGAAGGCATCTTAGGGCCAATTTTCCTCTTGCTAATCATTCCGCAGTGGTTACACTCCAAGCACAGAAGCATTACACAAAGCTGTTTCATTCTCAGTAATTAATAGGAAGCCTATGTCAAAATACCACGCTTTGCCTTTTAGTAAACATGATAAAAAGGAAGGTCCTGCAATCATGTCACACATAGCAATGTTGTACCAGTATTTCACAAGTCACTACAAAGGGGTTCTCCACATACGTACAAGAAAAAAAAAAAGCATGGAACTGTAAAACCCATTTTATTTTTATTTCACACAGGCCTAGAAAAGTTGGAACACTAGTTAGCAAACTACCTTCCATTAATAGTGGAGACCTTTCATAGATATCAGTCCCTAAAAGCACAGCATGAGCAGTCTCTGTGGGTGGACACCTTAGTGTTACCAGAAAACTAACATGAGAGCTAAGTAATCCTCCACAGCAGATTGCTTGCTTTCTTCAGTTCCTGAAGGATAAAGCTGCTCAAACAAAAACAGCTATAGATAGTCATGACAGCTAACTCAAAAACCAGCTTTTTATGTGGCTGGTCATATATCATCACCACTTCAAGCAGAAGTGAGGAAGAAGGCCAAGCTAACGATGCACTGCAGAAGACCCCACTTCTTAAAATTTAGTCCTGGTAATAATTTATCTGCAGAGCTTCCTGCATAGGCCCCATTTCTAACAAATCTAGAGATTATGTCATTCAAGAAACTGCAGGAAAGACTGAAAAGTAGTCAGTGTTAAACCATAATATTAACTCTTAGTAACAAGAGACAGTGTATGATAGCAGAAATATACAAGAAAAAGATAACACTTATCAATTACCCCTTATTAAAAAATTCCTAGTAAGAATGAAGTAAGGGAATCTAAAAACCATGGGAAGGGATTCAAGTTTCTCCTCTAACTGCTAAAATGGGGATAAAGTACTAGTTGCCTTCCCTAATCCAATCATAAAGCCGTACATGTCTTTTGGTTCCAAATACAGATTGGATGCAAACCTTCTCTCATTCACCTACCACTTCAAAACTTTTTTGATTGTCAGACATTAGCTTTCTAAAGCCTTTTGATTCCTAAAATAGTTCCATTTAGCCCATACAAATTGCACAAGCATTTTTAACTCTTCTTCCTTATGTATATGAGAAAGGCATAAATACAGATACATATACACACCACATATATACATGAGAAATATAGGAGAAATTTATGAAATATATGAGAACAATTGAAAATAGCAGCCTGTTGGGGCAGAGTTAATTACAGAACTTCTGAAACACCATGGACCAGCAACTGTAAAAAGGTACAATAAGCACAGAAAAGGACTGATTGCTGTAACTATATGTTAATGTACTAAATGTAGCAAATGTAAAAATATCTGCTGCATAACCTCTGCTGCATATGTCATAGTCCAAGCGTGAACTCTGAGTACTTCCCAAATTGGCACAACTACCATGAAGCTGGTAATTTCCACAGCTAACATGCAATGTGCAATCAAAGGCGGATTATCTTATTTGTTCCCACTCCACATTTATTAAAGGGTAAACTGAAGAAAAGGAACCAAACAATAAGAAAACAAAAAAATCTTCTTATTCACTAATGTCTCTAAGCCATTCCAGATTAAAGTACAGTCTCACAGTTGGAGCAGCAGGAAAGAACTGATGTTTGCCCACCTCGCCTTTTCCCTTCAGACTACAAGTACCTTCTACCAACTACCATCCCCAACGTGTCTTTTGGGAACTTGTGAAAAATGTACTAAAGAGACAGAAAAATTTATTATAGGTCCCACCCTGTAAAGACTATCTCCCTTCATATGGGGGTTAAGATACATGTTACACTCACTGTTCAGCTTTCTAGTGACTGGTGATGCACTGCCCTTGCGAGACTCCAAATGTCAGGCGTGGACATTTGTTTTTTTAAAACAAATGTCGTAAGCCAATCAAGTTTCTGAAGCGGAACAGAATGGAATATATGCTGCATGTAAAGGTTTCAGCACACTTTGCATCTCCTTAGCTAAAACTCATACCTCAGACCAGTTTTGTTCACAAGAAATAAACTTGCTTCTATCTTTACTGCTAGTTGTCAGCAAAGGTTGTAAAATACTTTAGGACGAGAACGTTTGAACAGTTACAGGTGCTGTCAAGGAAAATCTGAATTGCTGTTAACAATACTACATACAGGGTTAAGAATAAAGAAGAGAAGGAAGATGCCAAATGGTAAACAGAAAAGCTTCAATGGGTTACATCTCACCCCAAAGCACTATAAGCTACTGTAAGAAAAAGTGTTCTGATTTTAAAAATGGGATGGACATAGGTTACCTTGGCACCCAGATAAGCAATGCAAGCAACAGTTTATGGAAAACTTGCAGCATTTCATGTCGTTCTGCTATGGAGCCCGCAGAGGGAGCAAGAGTTAACATATGAATTCACGTTCTCAACACACTGCTGGAGCACAGCCGGCTACGCTAACAAGTTGAGGGGGGGAAAAAATGAAAAGCCTGATTTCAAATTTCATCACAAATACAGAAAACAAATCCAAGTTCGAAGCACAACGTTTCCCAGGAGAAAAGGACAACAGTGGAAAAGATCTGGTTTATACTGAGAGACTGTTTAGCATATTTGACTAAGTCCCTTTTTTAAAAAGGGACTGTCAACACACAAACTTGTAAGCCGTTTGCATTTAGTAATCAGTACGCAGTTACTGCTCAGAGGGAGAGATTATGCATTTATGAGAATTTCTTCAAGAAAAGAAAAGAGCCCCTCTTCCGCTCAGTCCTACCCATGTTGCTCCCAGATCCTGTGAGAATAACCACGACTGCTTCCTCAACGAGGTTCTCTAGCACCGGGTGGTCACAACGGTAAAGTTACAGTGTGCATAGCTAGAAAGAGGCCATCACATTTCAAAGAATGAATGCATTTACTAATGAAGAGATATGTGACATCAAATATCTTTCTTTTAAACAAAAGATCTTTGTTTCAAAACTGGCCTAATATGGAAGTTCTCCTTTAAGAAAAGGAACTGTGTCCTAAATTCAAGCAAGCCATAAAACCAGAACAACTCTGGTACAAAGAGAGGATTTTTCTGTTCCTTGTCATGGCAGCTAATCTCTCTTCTGTTGTCCTGGTCATTAAGTATACAAAGAAAAGGTTAGAAAAATAACTCTAAATAGGGAGGTTAAAAGAGTAAGATCTAACAAAAAACATCTAAGGAATATCTTAGCCAACATAATTACTCAAGAGGGAGAAGGCCTTTTAAGACTACAAAGTTGAAACCAAGAAAGCAGCAGATAAGTTACCTAAAACCTGTGTGAAACAAAAAAATCATTTGTCAAAGTAGTTACTTCAAAAACAAGTAGAGAATAAAAAACAGGGAGGTTAAAAGAGTAAGATCTAACAAAAAACATCTAAGGAATATCTTAGCCAACATAATTACTCAAGAGGGAGAAGGCCTTTTAAGACTACAAAGTTGAAACCAAGAAAGCAGCAGATAAGTTACCTAAAACCTGTGTGAAACAAAAAAATCATTTGTCAAAGTAGTTACTTCAAAAACAAGTAGAGAGTAAAAAAACACCACACCTAGACTCAAAACTGGAGGTTTGATTCCAAAAGTACTATAACAACTGTGCCTCTACAAAGACTCACATCCCAAAGTCCAAGGTTCAGCAGTGTAATAGGTGGAGAGGAAACTCTCTCCTCCCTGGAGGGGACGGGACTTGTGGAGCCCTGGAAAAGAGTTACAAGGTCAGGTATGCCACAACCTTCCTCCCTCTTCAGAAAGCCTTTAGTACTGTAACATTCACCAAAAGCCAGTCAACTCATAACCAAAAACTAACCTGAAGTAAGAAACAAACAAAAAAAACCCCAACAACAACAAAAAATTCTGACCCTTCCAAAAGAGGAAAAAAGACATGCCAAAATCCAATACCAGTTTGACATGGAGGGAGCACTTACAAACTAAAGCCACATGCAACAATACAAAAAGTTAAAACATGCTAAGTTGCAAAAGATGCTTGCTCTTTGAGGAGCAAATGAACAATTGCATACTTTTGCAAACACCAGTGAAAAAGTAAAATTAACCACACTCACTAACTGCAGAAGGAAGTACTCATATGCTATGTTTATATTTCGTTCTGGGTGAAGGCTCAAGTTTATGATTTTCAGTTTCACCAACTTAAAATAGACTCTCTAACTGACAAGTTTACTTTAAGAGCAATTAGTAACATCTCCTGGCTAAGTATTACTGTATTTCTTGAGCATCTGTTCCTTAAACAGTGTTATTTCCTTCAGTTTTATTCCTTCAAAAGAAAACCCGCAAAAGTTACAACTTCAGTTTTCCTATAATCCTACCTTCAGATACAGCCGGTCACTGTTAGACAGCCTTTTAGTACATTCCCTCCCACCTACTGCTACCAGACTCGTTGCAGCTATTACAATGTCCCACTTATTGACCAAGTTAGGATGGCGAGTGTGCTTTTAAAAGGCAACATACTATGATTCAGGTATGACAGCATTCACAACTGCCCACCCTATAGAAATGGCTTCTAGAGATGTTACACAGTAAAACAAGAAAATGTATTTAAGCATAATAGAAACATTACTAGAAAACTGTAGGACATAGCTGTGAAAGTGTTACCAAGTGTATCTTAAGTAATCTACAAATTCTATTGAAAAAGATTATTGCAGCTCAAAACAAAACTGTAGCTGTTCTACTGCAAAGCAAACTTTGCAATCTCTTCAAAGCCAAGTTAGAATTTCCAAGGGGTATTTCATTGTAGCAGGACTAAATGCCTGCAGTGCTACATAAACAGGTGCAGACAGCTACATATTAGCTTAAGTACCTCCAACGAGGCAAGGCATGAGGTAGGTCTGATCCAAATCACATTGGAACAGGTTTCTATGCAACCGTACCCACGAAAACACATGCTGCCTCTCTCCAGGACTTCTTTGCACAGGCACAGTTGTAGACTAACACAGTCATGATGTTTTCAGACAAGACCTGGCTCCTACCTATCCTGCTCTGAAAAAATAGACTGCGTAGACATGCTCAGAGTTGCTTACAAAACTTCAGGAGGCTAAAAGACACTCTGCCTAGGGACAAATACATTAGCAGTTGAATGATAAAATTAAATGCAAAAAAAGACCTCTATTAACAGATCTAAAACTCAGGGAATCGAAGTAACCCAACAGCTTTGGGGGAAAAGGTTTGCTACGCTGGTTAGGAAGCTCAAAATACTCGTTTGAAAGATCAATGTTTGTAACAATGTTCTTTCACAGTGAGATGTAAAACACGCTCAGGAGGCATCCCAGTATTATGCAAAACTCTTAAGAGTGTTTTCAGTTTCTGAACCACTGCAGCAGGTATTTCTTTACCACACAGAATTTTGCCTAACCGGCTGACACTGAAGTATAAGCTACTTTACACAAATATGAACACCAGTGTAAGGACCTTTATTATATAAATGATAAGGATGAAACCAGAATACTAAGGGAACTTTAAAGGACTTTTAACATCTTGCTGAGCGTATATTTGCAGACAACAAAATGAAGCAAGGGCTCAGTCTATAGCAGAACCTCTCCCAGCTAAAATTATAACACCTGGGGTAGGCTCCTGAAGTTTAACGAGGTGCCAAGATGCACTAAACAAAGGGAGATCAAGCTTTTGAACAGTCATCCATTATTTTTTTAACATCCGTTCCATACACAGCTGTACTTCCCCCCAAAAAAAACCTCTTCTGCTAAATCTTTACTCCCTCCAAGATGTAACAATCAAAAGGAAGAGAAATTCTGCGCATAAATTTGCTTTTGTTCAAGAATACAGAAGGGCTATTCACTTAAGAGTCATCCTGAGTTTAATGTTAAATTCTGAAAGTGTTTTTCCACCTCACACTTTTTATGTTCCTAATATCCAAATCATACACATTTAAAACGGGAGCACCACACTATCCTGGCATCTAGTTCTTCAGGATTTCCTGTCATGGAATTTCTTGCAATTTTGCCTGTAGTATTTAGTACTCACTACTGTCCAGAACAGCTTATTGAAATGAATAGGTCTCTGGTCCAAACTAGTAAATCATGTTTCATTCATTTTTTTCTCTCTCTCAAGGAATTACAGAACAAAGATATCCACAGACTTCTTTCACCATCTCATCTTTACACAAACTGAGTAGTCAGCTCTACTTCAGGAGTAATTCACAAAATAATTTCATGTTGAAAAGTTACACATTAAATTTTATTTCTCCAGATTCTCCTAAAATATAATACTAATTGCATAATATTTTAATTTAGCAAGCTTATTCAGCATGCTTGTAAAATAAATTGTGATGTACAGATACATGTACCATTTTAACTGCTAAAAGGAAGCATAAACAACCAAGAATATGACTAGCAAATTAATTACATAATAAAAATAAGTAATAAGAGCATGAACCGGTTCTCCTTTATTATAAAACCTTTAATCACAAATCAGCACTAAAGGGAGAGTATACTGAAGCATACATTTCTGAACTCACCCCAGTTCTATAAATTACTTATTTTTAACTGAGTTGTTTACACTTGACCTCTGTATCTTCTCCATTTTTATTTCCTTCTGGATTCTTCCTTTGACTTTTTTTTCTTTTTTAGACTCCACCTCTTCATTTTCTCTCAAAAAACACAGCGTACTCTCTCGGACATTATGTTTGTTCCACCTCTCTTGGATTTTTGCATCCAAGATGCAAATATGACCTCAAGCCCTTAAACAATAGCTTCACAGAGCCCATCCGTTCAGAAATGGTCACTTCAAAGGAAGACCTTGAGCTGTCAAATATTCTGCCCCTGTCAAACTTCCTATAGCCAAAGCGCTGTATTACTATTGCTATTCCTGATCAGATCATACTAGCTACTTTTTCTGCGTTAATCACTGTACAGAAGACAATCATCCTCCCTGTTCTAGGCCACTAAAGCTAGATTCTTTCTGATTCTTGCCTCCGGAGAACATTTTAAGTCAGGCACTTCTGCATATCACCCCTGAGATTCCAACTTCTTTGACCACACTGTTAAAAGCCATTCCCTGATCGTTTCTTGCTTTCAATACTGCAGTCTCTTCCTCACCACACAGTGGTTTTTGTCTCTTTTTTTTTGGTGGTTTTGTGTGGGGTTTGTTGAGCTGGGTTTTTTTGTTAAGTAATTACGCAAGTGCACGCAAAAAAAACTCAAACAAAATATCAAGATATGAAGTGATCTATCCAAAGATCCCACGCAAAGCTGTAAATTCATGCCATTAGCTTTGTCTGACATTAGACACACAGTAAGATATTAATATTTCAAAAACATCAATTTATTCTATTTCTGTGGAGAGATTCCTTGAGGAAATGACTTAATGTAGGATCTACATATAGAGGTTCTTTGGAAACAGGAAAAACCTATGTAAATAGTGAACATATGATAAGTCTGTCTTACTGCTTGTGCCTCTTCATCATTAAAACGAATCACGTACATGTGGTGCAACAGATGCTTCCTGAGGCAGATAGCCTCCCACAACACATGACTAAAACCTCAGTTAGTAATATGTTCTCCCCTTCACCTACCCTTTTACAGCCTACCTCTTTAAACCAGTTTAAAGAATTGTAATCTTTTGTATGTTAATAATAAAGTAACAATAGCAGGAGCTAGATTTGATAGAGAAATTCATATTAGCCTGCCATAATGGTAAGTATAGTCTTTTTCCACATCCTTCCTTTTTTCTCTTCTCTGCTGTACCATACACTCTGGTTTTCACACTGTGATAGCCTACTTTACAGAAATTAGTAACTGCACAGTAAAGCACACTCTGAATCCTGAATGCAAAAAAAATTCAAACATATGAGTAGCTATGACAAAAGCTCTTTTTTCAAGTATTTTGTAATAACTAGAATTAGAAAAGTATATTCCTCCAAATTTAAAAGTTCAAGTTCTTTCATCTTCGTAAATCTCTTAAGTTATACCATCTAGTCTAACCTAGGTAACAGACCAAAGAATAAGCAAAAAAAAAAAAACCCCCAAAAAAAACCAGTCCGTGCTCAAACTAGAGTCCCTCTATCTTCCTTAGAAGACTTCAACAAATCCTTCGTGTGTTTCAATGACTAATAAATCCCGTGCTAAAAATTTAGACCATGTTTCCCCACATCAATTTCATCAGGTTCAAATACAAGCTTCTTTCCAGTCCACACAAGGTAGATCCAAAAGACTTCCAGTATCAGACAATTTTTGAGGAAATAAAAAGTTTCTTCTAAAAGTTCCAGTTTTCTTACATCCTCTACAGAATGATTTTATGTCAGTCTTCACTTCACAGAGGAAAAACAAAACTACAGCATAAAACAGGGCATGAGGAACATGAGGAAAAATAATAGACGGTGTGCAGATGAAGTGTCTGGAATCACTGTTGGGAGTTCTCAACTGGATTAGCAAATTAAAACAGTTAAATAGTTCAACATCTTTAGCTCTTGTTACCTTCCCCTCTCAAAATAACTTATTTACAAGATCTTCCTTCCTTGGTGTAAATATACACTTGTAATTTGTAACACTGTTTTAGTGCTCGTAAAACAGCAGAAAGTTATTGTGCATTGTCACATTCTTCCTGCCAAATAAAAAGCCAATGAGTATCTAATCAACATATTCAATATACTGCTCTTCCAGGAGTCTTGCAAGCAAAAACCACGCAGCATGAAGTGGGAAATCCACTACCCTGCTGTTGAGTAAAATCCCTGTATTTCATGTAAGCTTTACTTGTAATAAAGTTGGGGGGTTTTTAATTATCAGTCCTCATTCTTAATCAAAACAAGCAGCATTACCTACTGTGACAGAAAAAACCCATAAATCTGGTTTTGAAATAGTGTATATTAGGACATATTTAGTATATATTCAGACCTACCATAATCAGGTAACTACGTAACTGTGGTTAAAATGTCAGATCTTTTAAGATTATGGTAAAGATCCAGTAAGAGCGCTACAACAAGAACATATAGATTACTAGTTGAACTTGCAATTAAATTGCATTTCTCATTAATTTCAGGTTTGCCTTTAATGTCTTAGAAGAAAGCACTCTGTGAATACATATTCACCACTGATTTGTATGGAAACTATACATACAAAAAAGCTTATTTAGGATTTTTTTTATGAAGTATTTCTTCAATAACTAAAAATGAGCTAGCAGAAGAAAGGGCTACATTTCAGTCATTTTATGCACAGTAAGTAGTTTGAATATATAGTTTCACTAATCTCTCATTACCCCAGCTATAACAGCACCCCTCATGAACTGTTCCAATTTCAATCATTTTAACAGGTTTTAAGAGTAGCTTCTGTCGCTTGGATTTATCGCGACATTCCCCTGGGACAGGAAGAAACTTAAGGTCAGATATAAAGATGGTCCACTGGAAACCAAGACAGATCTTTTAAATGCTAATAAAAAGTTTCCAATGTATAAATATTTCAGTATTTTCTTTTAACTTTCTTAACTTTCATCTATAAGAAATGCAGCAGAAGTCAAGAGAATCACACAATGCTGAAGCTCATCAGAAAGCTCACACTCCATCACTAATGTTTCAGTTTGCAGACTGGATTGTGCCTCTCCCAAACATTAATGACAATAACCAAACATTCTGCGAGAACAGAGCTAGACTATTTCCAGTGCCTGAACTACCTCACTGTGACAGTCCCTAAGGTACAGAGCAGATTTTTTCCTCCAAAGTTAAAAAGTACGTTATTTTATTCTGGATCATTCTCTCCACTGTACTGTATTCCTTCAGAAAACTCGTATCAACCAAGCATCAATCACTGTTGATGCTGTTTGTATATAATCACACAGAAAAGTAAGTAGCATCACATTAAACTTGACAACGATAATTCACGACTAAACTCATTCAGGGGTAACAATCTTCCTTGAGATGTTACAAAAAGAGAAACCAGGGCTAGATTCTTCTCCCACTCACCTCCAGTGAGAATAGGCTTCAGAACCATATGGCAATACCCTCATTTTTAGGGGACGAGGAGATAAGGGGACATCTTCACTCCCCTTCCTTTCTCAAGCCTGTACCTGACAACTGCCAGAAAGCAGAAGCAAGAACAATGAAACTACATGGATATTTCCATTCCTACCCAGTAATTTTGAGAATCCCGATGGTAAAGTTGAGTAAGTGCAAGGGCAAGTCCTTTGTCAGGACCAAGTGCAAAGGCAAGTCCTTTGTCAATTTGGTTTGCCTACCAAACTCATTCGAGCACCATCACAAAAAACTTCAGGCAGGTCTGAATAACCTTCCTTAGTTCATAGGACTTAACCTACCATTAACCTACAGCAGGAGGTGCTTACTACTTGCCTGTAAAATGTAAGCAAAAACACATAAGAAAGCTTTCTAGACTGCTGTCTGTAACAGGTATTGTTTTGCACCATGAAGTACCTGGAACAGATCTAAGGTAAACAGGAAAGCCTAGTGATGACTTAAGCAAGAAAACCTTAGAGCAAAGAAACTAAAATACCAGGTGGCAGATCACATCAACTCTTAGTTACCTCATTGCAAGCTAAACCAACACCATTTGCCTACCTCTTACACTGATCACAAAAATAACAACTTTTATACATAGTCACATAAAACTTTCCTTTAGGCTAGAACAATGGACAATAATATTCCATTTCAGACAATTCTAGAAATTAGACTTTCCTTCCACATTCGGCTGTGGGAAGGGCTGAATTAAGAAAAACAGCAACAACTACTCAAGTACTGGAACATAAAGAGCAGCTATACAAAACAGGAGGAAAAAAAAAGACAGACCTCATGTATGCACAAGTGAAGGCTTTTTACTCCTACCTCATCACTTTCCTCTACTTCAATACCACCATCTTTGTCATCATCCATTTGCTTATGGATCATGCGGAGAGCTTCTAGGCTGAATCGGTCCTCCTCAGTAAAGCACGGTGGGCTGAGTGAACTGCAGGGATCTAAAGGGGGCAGGGGGGAAACAAAACAGAAATATTAGCTGCTGTCACTCTAGAACACGAAGCTCCCAAGCAAGAGAAAGGGCTTAAATTTCTGTATGTGTACATGTACTTCACTGTACATAGCCACCAGGTCATAGATGTCAAATTTAGCTGTAAAATAATAATTCTTACCAAAACAGTGAATGGGGGGGGCAGGGATCAACCCTTTTTTTTATCCAGGAAGGAAGCCCAAAGAATAGGCTGGAATAGTTTGATGCTTGGATTTTTTTTTTTTCCCAGCCCTGTAACTGCTATCTCCACCTCTTCTTCTATCTGTCATCCACCCTTAGTAATACATCACTGCAATAGCAAATAAAGTCACTGCGTTTTCCAACCTCCTTTCTGAAAGCCTGGGCTAAACAGAGAGCAGCGGAGGAAGCGAAAAAGAATTGTCATGTCCTGTAATTATAGCTTCATAAACAGGTAACAAAGGGATGGTAACCACACTGCAGATCAAATTCAAAGTAGATAGTACTACTGAGTGCAAAATATTCAAGGAGGACTGCAAGAGAAGAAAGCACACCACAAAGAAAATTCAACCGATAACAATACATGATACCGCAGTCCTGTATGCTCTGATCAAAAACAGCAGTCACTGTGGAGCAGAACTGCAGGTCAAAAATAGTACATTTTCTTTTGCATTCATTACTGAAGGCTCATGATTTGTGCGCATCTGATGGCTCTGCTTCCACCATGTCAGATTGTTATATCTCTGTTCTTTGCCTTCCACAAGGCACACGCCAAATGCTCCAAAATTCTACAATGCATGATGATCAACCATCATTAAAGACTGGTCTTTCACTTGGCATTAACTAATACCTAGCTATTTCATTAATTCTGATGTACCAAATACCATCAAAGAACAGAAGGTGGAGAAGGATACAGAAACCATTTTTTGAAAGTTCAGCTTTAAGAAGATAGTGAATTCCCACTGTAATAGCCATTATAAAAATGCACTGATTAGTCCTATGAATTGGTACACTCCACTTTAATCATATCAATGCAAACAGAAATTGAGGCAGCACATGAGTAATTTTTGCTTCTTCTAGTCTATCAAAGGATTAAGCTTTCATGTTACTACAGAATTTATTAAAGGCTCATTTATATAAGTAATGAATGGATAGGATCAAGAGTTTGCATAGAAAAATAAATTTATTGTGTTAGTATTTCCAAACCAATTGAGTTGGCATGACTCTGCTTTTCTGTCTTTATTATAAATTTAAAAATAATCAAAAATAATGGATGCTGATAAGACTCCGCTTGCACAAGGCTACAAAGCAGAAATACCAAGGTAGCAACCATGGCATAGCTAGAATCTCAGACGCATAGTAACAGGACTGATCCCTATAGCTAGACATGAGTCAATGCATTCTTACTTTATACACCAGCTTTATTATACAGAAGTTAACATTTATCTGTTATCTGTGCCCACATATGAATTAAAAAAAAAAAAAACCACCAAAAAAACCCACCACAAAAAAACCAAACAACTCACTGACACTGCCCCAGAATAGAGAGATGCTGGGTTTAGAACTACTTCGTATAAATCAGAAAGACAAATTACTAAACATTAAACCAGGCCAACCACTGTTGCTTTGGAATGCAACAACTACTTCTTGAAAAAAGTGAAACTGAGTTATTTCTTTTACTGGAAAAAAAAAAAAAATCTATTTTATTTGTCCACCTTTGTTTCATTAGAAAAGGTTTAATTTGCACAATATACAACCTTTACACTTTTGCCTTGCAATGAAAAAATTACTATCATTGGGGGGTTTAAGGACTTATCCCTACAATACAGAGTGCTTGGTGTAAAAAGGCTTCCCTTGCAATAGTAACGAATCACCTCAAAGTTCTGCTAATAATTAAATTCCAACAGCCACAAACAAAGAAAGAATATGACACTACTTAAAATCATCTTTGTATTGCAAGATTAGATCTATACTATGTTTTAAGTTAGAAGAAAGCATAATTGTCGGAACAGATAAACAGGTCCCTCAAACATACCCAACTTGTTTAATTTGTAATTAGTTCTATTCTTACACAGAAGAAAATGTCAGATAAATAGTGTTCACAGTTTGCGAGCACCCACTCAAACACTTTTCCATTTTGTTCAGCTGAAAGCCCAGCTTTTCAAATCACAAAGGTTTTCTCACAGTACATTTTCTCAACACTGAGGTTAATCAGTTTCTTAATCAGAGTACTTATTTATCTCAAATATGCCTTTTTTGGTTATTTAAGCATGAAGGCACTTCAAAGAGCTATGGCTCTTCTTGAGAGAAGTAAACAGGCTGCTTGTGCTTCAAATGTCCCATGTGCTGGCTCCAGGAACACTTGATCTTTCTCTTAAGAGACGATAGAGTTCCAATTGCTCCTTTTGGGACTAAGAAACATGGAGTAGGACCACATCGACTGTAATAAATATTAACCCACTCTAAACAGAATCCAGATTTACCTTCAAGCTTATTTACAAATGGTAAAATTAAACATTCCCAGACTGACAACACTTGTCATCCCCCTCTTCAGAAAACAATCTCAAAACAAAAAACAAATTACAAAGCCACAACCTAAAGAATAAGCAAAAAGCATTTCACAAGCATACCTATGAAGCCCTACCAAATCCAAAAAACAGCTGATGGAAATTTAATCATCTGCAGCTCTGCAGAAGATTCTAAAATGCAGTATTTTGCCTCACTTGCACGGCAGAAACAATTCAAATTAATACTAGATGAAGTACAGTTAGAAACTTCTCAAACATCCACTTAATTAAGATAAAAGCCAAGTGGAAAAGTCTCAAGATACAGCAAGCACCGTAAATATAGGCCTGAGGGCCCGCAACAAATTATAAGACTAGTTGATAACCTATTTTTCACTTTGAATCCACCCTGTTGAAGGTGTTCTGGGATTCCAAACCTTCTATTGTACTTTAAGGACAAACCTAATTTCATGTCTGGACCAATTTGTCTGTCCTAGTCTGGTGTGTTGTCATAAATACACTTAGCCCAAAATCATCATCACAGGAAAGAGCACAGAGACAATACCAAGAAATTGACTCAGGGAGTGAATCTGATAGCTTAGAATTTGACCCTTCCTTTAACAAACAGCACAGAATAATTAGCAAACAAGAGAGATACACTTTAGATGAGGTGGACAAGAGGCATACAAGCACACCATACGTCACTCTAGGCAGGAGTTATTTTACAGACCAGTTTTTAATTTTGCTCAGAAGTGAGGAAGCTCCAGAACTTCTGGTCATGATAAGGAGGTAATTTGTTACCAAAAAATTAAGTCTCAAATTAATGGCTCAACAAACTTGGCAGAGGCTTTTGAACCAAACCTTCCTGCCTGCCTTGAGTAGCTCAGTAACTGCCTCCTAGCTCTGAGGCGAGAGGAGAAATTAGTCTTCACCAGTCCAGGGAGCTGCACAAAGCCATGGGTACAGACCAGTCATATAGGAGACAGTTTGATAATGAACCGACTACAGAGTTATCCAACCCGGTATACAGGAAACTTTGTATTTACAGATAAGGGGAAAGTAACACTTAGAGCTCCCCCCCCCTCCCCCCCGCGCCCTTCCCCCCCCCTTCTCTCTTT
>NW_008794542.1:2035598-2070806 GCF_000699145.1 Aptenodytes forsteri | reverse complement strand
CCTATCCCACCACATAAAAAATCCTCCTCCCCCCCCCCCCCCCCCCCCCCCCCCCCCCCCCCATGAGGCTAAAATAAGACAAGACTACAAGAAAAACTTCAGTTCAAAGTTCTTCTAAACTTTAGAATCACGGCTTTTTCATCCCATTTCCTGAAAGCACCAGGAGTTAAACTTACAAAGTGACACTGTCAACACAAGCCAGTAAGGAAAATTAATTACACTCATATCTTCAAGCGGTCACGTCAGCACAGACCTTGAAATTTATTTTAGGAATACACCATTAGAAATGGTTCCAAAGCAAAAGGGTATATGCACCTCGCAGTCTTTCATCTATCCTGCATTTACTTTTCCCTAAACTGTTGTGAGCGTAACAAACTTCAGAATGAAAAGGACTGACAGACGAACAAATAGCTAATAATCCTGCAGTTATCTCACACGCACCCTTTTGCATATGGACACTGGAGCATAAAAGCTATGACTGTGCCAAAGCCTGTGACAGAGGGACCCTAGCCAGGTGTTTGCAGTTCCAACCTGGCCTCCAAAGCACCCGAGTCCTTAACCCTTTTTGATGCCTCAAAGAGCCTTTTTAAGAATACAGGGACACACAAAACCTTTATGATTTTCAGAGGTACCTGGAACCAGATACACACCTCCAAATTTGAAATTTAAATGCCTTTAAATTTCCCCGTTAGTTCAGTCAGAGGAACTTAGCGGTTGGGAGTTATTTGGAGAGACTGGCTACTACACATCATTTTTGTTCTGTGAGGATCTTCAGCGTTCACCGAGGAGGAAGAGCACTTTTTTACGCTAACATATGGCAGTCCCATGGAAGCCCGCAGTGTTTCCGTGACTGCCTTTTTCTGATGAATTCAGGAGTGTACCATGTTCTGCTAGTTTTATGATTCCTCGTTCCTAAGAAGCCATCTGGGATAAAGGGAAGCCTCACAGAAAAGGCAAGCACTATATACAAGCGTCAGCTTCCTAAGTACAGCTTAAAATAACTGTTTCAGCAAGCCATGATGACAGAAGTAGAATTTCTTTGCATTTTCCAGAGCCAAAGCAGGTGGCCACAATATCCCCAACCCCCACCAAATGCATCTTCATCTAACTAGGATTTCTATTTCCTTACATTTCTTTTGTGCTTTAGTCTTACACTGTACTTTAATATATTACAGTTTCTTCATCAATTCAAGAAGATTCTTTTCAAGGCAAAAAAACTTGTAAGAGAACAACGATTTTTCAAGACCTGAGTACAAATCTGTCAGGTACAGTAGGGATTGTTGAAATTACTGAAAAGCAAGTGTGTTCAAGAATTTCACCAGATGTTCAAAACAGCACTTCACAATAAAGGCAACAAACATGTTGCTTTTATCTTAAATCCTTACATAAGGTGTCATTAAAATCTTCAAATGCTTGAAGAGACAGCCTCAGAGTGAGCTTCGTTTAATCTTTCAATTAAAAGCTCCCAAAGCAAATCACTCCTACTCTTAATAATTAAACTCCTCCATATGGCAAGTAGGCTGAGCAGGATGTAACAGTTAACTTGACAATGTCATTTATGACATTTATTTAAATTATTAGAGTGAAAAATAAAGTTCATCATTGCAGCACATCTTTCCACTAAAAACATTTTAAAAAACAGACAAAATTTTGACAAAAAGGGCAGAATACAATTATCTCCTAATCATAACACTGATGTTACTTCAATGAGCTTCCTGAAGAGGAAAATGCAATAATATTAATGACAGCAGGGAAAGGGGAAGGGGTGCAACAGGAAAGGAGACTCCGGACATTGTCGTCTCCACAGAATTTTCAAAAGTAAAGTTTCACATTAGGCTTTTCCACTACTTCATATTAGAAATTAAGGTAACTTCTGAAACTATGTTTATAACTCATGCAGTAACAGCCAATGAGACTCACAGATGAAACTCTGGACTGCGGAGTCTGGTACGTGAAGCACTTGTTTCTGAATACGTATAACGCCTAGTGACTGGCAACACTTCAGTTAAAAAAGAAAAAAAACCCAAACAACTATTTGCAGTTCAGCTCTGTGAAAGCTGCCATAATTCTTTTAAAATCCACTAAACATCCTTCAGTAAAAAGAGATGACATTTCAAACAACCTTAAAATAAATCATTACCACTTCAATACGTATACAAGTGATCTTTTCATGAGAGATCCAAACCTGGTTTTGTCGCTATTGAGAAGAGTCCATTTATTCTGCTATTTCAGTATCTTTTAATATATGCAAATCAATTATATTTTTTCCCCCACATGAAAATTTCAAACTTGATGAGGCAAGAAAGGCTTTGATTTTTCCTTAAATCACCATTAGCTCATCTCTGCTTTCCCCACACCCACAAAAAAGCTGTCTAATTCTGAACTTAAATTTCATTTTTTATACACGGGGGGGGCGCGGGGGAGGGAAATCAGTGAAATCACAGTTCATTATTTAAAGCAGAAATTCAGTCAAATAATGCCATTAGCAAAACCAAGTGTTAAGACAGGTTTCCAGTAAAGCTTTTCTGATCTTTCCTAGATAAAAAAGCTTCAAAACAAACTGCAGAACAGCTGTTCTGTTAACTCTCTGATTACCTGTTAGGACATTCAAAACATCATACACTATCTTAGAAAACTATTTAAGAAGTTTGTAGCAATAAAAACCTTTACTCAAAGGAAAAGATACAAAAGGAATTCTCTAGAGAATTAAGTTTGATGTTAAATCTAATTTTGCTTTAATTTAACAGCATCAAAAGCAACTATCCCAAATCAGCAATGCTTGTTTAAAAAGGAAGTTACAAAAAGGGGGTTGAATATGTTAATCATGTCAAGGATTATTCTGACAGGACAAAATATCAGTATAAACACCTCATTTAGACTGTTAGGAAATTAATTATTACATTACAACACTGCTCTGTCTGACTAAACAAAAATCAAGAAGATGGATTTCATGGCTTCCCCATCTCCTTCCCACACCCTCCCTGAGCAATGACAGTTTGAAGGGAAGAGGAAGTTGGACAATTATTGTATACAATGGTCAAAGTAGACTGATTTAGAAGAGGAACTCCTGCCAACCCTAACAAAGCAGGATGACAGGAAACTGGGAGATGAATCTTATGCAAGCCATCAAAAATTCTCCCTTTTTTCCTCCTTCCAACCTTACTTGTACTTTAACGATACTTACTATACACACCTACAAATGAACATTCAGTTAAAAAAAAAAAGATGCCAGATGTCTGATACCTACTCTCAGCAATAGGAAAGTCTGTCTCACTTGACTTATATTTATTAGTACAACAAGACCAAGAAGGGAAATATTTAATGCAGTTTAAATCTAAGTTTTCATCCATGTGAAACTACATCTTCACTACCTTGATTTGGTAGTGAAGACTATTTAACACACCTTTAAAAATGTATGATGTACTCTTTGCACATTAGAGAAATTATTAACATCTAAAATTAGAATAGCTCCAAGAAAAAACAAATTTACATAGGTTCAAAGATAACGTAAATTCATAATCTCACATGGTATAAAAACACACCCTTAACTCAGACAAAATGAACAAGACAGTCGCTATTTTTGCCTTCTATCCCCTATGTGTTTAGAAGTTACAGCTATCAAAGAAACAGGACTGTAAGTTTACTATTTGAGTTCATTTGTCAACAGAACATTAATTAAGCTGATGAAATAAGCTACAGATGTGTATTCATACATATTCAGTGACAAGTAATGCGTAACACACATTAAGCACATAAAAAGCTTAGATGTGTGTTGTTTTATATATTTTAGTTCTGACTAGTTCTTTTCTGCTGTTCTAACAACCTTCTCCCTTTTCTAACGGCAGGAAGCTGGAAAAGACACAGTATATCCCGTATCATATACTTTAATCTGCCCAAGAATTTGTCAGCTCTTATGGAAGAACAGTAGCACAGCATTCAAGCCACTGTCTGAATTTGGTCAGGAAATCAGAAATGTGATTTACAGGTAACCTTCAAATGCCTAACAATATGTCCATGTGATTTCTGAAGCAAACTTCCTAGTAACTGGTTTTTTAGATAAAACCTCATCTTCTTGCTTAGAATTCCATCCTTGTTAACACCCCTGCTGTGCATTAATCTGGAAGCCTGATCTTTATCCTCCTGGTGAAAGTGTAGGGTCAATATTCAGCATACCAATTTCTATTCAGATATGGCTCAAAAGCTAAGCAGAGCATGAGCCACTAAATTCTTTTCTGGAAGACAGTGATCTGCAGAATACAACCACCATTATAGTATGGCTGATAATTTAAAAGTTTACAAGCTTTTTTCGTGCTAAAAGGGTAGTTCACAGCTTAGAATGAAAAAGCAGAGGGAGGGGAGCACTTGAAAAGGATTTTACCACTTTATGTAATTTTTAAAAAGTTTAATAAAAGGCATAAAAAATTTACAGATGTGGTTTTAAGATTAAAAAAGCATCTTTTAAGACCTAAATCCTTACACTTTTAGATAAATAAACTGAAACATGCTAAAATTGTAAATTAGAGGAGTATTAGTCATATTATTTTCATATAAAATTATATATAACTTTAAACTTATACTTTTAATCACACCAGTTTTTCCTCTGATACATTTGTTTTCACATGTGATTCATAATCATATCCTATATCCATGAATCAGGCATGTAAGCATGACATTGCTGACATTACTGAATTACTTCAGTCTTCTACACCATCTGATCTAGTATGTATATTATTAACTGTTCTAACCAAGGAATCAAATTTAATCCTCTGTGAGCACCATCTGTAGCATCATCAGTTCCCTCAGAGTTCCTGTAACAACATGTTGTCAGGATGTATTTATACTTTAAGAGAACATACCAGAATTATACAACTGAAACCTAAATTAAAAAGATGTAACATTGTACTTACAATAAAGGAAGCTTAGCATCAGGGCACTCTTTTTTTTTAAATACACATTCTGTTAAGATTCTAGCATTTGAGTATTAAATTTGTCAGCCTATGCAATGTTTATCCTTTCAGAAATAAAAAGGCACTGAGTGCATAGATTCATTTTATTTAATCAATAACACCATAATGAAACACTTCCTTTTAGCACCATTCAACATACCAGTAATTTTAAGGATATATAAACATCAGTTTCTTTAAATAGTCCTGTTAGCTTATGTGAAGATTTAGTAGTGCAGATTGCTGGCTAGTTAAGGACTATCCTACTTCCAGAAGCTTACATGAACTGCTCTGCAGTTAGCACTCACATCCAACTCCAGACTGCACAACTGGCAGTTTTGCTCCTACTAATACACTGCTAAATATTTTTCTCATGATGAATTTCACCAAGTGATAAACCAGGCTGAGAAATCTAACGATGGTGTCCCAGTTCACCTTGGCTTATTTGATGCAAATAAGATCTAAAGAGCCCCTTTAAAAACAAAAAAGTTTTCAGAATGTAAAAAAATATCAGATATTCACATCTTTGGAAATAACATATCGTCATGCTATTGCTCAAACTTAACACAGATATTGATATTTACAATTATCAGAAAGTTAGAATAAACCATAGTTGCACATATCTTAGATATATCTTGGTTGATACCATTGCGATAAATGTATTTTGCTACTATAAAAATAGTAGCAAATGGTGTAGTTCTCCAGTATGTATTCCATAGCTGTTAAAGTGGTCATGAAAATAGAAGACAGTTCTTACACAATGAGCATACACTGAACACTCATACTCTGTGCATACAGTCATGCACTGGAATCACGCGGAGTAGCAAAAGAGGAAGCTCAGTTCAATTAAACAACTTCAAAACTTAGAGTAAGTCATATAATGTTAGAGAGGATTAGCTCAAACTGATTCTGTTTAAAAAAAAGAATTCATATTACAAACACATGGCTCTTCCCATCAAAGAGTTAGATAGAATTTGCATACAAGTTTAAAGCAGTAGTCTTCCACATCTAGGCAAATCTCGAGAAGTCACGTGCAAAAGAAAACCGTAAGGTTCCTGAATATTCTACATTTGCCTGAACAACACACATTGCCAAATACTACTTGTACAGCTTCAAATACCGTCAGTTGTTCCCCAACAGCATGAGCATATTCAGGATGCAAGAAGAGCCAAGGCAATAATTTCACATATGCTCTAAAGCAGAATAAGCCAAAGACTAATGCTAAAAGGATTCCCACTGTTCGTGCCCCCACCATTCGTTCCTGTCCCTGTACTATCCCCTTCCTTGTACCTACATAAGCACATTTGTGCAACCATGCTGCAGGAAGGAACAGGAAACTGATTCTGCCTGAATGGTTCTCTATACGCCTGCACAAACACTTGCGACAGCAAAAGGATGGGGGGAGGAGGAGGAAACCCATGCAAAAGCAGGCAGAACCGCACTTTATAGCCAGTGCTGCTGCTAAACCCTGGTCCCGAGTGTCCTATGTTACAACTGAATCTTGCCAGCAACACAGTAGGTGAGCAATAAACTGAAAAATTGAATTAATGCAGTGGAACATCATCTACGCTACTTGAGCGAAAAACTCCAGCTCCATTTTTTAGATCCTTGCTCTCTCTACTAGGAGGCACAGGACAAGACAATGTCCTAGACTACTTGTTGCAATTAACAACTATGAAGTGGAAAAGTTACATGCGTATTTACCTGCAACAAGTTGAATCATGGCTGGACTTTAAACACAACATTGAACTCTACTTGAAGCAATCTGCACTTTTTCAAGTAGATTTTGTGGCCTATAAAACCTACAACAGACTTTTGTAACACTATAGCAGGAGTTGGAGTAATAGCAAACACAAATAAAACACTCCATAAGATTTGACAGTACAGTTTCTAACACCACTGTCGGCAAGCTCAGAATTTGTCCTTTCTCCAATGCTCACCCCACGAGCCTAGATAAGTCACAAGCTCCAGATGTTGCCTACTTTGGCTGCAGTCAGTCCACATCATAAATGGTAGGTCTCCAGAGACACCTCATCTCTACAAACTTACACCAGCCAAGCTCAAGGTGTCTGCTAAGCACGTCTATCCCAAACATTGCTGTAATTTACGTAGTCCCTTCATTCAAGCTTCAATTTTTTGACCAGTTACGAAAACCTAGGAGCCAGAACATGCATTAAAAATTCAATACACAGGACTATAAAAAAAAGCAACATAATAGCATCTGTCCCAAAGCTAATAAACTATGAAACTTGGCTACATAAAGCTAAGTGAGTTTGTGTTTGGGGTTTTTTGTTTTGTTTAGGGGCTTTTTTAAATTTTTATTATTGGCAGCACAAGACAGTTTTCTGAAGAGAAGAAACAGCCAGGAAGATACTTATGGAAAGCTTAAAGGAAAGAAAAAGGAAGTGTAAAGATCTTTTAAAATTTAACACTGTGACAATTGAGGTTACAACTAACTGCAAAAGAATATTGGTATAAGATATCTCTAAAGGTAACCAATGACATTAAGAGATATATAACCTACTCTTAAGTCCTCGCTTAAGTCCCAGTGTATGTTCCTGACATACATTGGGAAAAATCAAGATGAAATGAAGGGCAGTAAACTTTTTCCAGATGATGAGTACTACTTTTACTTACAAGAGTCATTACAGGTACTTTATGACATATATACATATAGATTAGTTAAACATAAAATCTCAGTGTATATTTTAGAGTCATATAAGACTTTAAACACTAATATTGATTTGTAGCTATCAGATTTTAAAAGGCTGAAGCATAAAAAATAATATCCTAGATTTTTTTTTAAACTCTGCTGGACACATACTACAAATGGAACTGGGTATCTCATGCACAGAATTACCAATGCTTCTGTTGCTATTTGCTCCCTGCAACAGACAGAAGTAGGAAAACAGGCACAGAGTCAAATTCCAACAGACATAAGTGTTTCCGCTACATTACCTTTTTTTGATATATCAAATATCAACATGTACAGGCAGTCCATCATTTTCAGTATCAAAAAGGAAGTAACTTCCAAAAGTTAAAAAAGCCACCTGCCCATCATTAGGCATAAGGAAAAGTAAACCAGAACTGTGAAAGATTAATTCTACTTCAATACATTCAATTAGATCCCATTTTCAAAAACCCCAGGAAGTTAATTTCACGAGACCTTCCGTTTCGCACAGAAACAAAAATATGTTACAAATAGAACATATAGAAGAAACACTTTTACTAAATTAGGATTGTTTTCAAATATGTTGGGATTTCTGTCTTGTTCTGTTAGGTGTCCTGTTGCTGGTTTATGGCCTCCATAGACAAGAAAACACATCTGAAGTTCTTCATTCAGATCTCGGTGAGAAGCATGTTTTGTAATACTATTCTACTTTGTAATTTCACTTTGATTTAATCAAATACAAGGAACGTACATTCAACAGGCTTTATCTCCAAGGTCTATTCTCATGCCCTAAATGCAATACCTGACAAAGCTGACATCCAAAAACCCAACTATTCCGTGTCAGTCACGTCTATAAACCAGCGTAAGTGTTTTAATCTTTTCTTTATTAACACAGTGATTTGTAGGTTATAAATCTTCACTTTAAATCTGTTTTTGTCTGTAACCATTTTAAAGCAATTTTTATACCAAGTCATCTGCTGGGGGCAGGGAGACAATGGTTTTCTGTTCTGCATTTCTGAGGAATACTGAGCACAAGCAACATACAGTTGATACCAGAAAATGGGTAACATAGTTATGCCTTACTCCCCATAACACAGAGCTACATTCTCTATTTACTCTATTAAAACACAAAGGAAACTGTTTCCTCCTTTCATTGTTTCATTTCTTTAGTAATATTTAAATTAACACATATAAGTTAACACATGGAAGAGTTTCCAGTTAACATGAAAACAGATAAATATAAAAAACACTCTTCTGACATTTAAAATGTTTGCTGAAGTTCTCTTCACACAAGTGAAGTTTTACTACCAATGCCAAACCAAAGCCAGGTGACGTTGCCACCAAAATCATAAAACAAACAAGTATTTTTAAACTTACTCAGTTAACATTATCAAAAAATTAATCAAAAGTTTTCAAACTAGGAGGATACACTCAGAAAAATTTCACTCCTATTCAGAAGTTCTCTCTGGAAACAACATGAACCAAAAGTCTTGACACATGCTTGAGACAGACGAAAGAACAGCAATATTTGTATATGTGACAAGGATGGGGCTATTACAAGAAGAGAACTGAACCCAACTTTGAAAAGCATGGTTTTAATGTTACTTCAAAGTGGTAGCATCACAAATTGAAAGTTTAGTACATGCACCATATTGTAAGCAGACAGCTATCTTGCAGAATTATTTTCTCACTTCCTTTACCTATGGTAACATTACAAACAGCCTACACCAGACAGACTACGCTACTGACCCACTATCCTACTAGCTTAGCAATTATCAATTAAGTTCTCGATTTTTCCTTCTTTCTTTTCTTTAAAATTTGATTTCGGTATCTAAAATCTTAAGATTTATTTAAAGGAGGAAGTGTCAAGGCATTAAAGAAAAAAGTCTTCCATCTAGGCATATCAGAAATTCCATTTGAAAACTTTCTTTTAAACAAGTCTACAGATTTACTTCTCTAAATTCCCTATCTCACGTAAGATAATACTCACTCTCAAGAAACAGTCTGAAGCTGTTAAATGTTTTGAGTGATAAACTCTCCATCTTTTTCTCACTGGAGTAATAAGAAATTATTCTATTTTCTGCTCACATGCCTTCTTCTCAAACTCAGTTGAGTGAAAGAACCTTTCAACATGTGATTTCACCTAGTTTCTCTCCAAAGCCTACTAGTTATTATTCATATGTTATGGTCTAACACACGAATAACCTCCAGGCAGAAAAATTCTTTCAAAAATGCCCAATTTAAAGTACTTAGACTGAAGCAAAACATTATAATCTGTTTCTGTATAGAAGATATTTAATGTTTGCAACAAGCCAACTGACAATCTACGATATTCAACTTTTTTTGTTGTTGTTGTTGTTTTTTTTAAGTAAAACGTTGCATTGTTTGACCATATGTATACACATGAACACACACATAACTTGCAGCATGCAACCGTGGTGGTTTTTTTTTGTTTGGAGGCTCATTTTGAATCCATTAATACTACATGTTCTTACGACTTGCCTTCCAAATCTTGTGCTAAATGAACTTGTTCAATTTTGTTGGGATTAAAAGAACACAAAGTTTCAGTCCTACATAATTTCAAGATCACCACTGGTTTTCAGAAAGCTGGGCTTGTTCAGTCTTGTGAAGAGGGGGCTCAGGTGATCGAATAGTAGCCTGCAGCTAACTGCTTGACAGCAGATGGCAAGCCCTCCTCAGCAGGGGCAGACCATATAACATGGGGCAACAGTCAAATTATGCACTGGGAGGGTCAGGTTAGACATCAGGAAACCCTTTTCTGCTAGGAGGGCATTGCAGCACTATGACAGGCTACTCAGAGGATGTGGAGTTTTCACCCTCAGAGGCTTTCGGGAGCTGGCCAGATGACCTGTTCTTGCAATGGTGACATTCTTCATCAAAGCACAAGTTTGACATGCAGTGGTCCCTTTCAATCAGCATCTCTATCACCTCTTTTGAAAGGCAGATTCTAGAATAACAACTGCCCCCGATACCAAGGGCCCCAATTCACAAATACAAATAAAAATGTAATACCAGTAGTCATACTTACTTATGAAATGTTAATTGTATCCTCACCATAAGTTCCTAGGATGCTCCTAGGAAGCATGTTGTTGTGAAGAAGTTGCTGACCCCACCACATTTACATCCCGAAGTATTAAATAAGTATCTAATGATAACAAACAGAAGAAAGAACAAGGCAAGCCTGAAGAAACCCTTGGAAAATCCTGATCAAATCCCAAATGGGATCTTACAGCATTGACATCTGTGCACAGGTTTTACTGCCTTTCAATGTGCATATGCATTCCTCATGTCAATAGTAAAGAATGTTTGTATTCATGCTTACAAATGAACTTCTCCTTAGGAATGCCTTTGCAAAATCTGTATGTTTTTACCATCACATCAGTTCAAACCAATACATTGTATATAATGAAGAGATACGAGTTTCAGCAGCACTTAAGGCATGCTGAAAGACAATAAAGAGAACAAGTTGTCAAGAATTGGTATGCCTGTAGAAGCCCAGAGCTTGAAAATAGGGTGATAACCATTCAGAAGAAAGAATTCATCACAACCAGAATAGGCATGTTCATTCAAGAATGAGGTTTTTTTTAAAGCTACACTATGTTTTATAACATTGCTCTGCATCTTGTAGTTCCAGAAGAAATACTTTTTATATTAGGAGACATTTTGTACACACAACGTTATGAAGGCAAAAAAGCTAAAATTCTACTTTATGTGGCCATGTCTAGCCCCAAATAAATGACAACCCATACTTTTAAGTGAGATATCTATTGCAAAAGTCTACACCTTTGTGTCACGGCTAAAGCAAAGAAACTTTCTGACATTGTTAGTTTTCTAAAGCTCCAAAATGATTCAGTGTTGTTTTGGTAAGAAGCCTCACCTTTCCTTTCAGCGATTTAAAAATTGAAACATTTGAGATTCTCTAGGGATGAATACTTAAAAAAAAGGTTTAATGGCTTTATTGACATTTACACAAGTTTAAAGCTAAACATTTTGAGAAGGGTTAACAATTTTCATACGCAGAAGGAGATGGGAAGAGAAGACAGGGTTGTTTCAAAATGCTTTCACTGCTTTTATAAGCAGAAAAAGTAATTTATGAAAAAGGGTTACATAAGTTACTGCACTACAACTGCAATCTTGATCAAAAATAAGATTCAAGATGCTGTTAGCTTAGTCGCAATCAACAGCAGGGGGAAGGGAAAGAGAAGGGTGTGGAAATGGTAGAAAAGGAGGTAAAATAGTAAACCATTGGTTTTATTGATCTACTTAGAGCAGTGTAACAAAAGCACCTTACAAAAACATTCAATATATTCACAAAAAATAATTATTTGTAGCCTTAGATTTAACCCATATTTTGATTGGAAAGCTGTAGAAATGATTGCATATATGAAATGCACTAATACAGAGAAGCAACCAAAATCAGATACATTGAAGTGAAATTAAGGAGATATGCAGAATTAATGCAACCAACACCCTGAAAAGGTACCCAAATCTATTCTAATAGAGTTCAGTTCTTAAACAGAAAGAAGTTCTACCTCAACAAGAAAAACACAGAGCTCAGAGCTCATTTGTGTGTAACAACCCGCAGCAGCACTTTACAGAAGGTGCAAACCCTGAAGCAAATTCAGGGCTTAAAACAGAACACTGTAACAAGAATTCATTCCAACCTTTTCTGAACAGCATCAGCTGTTCCATGTAACTGCACACTGAACTTGAGCATTATTTATTGAAAGGTGGGCTTTAATGCAATTAACTAAAACCTTTTCTCTAACACTTGCCAGGAATAGCTTACCTAGTAAGCAGAGTAAAGCTATTAACATTTTTAAGTAACAGTACTTAATCAGTCTCAAGCAGCAAACTGACATGTAAAAATCAAGGTATCAAACATTATTTAAGTTTACTAAATTTACAGGTATAAACAATTGCAAGTTTCATTGGGCTTTTTTTTTTTTTTAAATCTACAAGTTTTGAGAATATAGAAGTCAGTAGGAGATGTAAATTACTGGCAGTAAAATTTAATCTCTGCACTGTATAAAAGATTCTTTGTTCATTTTTTTTTTTTTAAAGTGTAATTATTTCAACCCAAGTTTTAATAAACAAACTTAAACACTGGAGTTCTTTAAATTCCCTTGTTTCATACGGGATCACATGGCTATTGATTTACTGATCCCTTACAAGAGATTATCTGTTGTAGTAAAACCTGATTAATAGAATTCTTTTAGCTTGGCAATTAAAATATTACACCACTATTTTAAAGCCCTAGACAAGACTGCAAGACCACTAGACTGAGGCAAAAATTAAGGATCTACTATTCCAAGTACAGAATGCCAAAAACTTACAGAAATTGTCAAAGAAAAAAAAAACCCACAACTTTGGTAACAGGAAAGTTGAGAGCCAAGTACAATCTTTCAAATGACAACAGAATTCTGAAAACACCTGCAAAAACGATGAAAAAAAAAATCTGCATTACTAAAAATGCAGCCCTGTGTTGCCACCAAAGCACTGCCTTGAAAAGAATCATTCCTTTCACCATCATTTAAGCATGTCTTTCCATGAGAGGTCAAACGAACAGAAGAAATTCCACAAATGCAGACCAGTGAGGTGACAAATTAAATACCCAGCTCCAGAACATGCATTTTCACATACTTTTACTCTAAAAGCAAGTATTCCATTTATTCTAAAAACAAGTAAGAAGTAATTCCTGCCCACTCTCTATAATATGCAACATCACAGATACACACTTTTTTTTTTTAAAACTCCTTAAATGAACACAAGCACGCCCTTTTCTTACCTGAAAGGGCTTTCTATCTGCATGCCAATTTGAAAAAAAAAAGAGAGCAAGAGGGTGAGGCTGTCACAAAAGGAGATAATCTTTTATATGCTTAAACACCCACTTGCACTTTTCAAATTAGATCAGCATTTGTCAGAATTGTATACTTCTATGTATGCACAAAAACCAGTACACTCATGAGGGCAAATAAGTGTGTACATAATTGCTAAATAAAAGATATCCAAAGTAAAAAAACCAAGCAACTAGGTAAAATTAAAATGAAGACAAGCAGGATTTTAGCCACAGTTTTTCAGAGGGACATCTTGATACAAATGGCCTCTGAAGACTTACCTTTTCTCACAGTACCTTTATTTTTAATCTGATAGGTATTGCTACATAATAAATGACATTACTATATGCCAAGTTCATATACCAGTAACTGAGCACAGGCCCATTGACCTACTTAAGAAAAACACTTGCAGTAGCCCAGTCAAACCCACAAGGGAGGAAGAATTTGAGAACGGTTTTCAACCTTGTCCAAATTAAGCCAAATGGCAATTTAAAAACAACAAACCTGGGCAACAGTTTCATGTCACATTTTCCTTCAAAAAAAATGCTAGAGTCCAGAATTTGTTCAGTCACCCCCAGCATCTTGATCCAAACCCTACAGTGCCACCCCAGCTCTGCCCGCACACTGCACACTAGTTTGATTAATCGGTTTCTGTAGTCTAGAGAATTACCTACCCACAAGAAGATGTGGCTGATAGAAGCCACACCTCAGAGAGGTTTCAAACAGTAACAAGGAAATCAGGCCAAGCATTCAGCCATGTCTGTTGTATCGTGTCTTCCTGTCACCTCTGAGATTGCAAATTGACTCAAAAACCTCTCTCTTCTCATTAGCATCTTCCCTTCTCTGATCAAAGCTCCACTGCCTAGCCACCCCAAGGTCCCTTGCATGAGCATGAGACAGAAGAACAAACTGCAGCACAAGCCCAATGCAAGCTGAAGCCTCTGTGGTATGTCGTTAACTAATCAGGAAGACAATAAAAGGTGATTTCATAAGTCAGTCTTGAGGTTTTCTGTATGGGTGCAAATATTTAACTCAGCTTGCACAGGCCTTAGGCAGTACTTGCAAAGCAAACATAATCACTTTTAGCACATCACTGAGCAGTCTATGGCTAGAACCACCAGCCTGTGGTTTTGCATGCTCAATTCACAGCCAGGAAAACAGCATGATTTGAGCAAGCTACAGAAGTATTTAGTACTCCACTCAACTTGTTATCTAGCACAAAAACAAGTTTACAAGATACTACATATACTGCCAGATAGCTACAGCTACCAACAAGTATTATAATGTAAATCAAGGTGAAGGGAGAGGCACACAATGCTTATTCCTACTATACACAAGTTTAATATTTAAAAGTATAAAACCGACTATAACATTACTTTCTGCTTTCAATGCTGTCAATTCCTACAATAAATTAGGTTGCTGCTTTTCCCATTTGTGTCACTCCTCCCTCCACTTTATCACACGCACATAGCTATTCCCTACTTTGCTTGTATTGTTGTTCTTCCATTTCCCGGTTTTCTCTCAATGTCTTCCATGTTTCATTTCCAGTCACAAGGTTTTCATTCCAGTTTCTCATCAATCTCCTTATCTGTGAAAGGGGTGTTATCAAACTGTTGTCAGATAGTTTTGACGTTCTGCTATCAAATCCATCTTCTTACTGCATCTTCCTAGCCTTTTTTTAAACCATAAATATCATTTATGTCATATGTGGCAACCTATCAGTTCTCTTACTTGATTACAAAGACCGCTACTTCCCTCTTCATTCTAAAAATTCGGTTTTTCACTTTCTAAAACTTTTTTTTTTTTTAAAGCAATGTCAACAATTTATTTCTCCTTACCCTTCCCACTCCTGGCAAAGTTACAGTGGTTCATTCTGGTTAGTTTCTCATTTTATCAGCAATAGAATGGCAGATATGCATAACTAGACATTGTTAATCAGTTAGGGTTTTTTCCACTGAACCAGCCAAAGTAATTTTTGCATGCATACACACTACTCCAAACAAGATTAAGAACCCATTTTTTGTTTTTAATTTCTGAAAACTGTTTCTTCAAATAGGACATGGCAGAGAGGAGAATGAAGGAAATGTCATCACAGGGACAAAGACAAGTTTCTAGATGGTCAAAGACAATTACCACTCGTTGTAAATGAAGATCATCTTAAATCAGTGTAAGCGTGCCAACACTGTTGATACAGGAACATCCTTATGCCATCAGAGACACTGATGAACACCAGGGCAGAAATGCCAGAGTGATACTTAAAGCTGTCTTGCTGTGGTAGTTCATCTGTTCAATTGTTGTACATGAACTAAAAAGCCCTGGCTTTCAAGCTCTTCTGCATGTGGGCAGTTGGGACTGCCTGGTGCTGTGCAGGTTCCTAGAAAAAGTTCACATTAGCTCAGAGATCTCAGCAAAGTATTCCGTCGAACCATAAAACTTGGTCCGTTATACACTTATTTTTCAGTCTGAAACAGTGGTTGTGTTCTTTCATTCCAAATTAGTATTTCTGGGGAAAGATGCTAGGGGCATTCTTGTTAAAAAGACAAACAAGTCTCGCTGCTTGTTTATCCCACCTAGAACTTTCCTCCATTAAACTAGATCACAGTAGAACAAAAAAAAAAAAAAACACACAAAACAAAACCACTCCCTGTAAGCATTTTGTTTTCCCTATTTGTTCTTGTTTTCCCAAAAAGCAACCACAGAATTTCATTTTTGCATGATGAAAAAGTGTGTTTATATGTGTTGTTCTTTTTTTTAAAGATACTTTCCCTTCTGTTAGGGAACAGAAGAGAGACAAGAAATGCGATGAAACTAAAGGAAATAATATTCCCATAATTACATATTGAATTGGAGATACTGTAACTCACTAGAATCTAAGCAACATTATCAAAGATTTGTGCATAAACATGCACAATATATAAATAAAATGTTGCTTCCTAATAGGAGTTACTCCAAAAAAAGGTGGTAGTATTCATCATTTGGTAGGTAAAACATTTTATTAGCAGAAATCAAGAAAATTTTGCCTTGTTCATTTCAGTTTGGATCCACAGGAATGCTTAGTCACACAAAACCAATAGGTTCCTGATAGAATGTCCTCCATTTGTTTGCTGTTTAACATAAAATGTTACCAAATAAGGAAAAGCTATACTTCCCCTTAACGTCTTCCTTTTATTCAGCCTACCAGAGCACTTCTACAATAAATATTGCATAAATGTGTTCTAGGAGAAAACCAGCTACGTTCAGTTCTGTCCGGAAAATGTTGACTTCGTTTCTTGAAGGTAATCCAGTATTTTACCTGAAGTCAAATTCAACAGCCAATAAATCGTACAAAATCCTTTTCATAAGATGTTGTACTCAACAGAAGAGAAGGTACATGTAAAACCAAACAAAAGACAACTTTTCAGAGACAGGATACAAATGCAGCAGAGAAATATTGAACACAATGCATGGAGCAAATCTTTTCTACTCAGAGGCTTTCTCAGTTTATACCCAAATCAAACACTGAGGCTTCCCTTTTTCCCCGTCAATAGTGAATAGCTAAAAGTTCAATTGCAGAAATGATACCGAGCACAACAATCATCTTCCTTCCTACTGAATTTTGCTGTTGACAAAGTAAAGCGTGTTAACAGCAAATGTCATCTATGACAATTTGAAGAGAAATCCAAGCCCAAGCTGTGGAGAGGGAGATGTGGAGGCGAAGGCGCAGAAAAACTGACCATTGCTGATCTGCGCAGTAAGTCACCTGAGGTAATTATACACATTGGAATGTTTTGGCAGAGAATTTCTTACCAGAAAGATTGCTAATTGCTGTTAACTCCATTAAGTTATTTGCTTAATAAGCAGCTATTAAAAGTTACTAAACAGAGAAATGCAGAGGTAATCACACCTTCCTTGCTTGAGTACTGTGTGCTGTTTTGCTCATCTCCAAACAGAATGAGCATAATTCCAACAGAAGAAAGGGGAGATCTTCGTATGCAAAAGGCATACGATAGAAAACAAAGTAGAGAAAAACAAACCAGTGATTTTTTTCCCAATTGATAGTATTTTGAAAAGCTACTAGCTTAAAAAAAAAAACACAAACTGCTTTTACATGGTGTATACACAGTTATGACAATGAGTTCTACTGATCATCATGTCCAAGACATCAAATTTTTTTCAAAGTGAGATCTACACGATGGAACATAAAGCCATGTTTATATTAGGTAAGATAAAAAGCAAGCAGTCTGCAACAAGTCTTCACACCTCAGAACATAAGGCAATTAGTAAATGGTTTTTGTTAGGAAGAGTTATACTGAATCACTATGCTGCAACTATGTGCTAGACTTCTTGCAATATCCTTTTCTCAAGCCCCAGGTAGACAGCTATTTCAAGGTATTAGATAAGCTACTTCACTGATTTTATAAAATTATTATGTTCTTAAACAAGGTTTTAACCAGTCACTTCTAGACCAATGAAGGGGGAGAAGCACACAACAATATGACTAAAATCATATTTGTGAATAATAGTGTCAATTGTTGTCTGAAAGAGCTGTCTCTGGAAAAAAACTACAGTTCCAATATTCCTAAAGAGCCTCCATGAATTTCCACATTACAACACCATGGATAATATACATGGCTTTTCTCTTAAAGAAGCAGACACCAGCTTTTTAGTAGAAGTTGATGCCACAGGAATTGAATCCTCTCCCCTCTCAGGAAATGAAATTTTAGCAAAATGGTTCTGAATAACAGACGACAGCAATAGATGCTCTGTAGAAATGCAAGTAAGTTTGCCCTTTTATAAAAGCAGTAAAAATATTGCCCAGGATCACTTTGTTCCAAATGCAATACTTCAGTGGTCTGTAAAGATCTACGGTCACATCCAAAATTTGATTCCATTAATTCTTTTAAAAAATTAGGTAACAGAAGAATATGATACATGCATACAATCCTCCTTGTCTGTTATCCAAGTCTTTGGAAGTAACCAAGTACTCATAAGTAAGGCTAAATTACTTACAGAAAAGTGAAAAAAGCCTTTAGGGTTTCTTGCGGCATAATTTCAGTAGTACTAATTTTTGGACAATCAGTTCTCATGCATACACTAACACAAATTCTGTTAAACCAAGTTTGTTTTTTTTTTTTAAAAAAAAGAATTAACCAATTACTAAACTCTACCCTAAAAACAAAAGGTGTTTTATCAGTGAATTAGCTAACAACTTCCAGCCACATAACAAAAGTATGCAAGAGAGTATGCCATGAGTGGAATAAAGAATACACACTGTAACCTGCCAGGCACCCTCAGGGTGGAAAATTTCAGAATCACCACATTTCTCATATAAAAATAACTGACATAATTAAAGATGTGTCTTAATTTAGCATTTCTGTTTTGCTTTATACTTGTTTCTTAAACAGCTATGACAAAATACTGTTTACTTAACATGAACAAACACACCAAAGGAATGAGAGACAAGGAATAATCCAAAGCAACATTTCCCAGCTTCCCCAACTTGTTTACCACTGGGAACTGCATATGCAATCCCTTAAACACTACGCAAAACAAATCTGTCACCACTGCTGTCCTAATGACTTGTATGTCTAAATGCCATTAATGCCAAAGTATTTTTTTCTAGACAGATGCAACATTTTTACAATGTATTGTGCAGCACAGAATCTTCACTACTCTCCCTTGACAGAGCTTTCCCCTGACCCATCCCTCATTTCACTGGAAACTTTTACTTAGTTTCTCTACCGATGTTCAGCCAGCATCCATCTTCTGTTGAACATTCATGAGGCCATACTGGCAACCTCTCATTAGTTACTTTTATTTGCCTCTGATTTTCCTATTTCTTCTCTTCTTTCTACAATCTGGTCGGGCAACAGTGACAGCTGATTGGCACATTAAGCATTACACCAAGCAGGTGCATGGACAGAATGCAGGAGTTAATTTTGACACCTTTTGCTGAAAGCTGACTACACCACTGTTAATAATGGAATACTTCATATTCATGGAATATTCAGTTATTCACTAGTGTCAATTCATAATTAAGGTCCCAGCTCAGAGGAGATATTAACGCTATAATACCACATATAAAGTCCTTTTGCATATATTGTGTTAGACTGAACACAAAAATCATTCCCAACGTTAAGTGTTGGATCAACTATCAACTCTGAATGCAATGATACAGGCGTTCATTAATTGGGCAGAAAACACAAAAAGTCAAAATAAATTCAGACAGTAATAAGGCCTTAACTAATCTAAATGGCTTTGCATCATATTTGTTAATTAAGAACAAACTCCAGATTTCTCAAGTACTCACCCTCATATCATTCACCCCCTATCTGAACTGAACCACCTTATAAACAATGTTAAAGCAATAGCTGCACAGAAATCTATTTCCAGATTATTTTTTTTCTTTTGAACACATTGCTTAGCAAGTTCCACTGGACATTCAACTGAGAAGGTAAACAACTGTGTGACCAAAAGTGAAGGCAGTATCGGACAGGTATCCAAAACCAGAGTTTTGCCGGGGGGGGGGGGGAAGGACATTAATTAAAAGAAATTACATGACAGAGTAAGCCATTCTATACTAGGCAAATCACTACTTCTAAATACATTAGTTATTGAAAGATTTGCATATAAAGAGTTACCCTGTATATTTCTAGAAGCCTTAATTACGTGAAACACATTCAGCTGTGCTTAGAAGTACAGTACAGAATTTAAGCATAAATGTTGATTTACTGCAACTTGCATTAGTCAGATATAACAGGTAAGAGTTCTCTGCAGATTCCAATGTTAGCCCAAAAAGGGAACAGAAATTCAGGAGAATCCTATCAGATATTCTGAATGACTAGTGAAAGATCCTCAAACACAGGACAACTGTAGCCTCCTAACAAGCTGCAGATTATGTCACTAAACTTTCTTGGAGATTTTGGGTTTTCTCTGTCTCTCTGGTATCTTTCAAAGACAAGTCTACGCCATCAGAAAAAGACATTGCCCACAACTCTCATCCTTCCTACTGCAAAACACGTATGAATAGTAATGAACCACTAAGAGCAACTCCAATGCTTGCAAAGACAGAGTAGGCAGACCAGTATTCTGCTTGTGACTAAACCAATCAGTTGCATGGTACTGAACAATTGTGGGCGAGAATATCACAATTTCTAATTTAGCACAACATTCTGCTATGAAGTACAAAGTGTTACTTGAAGTTCCCAGATGCAATTAATGCAGAGGTGGAATTGTTCTTTCCTTTTTCAATAGCTGTGCTTCAGTCTTATCTACAGATCTAAAATATTTCTGTTAAGAGTTTCAGAACCACATTAACTGATGGCAGTCTACTCTACTTCTGGTACTCCTTATGAACATAGGCGGATTGGTCTAAAACCAGCTGAGCACCTTATACCCACAAACAAAAAAATCTACCAAAGCATGGAAATTCCTTCTGGTACCTACATGGCATTTTCACTTATGTGCTGTTATACCCAGCATTTTACAAGACCCACACAATTCCTGCATCAAAAGTTTGGCAATAGAGAATGGAAGTATTTAGCTTTTCAGTATTCCTTTCCCATTCTTAAACTGGAGCAAAACATAAGTGGTGAATCAAATGAGGTGAGAAGGCCTGTTAAGGAGGTTGGGGTACACAATCAGAACATACCAAACACGGACAAGATTTGTTGGTGTGGAGGATGCAAGGCAAGACAAATGCAACAGCATGACTCAACAGGTAAGACATTTAAAAGAATCTTACAAAATACATTCTGAAACATTACATCCTAAAAAAAAAAATTTTAATTTCCTTACACTGCAACCCAACCACACAGATGAAATCTGTACAACAGTTCAAAAGCTGAACTGAATTCAAGCATAGATCATCTTCTCTAGTAAATAAGTCATCTAAGAAGTCTCAAACCTTCTGAAAGTAATAAATTACGGCTAACAGGGCTATCAAAGATGGGGAGAAGGAGTTAACACCACCTCCCCTGAGTAACATATTAATTATAGCTTCCTAGGTAGTATTACTGATTTGCTGAAACTTAATCCTGCAACATTTTAAAACTAAATGACATAGAAAACAAAACTTAAGTGCACTTAAGAAGCACTGTGAACATAAATACCAAATTAATATCCAACCTGAGCAGTAATTATTCATTCTGTAGCATTCAAAAAACTTAAACACATTAAAGAAACATGGCAAAAATACCTGACTCAAAAAGTGTTTAAGTTTAGATAGAAACTTAAACAGGTTACAGGCTCCTCAAACAGGATGAGGCACTGCTCCTAGAACAGTTCTCATATAAAGCCAAGAGAGCAACATTTTTTCCCTGTATCTGAAGTAAATGTCCTCTTTACACTCAACAGAAATCTAACTGACACAGCAACTAGATTTAGTGGTGTGATCCACGTGTCCGAACAGGGCTTTCTACCTCATGGCAAAACAAGTTTACTCTGTTATAGAAGGAGCCTAGATTCCTAGCTCAGATGCCGACACCTCAAGAGATGTGAAATTAATCCCATCCTTAAAGCTTCTGATCAAGTAACACCATGGGTAAGCACTTTAACACCTCTGGGTCCTACGAACTCAACAGTGTTAAACAACAAATGAAAATAATGAATAGGTGAAGCAAGAAACTGTGCATAGTAATTGCTACCCAAGTATGCTTTTCCCACCACATCTTGAAATTTGCATCGTCTGAAACACCAGCTCCCAAATGATGCTGCATTCCCGAAGTCCAGTATAACAACAATAGCCTCAGCACGAGCAACAGCCAGGCAGAAAAGCCAAGGAGAAGGAAGCAGGCTTGCTGCTGGAAATAACCAGTGTGGGCAGCAACAGCTGCTGCTGGGGCTGGCTGCTTCCCTCCACTCTGGGCCCTGTACCCCACCAGTAACCATCCCACATGCTTCAACCCCTTCTGGAAGCAGCGTTGACACCAACAGCAAAGCTTTCTGCCTGCCCTGCCAAATGCAAATCGTTATTTCCTTACTTCCTCTGAAAGGAATGACAACCGGACAAGAGCTGGAGGATGCCTGAAAGCCATCCTTTGGATGATGACACCTTAACAAAAATAAAATATAATTTCTGATAGTAGAAGTATTTAACCCATATTCAGATATCTAAGTATACCCAATTATCTTTAAAATCTTTTAGGTTAGGAAAGAAATAATTGAGGTTGCTTTCATTACAACTAAACTTCATATCCATTTCAATTAGTAAACAGAAAATTACTAGCATGTAATCAGTAAAATCAAGGGGTTTTGCCTGTTTAACAAACCAACTCACTAGAACTTGCACTTTGAAGTAATCTGTGTTTAACAAAAGTTTGAGATAGGCCAAAGAGGAAGCAAGTTTCAAAATATTTCTAAGTGAGAAATCCAAGACCATCAGGTGCGGCTATTTCATACAACAAGTGAACATGTCAGAGCCAAAGGCTCATTATTCATGCAAATACAACAGGCTACTTACAACTCTTGGACAAGATGCACAGGAAAAGCACAATATTTACCTCGCCCTAGCACTTACAACTGCAATACTTTGAGAACTTCGTTATTAGTGCTGGCACCTGTACTTGCCACCAGTATGAACATCACAATTTGCCCTCTACCATGTCTCTAACTTACACGTACTTCACATATTAACATTAAGAAAATATCCAGGAAGTATGCTCTCCACAAAGTATCCAACAACCCTGCGGTTAAGTAAAGTACTTAAGAGAAATGCCTTATATGCTTCAGTTCCACACAATACAGAATGCTCTATATTCAAGTTCTGATCTTAAATTCACTACCTAGCCAAACAAAGGGAGCGCTCTGAAATATCCAAGCAGTTGTACAAATGGCAGCCTCTATGGTGATCCCAGGACGTATGCCAGTTTTCCACAGTGGTTTACAGTTGATGTTTCCAATTCTCATCCGTGTGCAGAAAGTGCCAGAGAACTTCATATTTAAGTCTGTCTTCTCCAAAATTCCAAATGCAAAACTTGCCAAGGAAAACATAATTACAGCTCTGTCTTGATAGTGAAATACATGTTCCTTCCTGCTTCTAACATTACTACACTCCCAATAAACAGACCAGAATTAAGCTTGTCCTTTATGATCATTGAAAATACAGCACAGACCTGGAAAAGCAAGCTGAATTATCACTTCTTCGAACACCATACTTCTCTTAATTTTCATATGCAAAATGTCCTTGTTACTAGCAGAGTGTTTCACTTCCATTTTTATTGTGTACATCAAAAACATTCTGAAAAACGCAAACTGAACTAGACACATTCAGGAAAAATTTCTGCAGTCGGTTTTCAGAGCAGAACCCATGGCAAGACCAGATAGTTTCACTTAAAGTATTCACAATCATACAAGAAGCAGTGAACCTATCATTTTCATTCCAATAAGCCTTAGAAACCTTTTGGAGAGAAAAAAAAAAATTAAAAAAGAGACAAGAGGCCACAAAGTCTGAAAAATTATTTAAAGTTATTTTCCCTCAACATCCTGCAAATAAGAGTGGCCTGGTAGGAACTACAGAGTGAAAGCCCATTTTCCAAAGCAAATCGGGTTGACTGATCTTCAGCAACAGGTTGATTGATCTTCAAAATTGTCACACTACTACCTATCACACTACTACCTAAAACACTACAGCTGCCTAAAATCTCCACTTCACCTACAATCAGATCTGAAGGTAAAAGACTAGAGACTGGTTCTTTCATCACAGATAGCAAGGCACTATATCTAGACTTTAAGCAGGTTAACAATATTACAGAATTCTGAAAACTCAGTATCTTCAGCTGGTATGCTTTGTCCTCTGCCTAAAGCCTTGTCAAACACTTCATAGACCCAAAAAGTACAGTATGAGAACAATGAATGACCAGAATTAAAGAAGCATTTATTAAAACATTTGTGCTGAAACTTAAAAAAAAAAATCTATTCAAATGAATAATCAACTACTTTCATATTTAATGAATAAATGCAATAATTTGGGTAACAAGACAATGGCTCTCTTGTTCTTTGGCTTCTGTAAGAATGTTAATCTGCTGCTGACAGCATTTTGAGCATAGAAAACTAAAAGTGGTAAAAAAAAAAATCAAAAACAGAAACGTCATTGTAATTTTACTAACTTCTGGCAGGAAAGAAATTTCAGCCTTAGGATACCATTTAGGAGACTGCAAACCAATACAAATCAACCAAAGAAACACAGCTCAATAAAATCAATTTACAAAGTGAGTCAGTGCCAGCAAAAATTTTGCCAGTTCTCAAGTTGAAAACCCCCACTTAGTAACACCTCCCAAAAACTTACAATATAAATTATGACGCAGCTTACTACAACATTATGACATTCTCCTTTAACCATTTTACCCTTATTCTTTCTACATTAGCAGTCACTTTAAACATTTGCACAAAACCAAAACTGAAATGCTAATGGAAAACAACAAGTATTTGTCAAACTGTCTTGTCTCAAACACCACAACAGTACCTTGCAGTTTTACAGAAGACTAGCAAAAACATATGAATTGGCCACACTGACTCAAAGGTGTCCGTCTAGTTCAACCTTGCACAGTACCAGTTAGCAGCAGATGGTGCAGAACAAAGGGTGATGGCAAGAACAATTTTTCCCTAAAACAACACACTTTTGGTTTGCAAAACAGTCCACTGTAATGAGTTTCCTAGTTTAATTCTACCTGTTCACGCAGGTGTGCTCTCCCCCTTCCCCCAGGAAAATGGGAAGCAGGGGGATATATCTATTTTTAAACCTTCTTCTGATTTTCAATTAATGCTCCCAGGTCTCATAGCATGAAAAATAACTACCAGTCTTCCTACAGTTGCCTCCTTTATAATACTCATGATTTCAAAGAGGTCTACCACATCCTCACTACCACCTCCTAAGACCTGAAACCCACCTGGCTGCCTCAGTGCTCTTCCATCCTTCCCTCCACCTCCTTGGCCTTCCTTGCTTCCAGCCCAGGGTTCATTCGACCTTTGCTTAGCCAATTTCAGCAAATTATTCCAGCAGAAAATGAACCCAACAACTAAACTGAAATAGCTCAGCAAGAGGAAGACGACAGGCTGAAGGCCTAAACCACAGCTGCCAACATATATTGGCTTTAGCTTCCTAAGAACTATGGCCACAAGGCAGGTCTTAAAACCAGGAGTCCTAGTTTCTCTTCATACACAAAAACATATACACAAAAGCACTGGCAAGCTTTATTCAAGCCTTTTCTAGTTTTACATACCCTTTCAAGGGACAACAATTAGTATACTATTTTCCTTTCTTCATAATTTGTAGTATTTCTTCCTGACCAACAACCAGGTTTTTTCCAAAGAACAATCCACTATTACTCCCAAAAATCTCAAGTATAACAGCTAATCAGAGCTCCAATTATTCAGTTAAATCCAGTCCAAGTATACACTTAATGGTATGAAAGTACTGAATAAAATAAGCTCCTTCTTCCTTGCTCTCCCTGCCCCACTTTTTTGCACTTCGACACTACCATCTCATCACCCTGTCACACAATATCATGAAATACCATCAGAGATCTCTGCAGGCAACAGCAGTTTACGTTGAGTCCCCCTTCATCATCCTGCTACATGTCAAACTTCCACTCACTTCCAAGCTAAATAGTATAATGCTCCATTTGTAACCATCTAGTACAGTGAAGATGCATCCTTTTTCTTCCCATTAAGATAACATTTAATCTGTGATTGTTTATCACTGTTTTGTAAGGAAATAGCAATTTCTGTGGACCTGATCACAGCTAAGGTTGTATACAGAGCTTCCATTTTGTTGAAATAAGGAAGTCTTACCACTCATCAACATCAAGAGAAATTAGAGCCTTGACTACTGTTCATAGTACACTATAAACAGACATGAGGCAACATAAAACAAGTGTCTGAGTGCTTCTGTGACAAAAAAGAAACACTTCACAGATGCATAGTTTCTTAGAAAGGATGTTTACTTAATAAAGGAAGCAAACCAGTTTCACCTTGGATTCCTTTATAACAAAGTTTAAAAGTAGTCAATTGGATGCATTTAGAGCTCAGATAGGGTTTGTTTTTTTTCTTTCAAACATTTACAGCTGAATCAGAACAGGACAAGTCTTCATTATCCTGTATTAATTAAACCACATTTCATCAGTTTTGCTTTATAGAAGTAAATAGTTATGGCGGGCAAGTGATTTTAGTTTTAAGACATGAACTCACTCTTACAATAAATCAACTGGTAAAAACCAAATTAACTCCTGAAACAAAGGTTTCATTCCAAAACATGGATTTTTCTATAAGCTAAGTTACTATCATCTACAATAACCAACCTCTTTAAGAAACCCTACTAAAATCTTGGATCTACTGCTAATCTGTCTCCCCCTACAAATCTTATGGATTGCTGAAGTATTCCCTTACCTATTTTGAATGTCATTTTTCAACTTCACCGTTGGTAACATCTGTGTAAAACATTGCTTTTTGTGAGTAGCTAAGTATCCCTTACCCACCTTTCTCAATCACTTACTATTTACTTGGCATGCGTGGGCTTCTAAAATGGTTAATATTACTTTCCTCCAAAGCTGTCACGTTCTCACAGATGCCCTTGTGCAGCTGTGCACTGACCTGAAGGATCTGATCCTGCTGAAAAAAAAATCAATACCAACTTCCAGCTCAATCAATTCCCCCAAACTAGCTCACCTCCAGCCATGATAAAGTTAAGGGAGCAGCTGGAACACACACAATAGGCAGGGAGGGAGAGAAAGCAACAAGCACAAAGGAGGAGCACCCCTTTCTGCAGCAACAGCCTACACCAAGGTCAGTTTAAATCAATAACAAAGCAAGATCCTTCAAAGACTGCAGAGCTACAAGTCTCATATCACTGCCTGCAACACAACCAAAATAAGTCCAATTATCAGGAGTGCAGTTTCATAAGACCAAAACCATAAGACCATGCTTAAAACGCAGTCTTAGAAAGAAATCCCAGAGAATATGTAATACAGGTTCATACATTGAAGTCAATGGAATCAATTTCATTGTCTCTTAGCTGTACTTCAGACTGACACATTACTGCGCTGTTTCCAAAGTAACTACAATACCCTCTATGGCTCTGACAGCAGTGTTTCAGTAGATACATTCAGGGGACATGAACCAGGTAGGAGAGAAGAGATTGAGGAAGCCATATTCCAAAAAAGTACTGGCAAAGTTAAGTCTTTCAAAGAAAAATTAAAAATATACTCTGAGGAAAACAGAGCTGTCTTGATGCATTTCATTTGCAACTAAAAATCGCAAGTAGGAAAGGATATAAATATATTTTTCCTTCCTGCCACATCATGATATAAGTATTGGAGCTACATGATATTATAGTCTAATTTTCATATTTAGCAAAACAGTAAACAATACTTAGCACTACAAAAGTAATTTCATCTTCACTTCAAAATCATCTTTAAGTCTTTAGGCAATGAAAATAACTTAAGCCAACGGTATTTTTCATATAGGCATACAATGTTACAGGAAGAAGCTATCCTGCAACCTCCTATATATAGCAATCTAGGATTAAAACTACAGTAGAAGGAAGCCTCCTACTCAGAATAATTAACTTTCATATTTGTTTCAAAATCATCACAGACCACATGGTTTGAGTGGTTTTGTTTATTTGTAACAGTATAACACTTCTTGCTTGTTGTTCTTCAAATAAAAATACTGGGTAGCATTTCAAATTGAGGAAAAGCTAATCAAGCTTGTAATTTTCAGACTATAACTAGTGAGAAACAACATAAGACTTATTCTTTTTATTTGCTTTAGGTCTAAGCATACAAACAGAAAATTCACCTGCTTACTTCATCTAGTGAGGGTAGGAGGGAGGAATGCATTTCAAGTAAAATCCTGTGGTTGGGGGGGTGGGGGGCAATCAGCAGATTGACAAAAGTTATGTTGATAATTTCCTAGCAAAGCTTACTGAACATATTTCAACAAGTAAACAGAAACTGTAGTGTAAATCTAAAAAGAAAAAAAAATCACTTACTGAGCCATTCACTCATTCATCAAATGCTACACATAGAGGGGAAAAAAAAAAAAAAACAACAAGAAACACTCAGGAGTTACTGATGACCAATCTCAATGGGAACCTAGAGGAATTATTTACCATTAAGAATAAAATGTTTGTGTGAAAATTTCTTTTCTAAATAACATATTTAACTTGCAGAGAACTCTGAATTTTAATTAATTCAGTTCACACAGTCACCCGATGGAACTGAGAAAAACTGTTCCTTTATCTGTGTCACACTACTACATGTGCTTAATAATTACATACAACTAACCCCTTACTTTATTCTAAACCACAAAGCAAGAAAGAGTATTCATACCACACCTTAATGTATGGAAGGTTTCCCATTTTAAGGAGAAACTACACAGAGCTTAGAAATCCAAAATGTCTTCACCAAATTTTTTATTCAACAAAAACTTGTTTAAATTAATACTCTACCACAAAGTTTGTTTGCTTTTAAACACAGCTTTAAATAGGTTCAGATAAACTACTGTTTATGGCTCACCTCAGTTTTAGAGGCTGAGCACATGACAATTTCTTACAAATGAACAATAACCACAGAAACAAAGTACACAAAAAAAAAAAATCAGGTATTAAAATTTTAACTGGAGACAGTACCAGAGGGCTGGGCTGCTGACAGTTTTTAAATGCCTCATGATGCAGAAGAAAAGGTAGGAAACAAAGTATTGCCTAGAGGAAAAGGATCAAAGCTATCTTTGCATTCCTATAAATTCTGAGCTGCTGCAAAAGTTAAAGCTTCACACAATCCAAGTAGCCTGAACAACCGTTCCAATTTACACAAGTTTCTGTGGTGCTGCTTGTGGTTTGTGATACAAGCCGCAATAGTCAGTGATGGGTTCCCTCCCACCTCTGCACCCAGGGATCACCGGAGAAGCAAGATTCACCTGCAGTAGTTAACACTACCTGCACACAGGGGAAATTTTCTCCTGTTATATTTAAAAATCTTTGCTAGAGACCACAAGAATGAGATTTAAAAGAAAAGGTCAGTGGTTTTTACCTGTTAATTCAAATTCTATTCTGTTAAAATGAGTGCTGTTAACTCAAATGCTTAACTGTTCTGACAAACATGTTATTTTCAATTTCCAAGACAGATTTTATTTAAGACTCTGGAGTACTTTTCATTATACAGATTTAAGGATTCCTCTAACAGGTCTCTGCAAAACGCCATGCTTTTGGGATTGGAAGGAAAAGGAGCAAGGTCCAGAAGAAGGAAAAAGAGAAGAAGAAAACCCCATGAAAGATACAGTAATAAACTCTCTTCAGTTAAGTTTGAAGTGCTCACAGAAATCAATTAAACAAATGCAAATTTTACAAAACCCAGACAATCATCACATTCTGTTTATGCTGATTCTAAATTTTATCAACGCGTCATTTTATTCACCCCCTCCCCCTTTCAGATATGTAAAGACAGTTTCCATAGGAACAGGAGAGACTTAGTAGTATCCAAAGGCAGAATAACACTAACTTATGTAATAACTTGAAACTCACCTTGGTTTGTAAAATGTGTATGTGCTTATTTTAGGACAACATACATAGTGGTTATTTACTCTTAACACATACCACATGTGGTCAATTTCTCAAGTTCCTGTATTTTAAAAAGCCAGTTTCACAGATAGGATGTAACAGACTAATCCCAATGAAGTCTTCTCATACATCAGGGTTTCTGCAGTAAATTAGAGTCAACTCTTATGTAAAATAATACACTTTCGACTTCTGAGGAGTTTTTGACAACGCATTAAAAATTAGCAAAAAAACACCAAACTGTAGTAATTTTCCTAGCTTTCCCACAACATCACAGCTCTTTGCAATATGTTCCTCTCCCCCGATGCCGATTGAGAACAGATATTAAATACAAAAAGGACATACAAGTTACAGCACACGAGCTAAAAATCAATTAAAAGGATATCAAATTGCTTACTTCACACAAACTTCAAAAAAGGAAACTACATTTTTAGGTGGTTTTCATAGTGATAGTATCACCATGGGAAATCTTATCAAGATCAACTGCCTCTGCCATTTGGTCCAGTCCTCCTTTGACAAATACATGGCAGCTCAACCTAGTTATGATAGATCAGTATCACTGAGGTTAGTTAGAAGAAAATGAGTCATGCCCAAGTTGCGTAGGAGCAGCTAGCCAGAATCTGGTAGGAGGTCCCCAGAAAAGCAGAGCTGTCTTCAGAAAGCTTATAGCTGAAAGGGCAACACAAAAACCTGCTGATGGAGGGATGATACTGAGTCAAGGAACTTCAGGGAGGGACACTGAAGGGTTTTAAGAAAGGGTCTACTACAGACTACTGTAAGACAAGAAAAATAAAACACCAGCTAAATAACCTGACTAATTCCCAACACTAAGCCCAGGGAAATCTTCAGAAGAGGTGAAGCTGATGGTCAAGAAAAAAGCTCACAGGACACTAGAAGATGCAGAATGCACCAGCAGAAGCACTGAAGAGTTACAATGAAAGCACTGGAAGGCTGTAAGGCAAAAATACTTAGCTATCGGCAAAGGAAGTTACAAGTGCTTGAGATCTTACCTCCAAGTGGGACTCCAATGCCACTCAGCTACATAAAGGCCAAGATTTTTCCTGGTTGACTGGTTTTTAATCTTTGTTTCAAAAACTTCTACAAATCCAGCCAGCTACAGCTGTTTTAGCTATATCTTGTAGTTAAAGACAATTCACCAACTGCTGATTGAGCTATCAAAACCTGGAAACCTTGTTGCACAAGGTTTCTTTGCTGGATTTTTCCTATTGCTGGGTTCCTCCCATTCATTATCACTAAAAATAAAAAAATACACTAAGAAATTAAAACCTAACGAAACTGAGAACAGAGCAGAAACTAATTAGATTTCAGGGACAGATGACTGCATTGAGATGCTGACAGAAAGTAAATGATTGCTTGAAGTTGACATCCTTTAGTGGAGAAAGGACTCAAAATTTCTGTCCTCCCAACAGAAATGGTAAGACCAGATCATGAAGAGCTTAACTAGAGGCAAACAAATACAAGTAATGGAATAAAAAAAGTCTGAAATACTCAGTTTTCACTGCTAGAGAAATCTACTAGCCTTAAAAAGCAGTTTGCTAGGTAAGTAACAGAAGTCTCATAGCTCACAACCTTTTAAGACCAGTGCATGCCAAAATAATCATGCAAAGATCATTTTGCTACGCGACCAAAATCACTGCACTCTTTGTATTACTCCACCATACATACATGAAGTCTCACACACAACCACCAACTTCCAAATGGATTATTCAAGCCCAAAAAGGTCACTACCGCAGTTTCACAGTCACCTTAGTGATGCAATTCTATGGACAGCTAGGCTCATGCCATCAACAGGAGGCAGGCCACCCTTCTTCTGCTCTGCTGACCCCACCTGCACAGTCCCATCCTCTCTTCTTTGCACTGGTGCTAGTGCTTAAAGCATGTCAGGAAAAGAGTCTGGTAAGAAATCCATCAGTTTTTCTGTTGCCTGCATTTCTTTTCACGCTCCTGCAAGTTAAAACAACAGACAGTGCTCATCACAACGCTGGGGGCAAAGAGGGTACAAAGTAGGAAGGGAGCAGGAACTCCCTCCCTCCTTGTGGGTTGCAAGTACTGGGGTGAGCATGCCTACTTCTACTAGCTCTCTTGTGCTAACAATATTGCTTGCATGGCCAGCTGGGGTCAACCCCAAAGAAGAAAGCCACCCTTCAACAGCCACTCATATTAGAATGGCTTAAACCAATTGTGAAGTTGCAGCTAAAAATGTATGTTTTCTAGAAACCCTCACTTCTCAACGGGCGAAGTCAGATTAATTTGAAGAGCTCAGAGTGTTAAGATGATGGGTAAGTTCCAGAATAGAAACTCAATTAAGAGGAAAAAAAGAAATCTTCAAATGACTTTCAGGAAAAGGTTACATTATGTTGTCCATTGTTTCTTCAGTAAATACAACATAGCGCTGTAGTTAAAAATGGTCTAGCTCAATATTATAAGCCATTATTTGAGAGAAATTCGTCAGCCAAACACAGGTCCAGGTTCTCTGTCTCACCTGAAAAGCAGACAAATTAATCCATGATCGTGGATTAAATTTAGACTTTTAAACAATAAAAGAATCCACAATTATCCAGAATTACAAAGCAACTTAATTAAAAGTCAATTAATAAACTGAATGTGAAAACCCAGTGTTTTCTTCAGGCTCAGAACAGAAGGTTCCTCAAAACTTTCTACCAAAAGTACGGAACAAGCAGAGCCAGAATGAATAGAAAATCGCCTCACGGTGTTCCGTCCAGTGGAAACACAGTTTTGTTGATCTGATTTTCATAACTGTGACTAAATACCTTCAGCACAGTGTCAGGTGTTACATATACAGCTGTCATTTATAAATTACCATTAAAAAGGCACATATACACAGGAAGACAACAGTAATGATAATCTATATAAACAATTAAGTAAAGCCCTGAATATCTGATGAAATATGGCAGGAGTAGAATCTTAGGCTCTTTCCTAGTCCTAAAATCAGTCATATATCCCTTCTCTGTCAAGTGTCCAGATTATCTTTACCAGCTTCTTCTCTAATCCAATAAAAACCTCTAATGATGGGAACCTGTTGAACAATCTATGCAATTTGACTGTTATAGGTAAAAACTTTCCAGCCTATATTTAACCTAAATCTCACCCACTACAGTTTACTTCCTCTTCATCTACCTCTTAACCACAGAGAAAATGGAAAAAGTTTAAAAAAATATTTTTTATATTTATATTCTTCTGTGACCTATTTCTTACATACACACCCCTCCCACAGCCTTTTCCACCCCCAAAATAAAGCAATACTTTAATATTTCTTTTTGCATCAGTCACAGGTTCTGAGCCTCTCAATCCACACTGCTACTTTCCTCTGTACTTTTTGGATTGTTTAATACTCTAGATTAGACACAAAAGTGCAATCAAAAAGAAAAAAAATAAAAGCCTTCTGTAATTTAAACTGGATCAACATATCGCAGGATAGCACCCACTTTTGCCAGTTGCATAATGTTGCTTACTCGGATCAATTTGTGACTAGAACTCCTGGATTATTTCCTACAGCTCTGCTACCCGTACACCTCTATTTGAGCATCTGATAGCCTCTTCCTAGCGCAGCATTTTATACTTAGCAGCTTTTTATCTTCTGGATTGTACTTCTCAAACCTATCAAAATGACTGAATTAAAAGTTTATTCTATTCTTCTCTAGATGAGTGTTGGCAATCCCTCCTAACTCGATGGCACATCTGCAAGTTTTATCTTTTAGGGAAAGGGTGATAGATAACGTAACTAAAAATCACCTCCTGAACATGTCAGCTGTTTTTTTCCCAGCGTTCAAGAGTTCCTCCAGCTTTGCAAAGAGCAACTTAAAACTACTTGGGGGTTAGTTATCAGACAGGCAAACAAACTTACGCGTCAACTGAAACACCGTATTTATCAAGCGGATGACCATAGAACTATGTTAAAAACCTCCTAAAGATTAAAACTGATTCTAAGATGGCTCTTAACCATCCGTATTTTCCAGACCAAACTGTCATGTAACACAATAAATCCACTTATAATATGTTAGATTTCTCAAATAAATTTACTTCTGCACCAGATTCACTGCTGGGGAGGGGGCACCATGATAGTTGACAAGCATCTCAGTACTTTTACAGTCCATAAAATATTTAAAAAATTACTTTTTTCCATGCAGCCTGACACATCGAAATTGATTAAGCATGAAATGTAGACAGCATCAGCACTATACATAGCAAGAACTGTTTAATACCACCTACAACCAGATTAATTACGGCCTGGGAAAAAAAAAGCTGTTCCAACACAGCATTTTCAGAACACCCTTGGGAGGTATGGCTCCTGCTTCACAGACTGCGGATGTTCCAACTTCCTTAGTTTATATGGCAAGCCAACAGATTGGACAATTTAGATTTCAGAAATGCCGTGTCCTCAAACAAGATCGCTAGATCACGTAGCCTTGAATCTCCATCTCAGAGTTATTTCAGGAATACCATTGAAGTTTCATTAATTATAATTAAAATTCACGTTTTTAAAGTGTTATGTTGAGAAGAAACTCACGCATGTTTCATCCACTGAAGTTCAGTAATTTTAGCTCAGAACGTCAATACTTTTCCAAACAACATCAGAAGTTTTTCTCTGATAAGAAATGCACACTACTTGGGTTCAGAAGGGGTATGGATTTTTCTTCTTTCTGCCACCTGCCGCACTCTCCCTCCAATTAGAGAGCTTTTTGAAAAGCGCATTATGAGACATGACAAACTTGTAAATGTTTTTGAGTATTTCCTAACATGCAAATCCCATTTTCTTAAGTGAACAGTCTAAAGACCGTAAAGCTTCCTACTGTTCATTACAAGATAGATTCAGAATGCGTATAAGCAATTCAGAGCCGTCAAAGCCTGCTGAAATTAGATTATTTTAAATGTTTCAGTGCAACTGCTGTTTTTAACCGCGGGCATTACCATTTGCCGTAAGTACGATAGTATGAATAAATTCACTTTTTTTAAAAGAATTTAGTGAAGGCAAAAAAGCTTTCCATGCTTTTCTGGAGAACTCAACCCCTCTGAGGGCACGGGTTGGGACATCCTTGTCTTTACAGCGTCGGGCTCCTGGGCGGCGTCGCAGCCAGCTGTGCTACGATACAGCAGGACCCGCAAGCTCGCTGGGGCGGGTCACCTCACCTCGCCTCCACCCCCGGGGCCGCTGCAGGGGCCGAGCCC
>NW_008794542.1:2006553-2034420 GCF_000699145.1 Aptenodytes forsteri | reverse complement strand
GCCAGCGGCCTGAGGGGCGCTGACCGCCCTCAGATCAAGACCGGCTGCTTAGCCGGGTTCAGGAAAGGCAAACCATCTTAAAACAAGACGTTTTAGCTACGGGGGCGCAGGAATGAGACCTTGGAGTTTGTTAAATTTGTCCTTCTCACCCCGACACTGCGACAAATGCGGTCACCGAGGAGAGCTTTCTAAAGGGGAAGAACGTACGAAAGAAGTTTCAGTTGGGCACGTACAGCCGTTTCGAAACAAAAAAAATTAATGGTGTTTTGAATCTGATCCCATACAACTGAAATCAGGAAAACTAAGGCCTCACAAAGATTAAACCCTGATTTAATTGTGTTTAGGACCTCGGCAACACAATCCAAAAACCGAAAAACTTTTGCTTAAGACGTTTCCATCAAGCTGCTGAATAGGAATAGAATCTATATCACGCTTTGTCCTGTCCAAATCTGTGGGATTTTCAACCAGTCTGTTTTGAGTCATTCCACCAAGAATAACACAGCTTTAAAGACCAAATCCAATCCAATATCTCAGATACACAATACGAGAGAAAACAATGCAGCATGGATGGTAAAAGCTATATAAACATTACATTCACTATTAACTATTGCGATCACCTAAGAAGTAACAGAAGTGTTTTGAAAGGGTCTTGAGAAAAGCCTTTGCCTGCTTTGTAGACCCTACAGGAGATAGGAGCATAAAATGGAGTGGTACAAGCTGCTTTCACGGGTCAGCAGAACCCAGAAAGCTAACTGTGAATTGTTACAGCACTGTTAAATGCAGCAGGAAATAATTTTTCTAGCAACATAGTTAACATGCATACTCCATCCCAGCTGAAACGTATTTTTATGGGGAAAAAAAAAACAAACACAAAACTTTATAGTTGTCATATAGCATATGAAGATTTGGAAAATGTGTCTAAACCTAGCGAATTCTGTTTGAATTGTCAAGTCTGTGGGTAGCCTTATCACTTCTGTTGCTGAATACAACAGCCTTTAAAGACGAACAGTATCTGACCAGATCTTGTGCAAAGAGAACAATGAAATGCCTGCATCTTACAAAAGCTTGTTCAGTGTTGTTTAACTTTAGGGAGGGGAGCTGGAGCAGAGTAAATTCCCCAGATGGAAACAAAGAAACCAGCTGTTAATTTAATTAATTAGTTAATTTTAAAATACAAAGAGAGAGGTATTCATAAAGGGTACATGAAAGAGGCAAGTTTCCTGCGTGAGTGTGAACTGTTTTAACTGAGAGCCACTGGATTCAAAGGATATAGACTGCATGAGTCCTATAGAGAAATGCTGTACATCAGAATAGCTGTGAGATCGGGACACTAACAGGGAGCACTTCAATGAAAATGCTGTGGGCCTGAAGTAGAAAATTATCCTTGTTAAAAATCCCCCTGCAAAGTTGGTTCATTTTCACTTCTGGCTTTCAACTACAAGTTCTCAAATTAGGCAGCACGGAATGGATTGTTTTCAAGCAATTTTTCCTCATGTCCAAATGCTGCTGAGCGCCCTGCAAGGCTTGATCACAGAATCGTAGAATAATTTATGACCTCTAGAGGTCATCTAGTCTAACCCCCTTACTCAGCTCTGAGGAACACCACTCATAACCACATGCCAGTTTCATTGTGGATTGTTGACCGCTACTTTTTGAGTAGAGTGGTTCAGATTCTTTTCCACCCACCTTGTCCACTTACACAGTCCATACTTCCCCTACTGAACTACAAAGATGCTACGGATACCGTGGCAAAAGCCTTGCTAAAAGGTGTGCTGCTCTAATCACTTCATCCATAGAGCCAATCATCTCATCATAGAAGGCAATCATGTTGGTAGAACTGTGCTGGTTTTTCTGAATCAACTTCTTGTTCTTCATCATCCTGGAAATGGCTTACAGAAGGTTTTGCTTCGTGGTCTTCTCTGAGAGAGAGGCTGGGTAAGGATGACTGTCCTGTAGTTTCCTGCATCTTGCTTTGATGATAGATGTGACATTTGCTTTTTTCCAGTAACTGGAAATCCCATCTGATTGCCACAGCCTTTCAAAGCTGATAGGAATCAGCACAATGACATTAGCCAGCTTCCTCAGCACTTTCACAAGCACCTCCTGTCCAGCCCTAAGGACTTATAAACATCTAATTTGCTAAAGCAGCCCTAATTCAACCTTCCTCTACAGTTAGTAGTAGTCTCCTCCTCCAAACTTTGCCACTAGGCATAGAGAACTCTGAGGCCTGAGGGCTGACCTTGCTAGTAAAGAACAAGAGGGCTTTGAGTATCTCACCCTTTTCCCTGTCCTTCATCACTAGGTCACCATTCAGCAGCAGAGCCTGTAGTTAGTTATGACACCTTAGTTAGGGTTAGTATGCTTGTAATGAAAATGATTTAGATTGTTTTCTCTACCTCTGGGTGTAGACAGCTATAACAGAAAGGCTAGAATTGCTGTGAATAGAGAGGGAGTGGTAACGTCTGGGCGTGGGGGCACCGGATGGAGCACACAGCAGCAAAAGGGCTCTCAGCATGGTCTGTGCTAACGGCACCCAACTTAGCAGGTCATCAAGACCCCAGCACATCTGTGTGCAGTTTCACAAGACACCCAGATCTGGAGAAAAAGAGCAATGAAGAAATCCTGATGACTCACAGAGGTAGGACAGGATGGAGAGACTGATCACTATCAGCTCTTAAAGGCTACAAAGAGGCATCTCCAAAATCTGCGCAGGGTCACCAACCTAAGAAGAACCCAGGAGACATGAGGAGGACTTCACAGCTTGCATCACTTGTCCTCCATGTAATTGCAATGAATGCTAGACGTATGTCTGGACACGGGCATCACAGTGCTGCATGGGCAGCTTGATCACCGCTGCCTTGGTGCCCCATGGCTGTACAGACTTGCTGGACACACACATTCTGGTGCTCCTGAGCATGACACCCTGAGGGCATGAGCGAGAGTTAAAGGTCTTTCATTTCAACTTCTGTTTTAAATAAAACCACCTTTCCCTCAGAAGGTCTGGCACTGGTGTGTGCTATATTGCTGATAGAGTGTTGCAATACTATTTCCCACAAGTGCATCTTTTTGCAGAGAGCAAACGGGTCTCGAGGCCTAGAGTCAAGCCATTTATGTTACTTTCAGTCATGAGTCCTGCTCAGTATTAATGGACTCATACAGTCTTGGTCAAACTTTCTGAGTGTACTTTGCTGTATGGATAACCTGAGATGATTTTTTTGAGTCCTGTACTCCATCCTTCCATTGACCTTCAGAGCAGAAAGCTATTTTTTTTTTATAGTGTATATTTTACTGCTTTGAGTTGCCATTTCTGTCAGCAGTTTTATCATCCACGTAGCCTTGTTGTGCACATTGATTTATCTAAACAGAAAAAGGGAGAGGAAATATTCTTCAGAGTTTTTTAATACCCATAGTTCTTTCCAATATACACATTCAGCCGGTCCTAAAAACCCCTGGAAGCAGGTTTGAACAGTAGAATAAAGGAAAAAAATAAATATTTTTACTGCTATTTGGTGCTATTTACAGTCTCTCCAAACTACAAGCTGGGAATGCTCTGGGTAGATGTGAGGACTCAAGAGGAAAAATATTAACCAGGTAAAGAAACAGGCTGACAATAACAGATGAGCAAGAAACCTGGTGGGTAAAACAGAAACAAAGCACAAGCTGAAAAAGATGCTGGGAGGTCACATTACAGAAAAGATGACAGAAATAATAAGCAAAAGCTCAGGTAGAAATTAACACAATCATCAGATTTATTTATTAAAAAACAATGCAAATACAAATTGACAGTAAGTTAATGTAAATTCAAATAAGCGATGATCACCAGATTATTGGTAAATTGTCCAAAAAGCATTTGATTGTACAAATGCTGTGAAAAGAAACAATCATTTCGAACAGGCTTGAGAGTAAAATTCAAATGACTTCTCTTGACTAGGGAAGTTGTGCATATCTTCACCCAAATTATAAAAAAAAGTACTAATTGCAACGTTCTTGTTCTCTGATTTCACATGCTGATAAAATCTCGAATGAAGGTGGAATTTTATAAGCTTTATATTTGCCAGGATGAGAGGATCAGTTTAGGAAGCCCTTCTCAGTTGTTTCTGAGTTACTGAAGTTTATGTTTTGAGGAGGGAAAGTCGTTAGCTCAAGAGGAAACTATACTAAGTATTTTAAGCGGTCCTGTATTCCCAGCCCTTAATGGACTAAGAAACTATGGGCCATAGATGTTATCTCAGTCCAGTAATGACATTGGAACTGAGAGATGGAAGGGAATTAAACATTTTCCTTATCTGATGAGAGTATTAGCCCTTGTGATCTTCTTATCGATGACCAAGAGTCTAGGTAGCTCTCAAATGAGCAAATGGCCCGGTAATAGGCTGAAATGCTGCTAAAATGACAAAATCTCTTTCAGTCAGCGAGAAGGAGCAGTCATTAGCTGCAAACTAGAGCTGTAGATCTGCAAAGAACTTTTTGATTATGTCTTCTAATTTTAGATATTTTTTCCAATCGGTATTGTCACTAGTATTGCAGAAGATTTTTTTTTTCTATCACACAAAGAGTAAAGTACAAATATAAAAAAAGTCTTGAAAAATACAGAATGTTCAGCAAATGTTCATTGCAGCTGAGTCTCCCATTTGCATGGAAACTTTGCTTATGCCTTTTTCAATTTGTTGAGTCCTTCAAGGGAACAAAGATGCCATTCCAGCTAGAAGATGTTGGCTAGGCAGACTCTGGTTGGATTTTGTTTATTTCAAAAATAAACAAAGACTCAATCTGTTTACACAAGATCTGGAGGCACATCCTGCGATACCAAATCTGAAGGAAAACAATGGCAGAACGAGTGAATAAAATATTTCAGGCAGCACTTTGATTTCTGGAATCTGTATTGGGAGCCAAACAGCTTGCCAGGACACAATCTTACTGGTGATGGAGGAGCGGGAATCTTGCTATCTGACTGAATATTATTTGGCATGTCAGTTAGATTACAACAAGGTGATGGGTTGTTATATGTTTTGACAGCTAAAGGACATTCGAGAGTAACACAAAAGCACTTGTGGAAATTAATACGTTACAGATTAAGGTGATCAGAAGTATGTTAAAAACTGCCAAGGGACAATCTTGGAGATCATGATGCGACTGAGTCCCTCTCCTCATCTGATCTACTTAGAGCATACTTCACTATAACTTTTTTTGCCAAAATTGATTGCCAGACTGTAGAAGTCCAGACATCTTATTAAATTTTAAGAAGGCTCTGATTGTGGCAATTTTGCACCTCCAGTAAAGTAATAATCAGTTCATTTGTAGTTCAAACTGTCTTTAAATGATCAATGTAACCATTCTTGATGTTTAACGAACAGCACTATTACACAACCAACCCATACACGAAAAATAGTTTGCTTGCCATCTTTCTTTTTCAGTTTTCAAGCAATGTAAGAATTCAACCCATTTCAACACAGAAGTGATAGCCTTTTTCAGTGAGTCATCTCTATAGCTATCTCAGAGGGAAGGGAGTACAGATAATTTCATTGCCATATGAAAAAAAAAAAAACACCCAGTATGTACATAATCTTTCTTTCACCTTCTCTGAATCTCAGTAAATCTCTAAATCCACCCCTACCTAGAGCAGAGACAGTCAGTGCTTTGTGCCTGCTTATTCCCTCCCTTCCTGCTAGACAGGAAACAAGGAAAAAAATTACAATCAGGAGGTGATGAGAGTCACTACTGCACATGACTAGCTTTTGTCTTATAACAAGCATGCTGACCAACTGTGTGGAAAAAAAGAGAATAAAAGTCACAATTAAAATATCATTTGGACATATAATTTAGCACATACTCGTGATCCTAGCAAGTCTTGAAGACTGCCTCCTGGGGCATGTTTAGGTATGTTTTCACTGGGAGAAAAAAGTTCGCACTCGCTTGCAAGAGGAACTCTTCAGGCTGGTAGAGCTGTGCTGGGGGATCAGTTGTAATCTCTTCAGTGGCTGGAAAGTAACTGTTGCAGTAAAAATAATGTAAGTTGTAACTTTCAGAATATTTTTTTTCTGCCTAAATAAGGAGCTAAAGCCCTGCTAGCTCGTAATGTATAGAGTTGCTCTTTACCTGAATGACCGTGGTCAGAAAAATGCTGTCAGATTAATTATTTATAACGGAAATCATTTGCCCCTTTAAGTAAATATTTGGGATAAGAACAAAGAATGTTTATGACCTTATGAAGAAGAAAGAAGGAAGTGACCAGAGCTTCAAGTGTGGTTCTGGTAGTTTTAGCAGCTGTTGATTGAAAAGTGGAACACAGAGGCCAGAGCTCGAGTGAGTAGGAAATTATATTCTCATGATCTGTGACTAGCAGATAGTAATAAAACCCCTAGTGAACGTGTGTACATACAATTCTGTTGTCAGATGGTTTGTTGTAGATTGAAATGGCTGCTCCGAGGTCACAGCCAGCAGACTGTTTCCTGGAATTTCTGCAGGCAAGTTGCACATCCTGTAAACAGAAGCTCTCTAGATCCGTCACAACTCTACGGCACGTACTGCCAGGTATCGTGAGCAACGCGGTACCTAATACATAAGATCATTCTGTGGAGGCAGAGACAGCTAGTTCAAATCACCCAGAAAGTTGAAGGAGGTAGGGAAACTACTGCTGAGAAAATCAAATAACATGTATTTTGTCTTTGTCTGAATTTTTTTATGTTTTGATTTGGGTAATGGGGAAAAAAATATTGGAGACGATATTCTCAGTTACAAGGTCATTGGAAACAGACCGTCTTCCTACTTTCAAACACAACCTTGGGCATTTGGCATCGTGACTCACTACAAACAGCTGTACTTCTCAGGGGAAAAAAAAAGTGAGAGTGAAATTTCATCCATTGCTTACCTTTTCAGAAACAGTACGTACAGCTCATTTTTGTTCCTGCTTGCTTTGCAGGTTGTGATACATTGGAGGGTTGTGTGCAATGCGCCAAACGTCCCTGAGCACTGAGGTTGAACGAGCTCCATGATCTTCCTTGGATCTGGTCTTTTTTTATTCCTTTATCTGCCTTCATGATGCAATTGGGAGAGTTTTGGTTAGGGGTGGGACAAAAAAGTTCTGCCTTCAGTGAAGTTTGTCACCTTTCTCTGATATGACCTGTTTCGGACTTACTTATCTACTGTTTAATGAGTTTTAGCAGTTCTTTTTGAACTGTTCATGGTAGTTAATGGGAAACACAGGAGGGGGCTCAACTAGAAGTTAGACATCTGAATCAGAGACAGTCAACTCCTGATCCTTTTAGAATCAATAGAGAGTAATGGGAACTTCCAGAAGGTTGTTCATTTCATACTAAAATAAGCATCTAAGATCAGACAACTTTTCCTTTTCAACACTTGTTTCTCTCTGCTGACAATAAGGGGAGCCTTGCAAAACTATTTTAGCCATTTAACTGCTAGATTTCTAAAATAAGTTGAACTACATCCTGCTCTACATGTCTTGCCATTAAAAAAAAGAGTTGAGAAGGGAGTGGAGAGGAGAGGCAAATCAACTTCCAGAAAAAAGAAACTGAGTGATCATTTGTCTCTTATCCACTAGGGAACGAGCCGCAGAAAGTGGTCCTGATGCTTTTCCATATGCCTTATTTCACGTCCTTGGGACACAGGAATTCAAATAACTTTTAGGCCTTACTGAAATGGTATACCTAGAAAACAACCATAAAGGTAAATATTTACCGCATGGAAGAGTTGGAACACACATCCAACGGGTAAATGGGCAATGGGTAAACCTTTCCTAATGATTTGCTATTTGCCGTCATATTTACACTCAAGTTAGTTCAGAGAGTATCTTCAGAACCAATCTTGAAGGACTACGGAGAGACTCAGAGAAGCATTTGGCTCCAAAGATGCATTCCCAGTGGGAATAGCTGTGCTAACACCAGCAGTGTTCCCCTTCACCTGGAACCAGGATTTGTGATCCTTCAAAACTGAAAGTTTCGATATCACTCCAGGACTGGTACCTTCTACACAATCTTGATATTTTTGTAATCTGAAAAAAGAAAGACAAGCTCAAGAAGCTGTTAGCTACAAGACCAAAAAATTAGGTTGCTAATGTCTCCTGAATTATAAAGGTTTGAGGTAGATGTGGCACCTGTCCAGAGTTACTGGAGAGAGATTGCAGCAAACCATGAACTATGGCAGTGGGTGTTGTTCCTTAAAGCAGGGCGGTTGCTTTGTCCTGGGAGCTTTAAGCTGGAAAGAAAAGCACAACGTGTGGTGTACTTCTTAAATTATAACAACTCTTCCTTTTAGATCTAACAGATGGCCTGTAAACTCACACTGAAATAAGGGGGCTAGTGAAAATTTAAAATAAGTATTATGAAGGAAATAAAAAGCTAAAATGCCTAGCAATAATCTTCACTAAAATCTTAATACAGCACTGAGTCTTGAAAGAATGTCTCTGTCCCATAATAACCCCGCCTTTGAATGGCCCGGTCCCACCAAAAAGCAGAGCGTACAGTGTTGACCTGTTTGCATTGGAACAATTTCCTGAGCAGTATCAGTAACCATCTCTCTGTTTAAATGTCTGGACTGAATTCAGGAAAGAGAAATTTATCCTGCACTTGCCATTTAATAATCTCACCATGGTGTTTTCAAAAAAGGGGCAAAATTTCAGTCTAGAGAAAACCGAAAGGCTGCCTTACATTTGTACTGAGAACATACTCATTTCAGTTGGGTTGTGTCCAGTTTTCTGAGAGATCTACAGTAAATTCTACAAAAACAGAACAAAAAAGGCCAGTTGAACTGCAAATATTCTTCATTAAACTGTTTGGAACTTGTTAACAAAAAATATGTATCTATGAAGATCTATTTCTTCTGTAACGTTTTACATTGCATATATCTCTGTGCTGGTGAAAAAAAGGTGATCTTTTCCATTATAAAAGTACAACAGACTGAACTGAGATTTTATAAAAATGTTTGGAATTGCTTAGCTATAAGAATACTAGCCTTGAGTTGCAAACAGCTAGAATAACCGTAAGAATTACGGTTCCTGCTTCTGAACTAGGAAAATACAAATACGTATTAATATCAATTCCATTATTCAATGGAAAAAAAAAAATCACATCTGAATAGGCAAAGATAGACCTCACATGTCAGAGCGCGCCTTACTCTTTATAAAAAAAACCCAAAAAACACAGTTTACTCAAAAAACATCAAGATTTTAATCAACCTCTGGGAGAAAATTTTACCATTTTGTAGAACCCAGGAAAGATCTGACAAACTAGAAAAAAGTGTAAAGCCTCTAACATCGCAAATTTCTATTGTACATATTGTACACATCATATAAGATGACCTTTTTTTATTCTTTGCCCAGATTTCACCATTCTCTGGAAGTGATACTTTTATTTTGTTCTACCCTTATGTTCTAGAATACTGCATAAAGATCTAGTGTACGCAGAACAAAGACGTTTATTTGTACAAACTACCATCCTGACCCCAACCAAAGCCTAGTAGTAGGGATGAGTTTTATGAGTGGCATAGAATAATGGGAATATATTCCATTACCTGCTTGACAGTATATACACTGCTGTGTGTGACTTCTTTCAAAGCCAAGGCGCTCAATATGGTTTCAGACAGGTTTTTTTCCAACTTTGAGTGAACACATAGGCTACCACCCAACCTGAGAAACTTCGCACTCATTATGGTGTCTGTAACTTCCCTGTTTCTCTCTCATTCTCTCCTTCTAACTGAAAACCTGACAGGTATGCAGTGCACCCTTTCTCCACACGGTTTCTCCAGTGTTTGCATTCAAGAACTGTGACACAGGATGTTCAAGAAAACATGCCGGGCATCAGTCCCTGCTGTTTCGGGAGGACTGCACTGACAGGAAGGTCTTTGACGGATTTGACTTTCTAAGATTTCAAACCTCTTATTTAGGTCTTTATTAACCTAGATTGTTGCAAAGCCCAAACAACTACTACTTCCATCTTTTAATCAGGTCTGAATATTGATTTTCTGCCTAAATAAATAATACACGCTGCAAACCGACTCTCTACTATAACACTTACCCTTTATCCATATCACCACCTAATGCAGGAATGGACTGTTACCAAATCTTTTAAAGTTTTTCCAGGATTTCTTCATAACAGATTAGAAACGCTATCTTTCTTAGGGAAAGATGAGAGTCCTGATCAGAAATGTTTATATTTTCTTTACTGTAAACTCTGTAATTCACAAAGACAGGGAAACCAGATTACACAGAACTATGTAAGAATGATGAATATTGCAAAAAGAGAAGAGAGGAGAAGATAAAGCTCTGGAACAGAAACATCTAGTCATAAAAGTTTGAATTTCAAAATTTATACGCACATATCAAAAAGATATTTTCTCTTTCTTATGATTAACAAAACTTACTCAAGCTTTTAAATTAAAAATAATGAATTCAGAAACACCTTTTTACCTTTTAATTGATATACACGTTTTAATTGCTGAATGAAGATGCAATCTAAAGTCAGTAGAAGAAAGTGTACTTTGCTAAATATACAAATAGCAAATGATCCCTTTCTGTGTCGCAGAGATCACAGTACACAGAATTTGAGCACTTCTTCCCACAAGCTCTTTCTTTCCAGAATCACTTTCCACGTAGTGGAAGTGTGTTTTGTGAGAGTGAGGCAGAGGCGGGAGACAGGCTCTCCTGCCCGTATGTTAGTGGTGAGGGGTATTAATATGGATAACACTACTTTCCCATGTCTACCACTTAACTGTAGCATCTTCAGAAACTGCTTATGGTTAGAATATCTCAAATGTATCACAAACTAAAATTAAATATCTAAATATGTCTTCATGTCGGAAACTATGGAGCGACCTACTTCACCGCTAACGTGAATGCCGAAAGCAACCCGAACTTTCTTCACAAGCTGTAACAACGCCAGTTTTCCACAGTCAGAACTTGATGTTAACATTAACGAACCAAGACTGGGCTTCAAAGCAATGCTTATGTTTTTGTAACCCAGAAGGGCTTTGAAAAAAAAACAAAAGGGAGAAAAGGGAAAATGTTGTGACACTAGACATATTATCAGAGAAATTTAGATAATTCTGAACAGACAGCAAATATTATTGCTTTTTACAACATATATTTGTACCGATTTACTGTTTATAATTGGACTCATTAAGAGCATAACTATCCTAAATAGAGCTTTTCAGAAAGAAGAAAAAAAAATCACAGAATGTACCATTCATGGAACACACAACCGTTGAATAAAAATGAACTATCAGATAACCACTAAAACATATGATGTGGCTATAACGTAATATTTTGTCTTTGACTATCGAATTCCAATTTGTCTCTTAGCAACATGAAACAGATTTTTTTTGTTTAAAACAAAGCACAGAAATTGGTCGCATGCTTTGTCTTGCGCAAATTGTGAGTTTTAACTCCTTTGTTAAATATTCCATTTATTTTGGTCATAATCCCAAAAGAAACAATTCGTTCAAACTGTTCAGCCAAACACAATGTCATTTGGCAAACCGCTAAACAGTAAACTGTAATTCACAAAGACAGGGAAGCCAGATTACACAGAACTATGTAAGAATGATGAATATTGCAAAAAGAGAAGAGAGGAGAAGATAAAGCTCTGGAACAGAAACATCTAGTCATAAAAGTTTGAATTTCAAAATTTATACGCACATATCAAAAAGATATTTTCTCTTTCTTATGATTAACAAAACTTACTCAAGCTTTTAAATTAAAAATAATGAATTCAGAAACACCTTTTTACCTTTTAATTGATATACACGTTTTAATTGCTGAATGAAGATGCAATCTAAAGTCAGTAGAAGAAAGTGTACTTTGCTAAATATACAAATAGCAAATGATCCCTTTCTGTGTCGCAGAGATCACAGTACACAGAATTTGAGCACTTCTTCCCACAAGCTCTTTCTTTCCAGAATCACTTTCCACGTAGTGGAAGTGTGTTTTGTGAGAGTGAGGCAGAGGCGGGAGACAGGCTCTCCTGCCCGTATGTTAGTGGTGAGGGGTATTAATATGGATAACACTACTTTCCCATGTCTACCACTTAACTGTAGCATCTTCAGAAACTGCTTATGGTTAGAATATCTCAAATGTATCACAAACTAAAATTAAATATCTAAATATGTCTTCATGTCGGAAACTATGGAGCGACCTACTTCACCGCTAACGTGAATGCCGAAAGCAACCCGAACTTTCTTCACAAGCTGTAACAACGCCAGTTTTCCACAGTCAGAACTTGATGTTAACATTAACGAACCAAGACTGGGCTTCAAAGCAATGCTTATGTTTTTGTAACCCAGAAGGGCTTTGAAAAAAAACAAAAGGGAGAAAAGGGAAAATGTTGTGACACTAGACATATTATCAGAGAAATTTAGATAATTCTGAACAGACAGCAAATATTATTGCTTTTTACAACATATATTTGTACCGATTTACTGTTTATAATTGGACTCATTAAGAGCATAACTATCCTAAATAGAGCTTTTCAGAAAGAAGAAAAAAAAATCACAGAATGTACCATTCATGGAACACACAACCGTTGAATAAAAATGAACTATCAGATAACCACTAAAACATATGATGTGGCTATAACGTAATATTTTGTCTTTGACTATCGAATTCCAATTTGTCTCTTAGCAACATGAAACAGATTTTTTTTGTTTAAAACAAAGCACAGAAATTGGTCGCATGCTTTGCCTTGCGCAAATTGTGAGTTTTAACTCCTTTGTTAAATATTCCATTTATTTTGGTCATAATCCCAAAAGAAACAATTCGTTCAAACTGTTCAGCCAAACACAATGTCATTTGGCAAACCGCCACGGTCCTCCATAAAGCCAATTCCCTGGAGATAATTGTTGGCACATATCAGTAGTCCAACATCTAGAACAACACACTGGTTTTGAAACATGGGCAAATACAGGCCCCGCTACATCCTCCTTCACAGACCTTGAAGTTCACCGCCGGCAACCAGCGATGTCTGACAACACACAGAATCAGGTGAACCTCCTGCGCTTAAATGCAGACTCAAAAAACGTGGTTTGCCGAAAAGCAGTATTACCGCCCTGTAATTACTTTAAGGCTGATCCCCAGTCAGTAATTAGCACAGTTTTAGACTCCGTTATAATCATTTATGTGTTGCAGTCCTACAAATCCTGCTGAACCCAAGACAAACATCCTATTCTAACCGTATATTTGTTCTGTCCCCGTTAACATCTGCACTGTTTGTCATCCGCAGAGACACGAGTACCCCGAGGTGCTTCTCAAAAGCGTAATTGGTCTGTATGGCCATCATTTGGGAGGTATACTATTAATTGCCGAATTAAAGAGAACACTAAGATGAGACATTTTAACACTGTTTTAAAGCAGAGCACAACTGTTCCACTGCTGGATCAAAATGATCTTCCCTGCATTAATAGTTTTGTTAAGGTATTGACAAAGCTGAGCATGAAGTGTGCAGGAAAAAAAAATGCTTTCAGTGATTTCAATTAGCAGCACAGTTTATTCTGGATTCTAGAGATTTCGGATTATTCTGTGGTTATTTACTACAATAAATGGTTCTTGCAAAACTGCTCACAGACGTGCAGTCCCTCATAACAAGTGTGGCCTTATGCTAAAAGCCTGAAGCCTCCAGAAGGGGTTTTTTTGCCCCCTTTCATACTCGTCCTAAAGCTGTAAAAAAAACCCCAAACCAACCAACCCCGCCACAGTCGTCCTTCAGCGCCTCTTCTGAAACCCAGTACCGTTAATAGGGCTATCCGGAGGGGGAATAATTCACAGGGATGGTTCTCCTGCCGGCGCTGCCCAGGAGGACAGGAAGGCTGGCTAATGCCCCCGGCCCTGCTTGCCGGTCCGGGCCCTGGCCCGGGCCCTGCTGCCATCCCCTGCCCAGTAACTGCACACGAAGCGAGTTTCTGGGGGCCGGAGGAAGGCAGCTGCAGCCGGCCGTACAAACCACGCAGCTCTGTTGATCTCAAATAGGCGCTCCCGCTAATTGCCTTTCCTGTGCGGGCTCTGGCGATGAAAGCAGCACGGACGGGAACGGCCTTTGGGAAAGGAGGGCAAAGGAAGAGCCCGGCAGCTCCCGCCGCCCCTGCCGCATCCTCCCGCCCTCCCCCATTTCCTCACACAAAATACTGGACAGAATATTTTACCGATATGTTAAGATATGTCGTAAAGGCTCTTCTCCTTCCTCACTGAAGATACAGCCCTACGGTTTTGCAGTATATTTCAGTATCTTTTAAATAAACTTATTTAGTGTTAATAAGCAGCTTACTAAATTGCTTTCCCCTAACTGATCTTTATACAGCGATTCCGTTTAATGAAATCCCTTCAGTCTTGTTGGAAGAATTTTATAAAATTCACTGGATGACAGTAAAAGAGGCATATGCTTGGGCATATTTTTTTTGCTGGTTTCTGGTAACAAGTAGAAATTTGTCTTAAAATAGTGTCTCTTTCCAGCCTTTTCCCTTTTCTGGGATATCTAACTGTTCTACAGTCTCCATACTCTCTCCATTTCTCATAATAAAATTTGTTACTATGACAAAAAAAATCCACTAAAAAGTAGAAACTGTTCTAGTTATTCAATTGTTCCATTACCCAGCCACCAAGATTTAAATTTCAATATATTTTTGGAAGCACTGAACAAAGATAACTTGGGTACATTTTTAGACAAGCCTATTTACTTTTGCGTTTTTTAAACAGTCTATTTTACATCACAAGAAACCTCTGACAGATCATAGCCAGAATATTAAGGTAAGCAGCAAAAAAATAATCTTTAAATGTGGACACAATTGGTTCTTGTACTGAAATGTCTGTTTATATTGATTTCAGATACGGAGGAACAGACCAAGAAAAACAATCTGGTTAAATTGAGCCACTGAAAGTTCAGCTGAGCCTGTTTAAATCAATATAATTGTCAATTTAGATACGATTCTAGTATCAAAATCTGGCCATTACTTAAAACAGCAAAAATGAAAAAGGAGTTTTAGGAATTTGGAAGTCAAATGATAGACTACAGACATCAACAGGTTTGAACTGGTCTCTAAACTTAAAGAATTAAAACTTAAATAATTGATACTACCTACGTATACAAGAGAAGTATCTAGCTGTAAGATAGAAACCAGTCATTTTAATATTTTTTAAAAAATATTTGAAATGAAAGAGTGTTATTTAAGCAAGGGAGATTAAATACAAGTATCAGCCAGAATCTGAAACGCAGTATTTTGTTGGAACAAAAATGAGAAACTGAGGGCAACATGAAAGGATTTTTAATATTTTTTAAAAAATATTTGAAATGAAAGAGTGTTATTTAAGCAAGGGAGATTAAATACAAGTATCAGCCAGAATCTGAAACGCAGTATTTTGTTGGAACAAAAATGAGAAACTGAGGGCAACATGAAAGGATTACATCTTCACTGAAGGCAACATGAAAGCAATACATCTTCAGTAAAGGCAATTTTTTAAAATAGATTTTAAAAAAGATATAAAAATCTAACAGTATAGTTGAAGCCTAAGGAGAGGATCTCATTCGTTTTTAATCTCATCTTAACCTCATTTTTAAAGCAATTATACTCATTTTGCCTGTATACACGTCCCTCCGTGTGTGTGTGTCCATCTTTCCGTGTCTCAGAGAAGTCAACTTAAACATCTGACAAAAGGCAGCAGAGGTCTTCAAGAGATTTGCTGCTACAGCTGGTCCATACGATACCTGGCTCAAGAGCTGCATGCAGTCCGTGAAGCCTTTGGCCAACCCTGAAGTAAGAGGCACAGCATCGCCCCAGGCTCACGGAGCAGCCAGCCCGGGCAGTCAGCACGAGTGGCACAGCCGAAGATGTGTGTTGGTCCACACTAGCCGCAGAGCGCCAAGGTCCCTGTCCAGCCATCAGGAGAAACGAGGGTGGAGGTCAGGAAGAGGAGATTAAGTACTCCAGTGGGGAAGGTAGAGGGGACACAAGGGAGATGCAAGGTTGTTCGGATGAATAACGAGGTGCCAAGTCAGAGGAAAACAGACCATATTCTGTTAGTCGCAGAACTGCTTGTTCAAACAAGAACCCAACAGTCTCTATCTCTGCCTACTTATAACATTTTCAAAACTAGTAAAAATGAAAAAAAGAAAAAATATCACTCAAAAATCCCAGTATGGAACGGGTTAGGATACTGTTCAGATTCTGCACAATGTACTTGCACAGAGCAATGGGAATTAGAGGGTCAGCAGACCTCTAGGGAATCTCCCTTGCTATTTACTAAATACTTTTAATTCCCTAAAAAGCCATGGTAACCTTGTAATGACCTTACTGAGCCACAATTCTTGTGACTGCTTTGTAACATTATAATTTCTAAATTGCTACCCAATCTTACGGATTTTAAAAACTGCAAAATGCCGCATTTTTAGAGGTAGATGGGCATTATGTGTTGTTCTGAAGATGAAATAAGGTCTTGCAGTTAATACAGAAACTGAGCATCCTGAAGTATAACCAGGAATTCAGGAGAGGAGAAACTGCTCACATCTTTTAGGAATTTACTCTGTAATCTTTAGCAAACCACTTTATTTTTCTATGCCTCCATTCCCCATATATAAAACGGGGTAATACTTGCTGTAAAGATAAAAGCTGTCACGTGTGTCCTCTTTTTAAAAACTACATGTCATAGAAAAGCCTCTAGTTAAACAGTTAAAACCATTTCTTGCAAATATTAAGGAAAGATCAATTTTCTTTGTTATCCAGAACAAAATTTCCCTGAATATCCTCATTCAGTATGTCACATCTGTTAAGCAGTTTGGTTCTTTATACAAGAAGTGATCATATGGAGTCTACAACTTTACCTTTTTTAAAATTAGCCTTATAAATATACTAGCAGTCTATAAAAGTTCAGTAAGTTTCTTACTACATTATCCTGACAGAGACAAGAATCACAGACATAAAGCTCATAACCCTATCTGAGACTGCACTTTAGATCACTTTTCAGACAACTTTTGAGCAAACTATGAAGGATTCATGTTTCACTGTCATACGTTCAGTATGTATGACAAATGATGACAACTACATGTATGTAAATTAGGCGAAGATAAAAGTCCTACGGCAAACACAGTGGCTAGATTACCCATTATGTTCTTTTGACTTTGATCCTTTTTCAGGTATTCAGATATGCTTAATCAAATCAGATTATTGATTCCAGCTTTGGTATTAAACCAATCAGTGGAAAAAGCTGGAAGACCTCACAAAAAGGTACAATGACTAACAGACGATGAGCCAGCCTGAGTGTGTAGTGACAGTCCGTCACACATCGATACAAGTTTGGATTCTGAACTGAAGCCCGAGCTGTTGAATCAGAGAGGCTGGAAAGTATGCAAAGGCATAGCACTGCTCTCCCAAAGAGGGTGCGGGGCACGGCGAGAGGACTCTTGGCATCGTCCTCAGGGGAATAGTTTGGCTCACGTAAGGACCAGCTCCAACAAGTTCTGAAGGAAGCTATGCTCAGGCCTTCTCTGCAGGGGAACATATTTTACGACACGGGGCCTTTGATGGGGCTCTGGGTAGGAGTTTAGAAGACGCCTGAGATAGCTGTATACCTACCTGAAGATGAATGGGGAATGCGTGACTACATCTCTGTATATGAAAAGAATAAACGGAAGTAGCTAACGTGAGAAAGAACATGGAGAAAATTTCTGTGAAGCGAATAAATAAGATAGAGATAGCAGAACTGGTGTATGATCCTATCTTTTTCTTAGAAAATGAGAAAAAAATTCTTGCAAGTTAAAGCATCTTTATTTTCTCAATTGACGGTATTTGAGCTGATACCCTCTAAGCTGTGAGCTTGAAAAAGTAATTTCATATTAAAAGAGAGCTTTTACAACTCCAACTTTAACATCACAACACTCGGATCACAAATTACATTTACTTAATTACATTTACATTTATTTAATATTACATGCATTTTTAGACACTGATTCATATTGTTCATTTGCACAAGTAGTAATTCTTAATGTACAAGTAATAACCATTGCTGTTACGGTGAAATTCAGTAGCATGCACTGCACACACTCGTGTGCAAAGTTATTGTTTTCAAATAGAAAATTTTAAGGTCATGATTTCTAAATTAATATTACACATACAGCTTAATTTTGGTTTTATGCAGACATTGCATAGTTGATGATTAGCTTCTCAAGAAAGACTGGAATTGTGGTACCAGTATTGTTGAAGCAGATCAAGTGACAGTAGCGAACAAGAAGATTTGAAGAAGAGGCATAACTTTCAGGGTTGAAAGGTCAGCAAGCACAGCCTGGGATAAAAAACAAAAAGGCTTGTTAAACTTGACATTTGAATCAAATTTCTGTAAAGGAAGTCAAGAAGTCAGAAGAAGATTCAAATCCTACAATACTAACAATAATTAGATTCAGACCTGGCTAGAAACAAATTACGCTGTTTTATGTTAGTGCCGTATTGTATTATTTTTCATTCTAACATTTCAAAGAAAAAGCATATGTTTACGTATATAAACCAAGTAACTTTATTTTAGCCTTTAGCCTTACTTCAAATATACATGGCATCATGGGTGAATAAGGGGTCTAACATTTCAACTTGCTTCTAAAAATAATGGGGAATTAAGAATCCTTATCCTGTGGCTTGGATAGTACTTGTGAAGTAAGTCCAATGTAATGACTCAAATAGTCAATGTCTTCGCATGAAAGTATGTTGGAAAAAAAAAAGAAAGAAAGGGTCATCACAAGCTCTCAAAGTTTGAAAAAAATACATCACCAGATTTTTGGGAAACAATATATTTTAACAAATTCCTAGAGATAAACAATAATAATCTTCACCTTAACGACTTAATTTTCTTCATTTCCCATCTGTAAAATGACAGTACTTGCAGTGAAATTTCAGATTCAATATTGACAAAAATAATCTTGTAAAATTTTTGTAATATCAAAAAGCACAGAAGCAACTACATTAAAATGCACTGAGAAAAAAGGTGCAAACCGTCACAATATTTCGAAAATAATATATCCCACAAACATAGATTATATATTAAGAGACAAAAAAAATCTGATTGTACAAAATAATTTGATAACATTGCATTTTTGTAGCAAATATACTCTTTTATTTCTTTTTACTCCAGAAAAGCAGTATTATGTACTGCATGTTCACAATTTCCTTAGTTTTTTATCTAAGGTAAGAATTTAGGCAGAAAGATTTGCACTATGCACCACGTGCCATGCGAAGCTTAAGTTACTCTTGTTGGCAAAGCAACAGAAACTATTTCAATCTCCTCTAACTGAAACTTATCCTTACTTCAGCTGCAGCCAGTGATGTCACCTCCATCAGGTTGACTGCTCGGAAAGCAAACACAGCAGCTGCCAAGACTGAAAGGAAAGACCCAATATTTAAGTTGCTGACCTGTTAATTAGTAGTTAGAATTTATCTTGATGTAAAATACCCGTTCTCACTCCCTCAGAGTAACTATTTTGATTCTGAAGAATAATATACAATGGATGGCCGTGTTCGAGTTTCTTTGGCCATTCTTTAAAACACAACATTCTTCCAGAAAAGTCTGAGTGAAAATGCTTGAGTTTCAGGTGACTAGCTTTTAATTAAAAGGGACAAGGTGATTTACAATTAGTTAATTTCTAAGCCAATAATTTTAATTTATTTAAATAGCAATATTTCAGTTGTGAATATTATATAACATTAAAAACACCATTCATTTATTTTGTACTATCTTACATAATTGTATTTCTCTACATAGCTGTCTTACATGAACCAAAACCTTTTCTCTTCTCTTCACCTACTTTGCATTTAAAATCTGACCCAACTGAAGATACATGTCTTCCTTAGAACCCCCATCTAAAACCTTGCATAAAACTTAGGACAGAATTTCCTTTATAAGAAATAAGTACAAAACTTTCAAAGCCTCTTAAAAGATGGGGCTTTGAAAGAAGAAATCCAGCAAAATCTGGGGAATTCTCAGTTGCTCTAAGTACTGAAGAAGCACTTGCCATAAATGGGTAACATGAATCTTGTATTCTGTGAAAGGTGATAAACTCATTTATTGTTACCACTGAAGCTGAGAGAACATCCTATGTTCTGTTCACAGACCACTTAGCATTTTTGGAGTGCTGTCATAAAAAAAAAATTACCTCGCATATTTTTGTTAGAGATGCAGTATTTATGCAGTTCTAGTTTTCTAAAAGTTATACTCTCTGACACGTATGTCATCTACTTTCAGCATTCAAAGAGCAACTATTTTCTTCTTGTCACAAAACACATTGAAGCTAACATGTATTTGCCTTACATCCACCTGGACTTAACACATTTTGTAAAAATGATTATATTACCAGCAAGAATTTCTAGAGAGTTGTATCCCAGGATTCTGTCCCAAAGAAGCAAGAGCTGATCTGTAGCTAAATAACCAGAAAATGCCCGTACCATCCATTTAAATGAAATTCGTAGCCTGCAAACAAGTGATAAACAATAGTTATTATATTTCTGTCTCCCATAATGATCAGACAGATCCTCTATAAATTGAAAATATTTTATTATTCTTCTGCATTTCTCTTCCAGGAAGAATAGCCATTTTCTCTTGCTGCATTAATAATCAATATTTTTGTTTGCAACAGCCATCAGAAAACTATTTAGCATCTCATTTGACAAAGTACTAATATCATTAAAATAGTCTGACCAAGCAATCACATTAGAGGGATCCTCAGCTATTATCACCCCCAATGTTTCATTCTTTCTGCTTTTATGCTATTATGGTGGATACCAATTATAACAAGATTTTCAGGTTCTGTTGCACTTGGTGCCATGAGTACACTACAGAATGACAGCCTCTTGCTCTCTCTCCCCTTCCAGTAGCTTCTGCTGTAACTAACATATCTCTGTCTTCTGTCCTCTAGGAAATAAATCACTTAGTTCCATGAGATCTGACATGAATAACTGAAACTTAGCTAAATAATGCAGCATTTCTCATGGAACAATTCTCCTCTCTTCTTCACAGAACATACAGAAGAAATATGCACAAAGCACATATATGCAGGTTAGAGGAAGGGCTCCAACTGACTTTCAAGGAAAAATGGCACATTGATGTTTGCACTTTTGAATAATTTCCCATAGCTTTTAAATCAAAATACTGCAGAACAGCATTTTCTGAACAATGAATCTGCAACATTTGTAGCAAGTCAGAAAGAAGTACTTACGGCTGAGCCCCAATTTCTCGAAGGTGATAAAAGAGCTGGGGCAGATGGGTTTGTAGAAGAGTCTCGAACAGCAAACACAATGACACAATGCCCTAATGAAACAAGATCATATCCTGAATACTAACACTCATCCTGTCAAATCTGATAAAACAGTATCAGCATGTAAGTATGCATGAATTTTTAATTCAAGCAATAAAACACTATTAATGATATAATACATAGCTCACGTAAGCAGGACAAACAGCTCTAATGCCTTCAGTCACTAAAGCCTTGCTCCTACAATTCTATGTATGTATTAGCAACATAATATATTTTGATAGTCCCTTTCAGCTGTAAGTTACTTATGGTATTTGTATGTCAGGGTCTAAGTACCTAGTGGGTTATTATAATATGACCTACTTGAAATATTTCCACTTCGATGAAACAGAACTCAGTTACACTATATATACACTAAAAAACAGAGGATGTGAGAAATAATATATCTCTGAAACTAGAAACAAACAGCAATGGGGACAATTACAAAAAGTTAAATGCAAACACATTTTAAAATTTCTTGTAAAAATTACCATGAAAATTAAAAGACTCCTGTCTGACTGGTTTCCCTGCTATTAATGACTGAAAGCACAATGCACAGCCTTGAAATGGTATATCAAGGAAATGATTTTCTTTTAACCAGGAAATGTTTTCAAAAAGTAACATAACTATCCAGCACTTTGTGAAGGAGAAAAAAAAATTACTATGTTTTATTCTTCAAAAATAGAAGATGAGCAAATTTCTTCAATTGTCTTACATTCAAGACAGCTGGTCCTGATCATAAACATAACTAAATTATTTAAAATTCATCTAGTAGTGCTAAAAAGCACATAAAAGAAAGTGCTGTCACATAAAGGTACTTGAGTTAAAGAAACAGACATCAACTTGATATCACTGAAACAATATCTGTATATATATGACCCCAGAAAACACTAAAGTGTGTGTGCTTACATGTTATTGATTGAAATGAAAGCAAGTACGCATTTATGTAACTGCTTGAACTGAGAAACCTATTACACAAAAGACTTGACTCTCAAAAAAAAAAAAACCCTCATAAAATGAGAACTGTACTATTTTAAAGTACATGATATTCTATAGCAAAGACTAACATTGACGTAGAAAACAACAATATCCAAACTGGAGTTACCTAATATTCTTTCCAAGCTTGTATATAGTTTTCAGTCACATAGAAAATCATGCCACTGTATATTATTGTTACATAGCAAACAGAATATCAAGTGAGTGGGTTTTAATTCCTAATGAACTTACAGAGGGATGAGAAGAGATGGAATGGAGTCTGAAGAAAAAACGCACATACATCTCACGGAATATCTGATACAATTTGGAAGGTTCATGGTACAGAAAACAAAGTGGAGCAACTGAAAGGATAAAAGAATTATAATTGACTCAACACTGTAAACTGCTAAAAGAGTTCAATGATTAAGTGCATGAAGCATGAGGAAAAAACAAGTAATTTATAGTAGTACAATTTACAAAAACAATACTAAACCAATTATTTAGACAGAGATATTTTATAATAGAGTCTATCATTTGATGTAAAAAGTTAAGAAAGGGAGTACAATACATTCTAGATAATAGTTCTATATATTTCAAGAATCTAAACCAATTAGAACCTGCTTACTACAGCGCTGGCTTCCTAAGCATAAGAAATACGCTTTAAGGATAGCTTCTCTGGGGTGTAGGGCAACGATATGTTGAACAATGCAAGTTTTTGATTCAACCGTCTATAACTTCCAGTGTGCTCTTGGGCTAGTGACCATCTCCAAATTGGTTCCCCGTTTGTAAGACTGGAATAAGTTTACTGCTTGAAGATGGGTGTTGTGAAAACAAAAATATTAAAAAAATAGCTTCTGGTTGCCACAATAACATCACGTAAGTATGACTGATTGATGGAGACCTGTTTATTTCTTATAAGATCTGAAAAACACGGACGTTTGGTACTTTACTGTTTAGAAGTGTTTTAATATACCTGATTCAAAATAACAGTTGGCTACATTTGTAAAGCAGCGGTTCTCAAACTTTTTTTCAATCAGTCCCTTTTTTCTTTTTGTAAAAGTCTAGCATATAGATAAATCTATTGTATGTATATGCTGTACAAACACAATCAGTTCCCCGCGATTTCTACGCCATTCATTCAATGCATGTTTCACAGACAGTTGTTCTCTATGCATTTCTGTAATCAGCTTTTTCATCTGTCCACTCACTCACCACATCTACTGCTTCATTTTACAGGCGCATTCATTCTGGATGACAGCTTACATTTTAACATACTCATAGTCCCTATCTCTAGATTCACCTTCCCTTCCAGTTTTATTTACACAAAGATAGGGATATGGATACATTTGTTGTATGTATACATATGCACGTAGATATATGTACATATATATATATGGGTGTATGCATGTGTGAATTCATTTTCATACATATATCAGAGAAGGTGGCTTAATAGAAAATAATGGCGTATGTGTATGAGAGGTGGGGTGCTAAGGTAGCGTGAGATGTTCACAGAAATGTGCACTTACGTAGGGGTAAGAAAAGCAGAGGGTGTTACTAGTGTGCCTGTTTTTAAGGATTGAAGATGGAGGTGGAAGAGTTGGCAGCGTGCATATGTACATAAAGGCCAGGAGGATAACAGAACAGTGCCTGACAGTTGGCACTGTACGAGTGTATGCATGCGAACATGCAAAAGTGTATAGGATTTACATAAGGACCCAGATACTTCCTCCGAGAGCAGCACAGCCTGGAATACACAGGATGCTCTGCTTGGTCCCAGCTACCTTACCCACAGCCTGGAGTTACACTAGTGTTTCTGCTGCCTTACTTTTCAGCCTCCCTCTTTCTCACAACCAGCATATTCTGAGCCCTTACAAGGACAGAGGACAGGAGGGAGGGAAGAAGCTCACACCCAGTTTGAGAGACGCTGTTCTCAAGGGCAGAGTCAAATACAAACATTTTGAAAAGTGGTTTCACACAGAAAAATTGAAAGCCTCCTAGTGAGTACCTAAGGAAGAGTTTGTAACTAAGCTGTTCATTACTTCAAAGACTTAGATTCCCTACTCAGGTTCAAATTTGCATTTCATATTTAAATCGCCTGATTTTAGTGATCGTGTGATCATTAAACTTTCCAATTAGCAAAACATAGCATTTTAAGTATAATCTTAAAATCTGCTTGCCCTGTGATGCCACAAACACCTTTGATAAATCAAAGGAAAAAACTGGAAGGCTGTAACAAACAGTCTCACATTGTTGGAGTCTCTTTGCACTAGCTGCCTTGTTACGTCAGAGACCTGAGGAGATTTTTCTGCTCTTTTCCTAGAAATCTTGTTCCTCTGTGCAGTAAAGTAGCAACCATTCTATCATTTAATGCTCCTTTAACACTTGTTCTAGGCAAATGGATACAGCAACAGGCCTTTCACATAATTCATGTTTTTAAGAACTCTTTTCACAGGTAACTTGGTCTATCCAGAAGTGATACACAAGAAAAGAGCAATCTGTCAACAAACTTTATCCCTCTATTCATATACATTAAGATGTATAGCTCAACTATTAGCTCTCAAAGAAGGAACTCCCACACGGTAGCGAGCTGTAATGTGAGTAAACAGAAACAGCCTGGAATTTTTAAAATTATATACAACAGTCTTCATACACAAAGAAACAGAATACACACGTTTAAAAGTTGCAGAAAAGTACATACAGCTTTAAACTACAATACAATAAAAAGCAATCCTGAGGTTTTAAGAGTTTATGAGAGTCACACTTACCATACATAGAAAAGCCGTGAAAAGGAATTACACCTACAAAACAAAAATATTTTTTTTTGTTCTTTCATATTTCTTTTTATCCATGTAAAAAAAAATGTATTGTTCCCCCAAGTTTCTAAACTGTATTCTGCCTACCATAGGAATAAAATATTTCCTTGTTATGGCACCTGCAGTCTTAGATCTCAATCTTATAATTATTTAAGTACAGGAATTGTATCACTTACTTCAGTACAACCAACTACGTGCTTGAACACATGCTATAGTTCCTAGAAAGCCAAGTAAAGCTCTGTTTCCATGAAGTTATTACATATAAGCTTTGCTGAAATCAGAACCTAATTTCAGATAAATGACAACCTGTAAATGTCATGCACTGATAAGGAGGGAGCAGGAAAAAAGGAGGCCAAGACCTCTAGTCATTCATGTAGTACTTGGATAAAACATTTAGAGGACTTGGCAGTTGTATCATGACAGTTCTCTCCTCCGTTCTAGCTGATCTTAGCTCCCATTCATTAATTTTCATAGAGGACCGGTAAGAGAGAGCTGCTTTGGCAAAAGGTCATAAGGACAATGCTTCATGGCTACAAAGCTGCAAAGAATTGCAGAGGCAAAAATGGAAGAAGGGGGAACAAAAGTATGTGCTACAACTGACACCACTGGAACACAGAAGACCTAAAAGACAAGGCCAGAGACACAGATTTAAGATTGGTGACCTAAGGCGTAAGGCCTTGAAAGCAAGAGCAAAGAGCTTGAACGTAAAATACAAATGCAGTGCAAAAACAGGGAAAGGATTCAATAGACGGGGATTGAAATGGTCAAAATAAGAGCTGAAAAAAAGAATTTTAATAACTGAAGTAACAACAGCAGCAATAGTATTAACTTAAAATTATATAGATTAGTTATATCTGAATTTTTAAAATGAACACAAATTTTGAAAGGAAAAGACTTTAAGGTGTGGTTTGTTGAGTACTGAAAAGCTGGGGGTTAGACAGTTTCAGCAGGTATCATTCAGATCTAAGTGGTGATACAAGACTGGAATACAAGCTGCTGCACCAGAAGTTGTTTTCCTTCTCCTTCCCACAAACATAGACAAACTCCGTATGTGACTACTAACACCAGGCTGAATGTGGTTTTGGAGTAGCTTCAGTCCAGCTTACTCCTTTAAATTAATGAATTTTGCAGAATAACAGCAAAACATAATTTGTAATAGAAAGAGAAGTTATCAAGTATTTGAGAAAAAAAATCCTGTATCTTTCCAATCTACCACTAGAGGAGGCAACAGTATAATTCTTACCATTTGGAGGATAGAAAACAGCATATTCTTCCATTCCAAGTTTTCCTGTGAATCATCAAACCACAATTAAAATGTGATTAAACTGTTAAAAGGTATGAAGATTTAAATTAAAAAGGTAGATTCTAAGGTACAATTTATAAAAATCATAACTAATTACATTATTGACCATTTGATATTGTCTAAAACAAGCAAGCAATGCAATTGGACAGGTACGGTGTCAGATCTAAAACTAAAACGCAGCACCAATACGGGAGGAAGACAAACAGCAAAAAAGAGGAGGAAGATTTCAGCAATGCTATCCCACAGAGATTTTATTTGGGTGTGTCTTAGGAGCTCTAAAGGTGTTCGCTGCAGACCTTGAGGACAGTGAAGCTCTATGAGGGGATAAGGTTAAGGGGACCTAGGGACAGGAAAGGCATTTAAAAAGATACAAGAACAGATAAAAAATATTCAAGGCTTCATTAAGCCTGCAACAGAGAGGAAGGTGGATGGTATAGTTTTGATATAACAAAAAAATATTTAAGCAAGCTGTTGGATACAAAAGATTAATTAAGTCAAGACAATCACTGATAGTATAGACTGACCATATAACTTTTTCTCTTCCTTGCAAAATGAACGTTATATTAGTTAACCATATTTTAACTATAGAACTTAATAATTTAAAATCTACTATTAAAAAAATAACAACTTATTTAGAAATAGAAAAGTGTTTTTAAGCATAATTACAACTAATTAAAAGCTGTAATTATTTTAGTTTTAAAATGAGAAAATTCAACTAGAAAATGTAATTACTTGTATGAAAATTTATAGAATATTCAGAGATCTTTTAGATCTCTGTGTATTTTGTTCACTCTACACAGAAGAATTTAGCACAGGGAACTTTTGTCAGGTTCAATGGAATCTGGACTTAGCTATTTTCCTGTAGCAAGAATTGACTGAATTAAATTCAAAATTAACCTGTGAAGCTCTTGCCTGCTACCCCATGAAAACAAAACCAGTATTTTCCAATTACAGAAATCAGTTGTTTCATTAAACTAAAAAATACTTTTAACTTTTCCTTTCAATAGTTTGCTTGCTGTGCAGCAGGGAGTTGTAATCTGGAAGGAAAGTATTTTTAGCATAAAGCACATCTCTTGGAAAATTAGGCAAAAATAGGACCTACAAGCCTTTCGGATTTACACTGCACAGGTTCAACAGAGATTTAGATTTCAGCAACTTCATTCCCCAGATTTGTCTAAGAATAAGTAGGATGCTCCCCATAGCTGTGTTTCTGGGCTGCCACGGCTCTGTGCCTGAAGTGAGACCTGGGATCCCACTGCTGTTCAGCTCTCAGGTGAGCCCTTTGCTTGTTTCAAGAAGTAGGTAAAGAAAACTCCCTAATTCAGTTAAAGAGAGAGAAAAGACCTACAAAGCAATAGAGGAAGGAAAAAAAAAAAAGAAAACAAACATTGCCTCTAGTGAACATAAGAAGCAGCAAGAGGAAAACTGTCAGCAGATGTCCTGTTCAAAAAAGTACTGGTACGGGGATGTCGTGGTTTAACCTTAGTTGGCAACCGAGTACGACACAGCTGCTCACTCA
>NW_008794542.1:2005600-2006176 GCF_000699145.1 Aptenodytes forsteri | reverse complement strand
AGTGTAAGCACTACTTAGCAACAACTAAAACATGGGTGTGTTATCAACATTGTTCTCACCCTAAATCCAAAACACAACACTGTACCAGCTACTAGGAAGGAAATTAACTCTATCCCTGCCGAAACCAGGACAGGGCATCACATTTGGCTAAATACACTGGCACGAGGGACCAAGGAAGAAAATGGGAACACAGAAGGTGAACGTACATGAAAAAGAAAGTGATTGGATGGCTGAATGATTCAAGAAGGAAGACAAAATTAGGAACCTCTGGGTAAAGCCAAGGCAGGTGAGGATCTAAGAAGCAAGGAAACAGAGCCCAGAGGTATGGCATTAGAAGTTGGCAGCGAAGGCAAGTGGACCAAACCAATTCAAGATCCTTAGGGCAGCGAGGAGGGCGCAGAGCAAGCTCACTCCCCTGGAGTTCAGGAGAGCAGACTTTGGCCTCTTCAGGGATCTGCTTGGTAGAGTGCCATGGGACAAAGCCCCAGAGGGAAGAGGGGCCCAAGAAAGCTGGGTGATATTCAAGGATCACCTCCTTCAAGCTCAGGAGCGATGCATCCCAACAAAGAGGAAGTC